>NC_063188.1:108967481-109267481 GCF_023159225.1 Perognathus longimembris pacificus | reverse complement strand
AAGCTTTATTTACAAAAACAAGTAACATATGAGATTTGGCTTGTGGACTGCCTGCCTTGATCTAAAGGTTTAATGGAAGTCAGCCAGACAAAAATGGTTATGATACATACTTAATGTCTTATGGACATCAAAGCCATATTTTACATGGTTGACTGAAACTTACTGATCAATCACACATCTCTCATTTGGAAACTTACAATGAGATGCACAGAGTTGGATCCCATTCACGCTTGTCTTGGTTAAGACTGTGTTATTGGTGGCATGTCCCTCCACAGAAGCATATCAGGTATTTCTGTCTGTTAGTAATGTTAGCAGCCACTAATACTCAAAATTGGGGTCTAGCCAATCCTGGGACATCAATTCGAAGTCCACCATTCCTTTAGGATTATCTAAAATGCTTCCACAAAGAGACACATCCCTAATCTCCTGGCTGGATATCCTGGGGTCCAGGGTAAATCTGAACCTTGAACAGAATGTGGTAGATAAGGACATTTCTGGTTTGCCTCTGATCTCACTGAATGTTTACTGTTAAAGTTTGTGGAATGCACTCGTGGAGTCAAACATGCTATACCTGGCGCTCCTGAGTCTGGCAGGATTTTTAGGTGCACAAATAGTAGGCCTGTGTTTTTTGGGGTTTCCTACTACTGATTAGGACAGAGTTCTAGGCTCCAGTCTCTACTAAAGCAGCATCAGGAGCCTGGGGGAAAATTTCAGGTACATTATTTTCTTAGAGTCACTATAATGAAGTTCCACATACTGGGCAGCATCAAACAACACAAATTTATTCTTGTCCAGCTCTAGAAGATAGCAGTCTGCAATCAGGGTTTGAGCAGGGCTGTATACTCTAAAAAGACTTAGAAGGTTCAGTTTCATGTTGTTTTTTCTTAGCATCTGGTGGTTACAATGTCTTGGCATTCCTTGGCTTGTGGCTGCATCAACCCAATCTTGGCCTTGTTCATTTTAACATGGTCTTTCTTAGTATCTGTGTCTCCTCTCCCTCATACAGGAATGTCAGCCATATTGGGGTAAAGCCTGTTGTACTCAATTAAAGTGATATCACACTAGATTTGCTTAAGACCGGATTTCCAAATAAAGACAAACCCACAGGAACCAGGATTGGGACATGTGTTTCTCTTTTTTAAAAAAATTATTTGGTGGGAGGGTAGCACAATTCAAGCAGAGCTCCAAGGAATCCTGGCAGTTAGGACTCTAGAGGTTCTTCCTGCCAGCAAGGCCATGTTGACCTTGAGGAAAAAACTGTGCTCTCAGAGGAAACTGAGGCAACAAATGGTTTTATTTTCAGGGACATACTGCTTTCCCTCAAACAGTCTCCTGTGCTGTCACTGAAAATTGTCTGTTTAGAATTTTCAAAAAACGAATGCAAAGGGCTGACTTCATGAGCTCTTTCCTGTGCTGATTGAGGGCCTTGTGCTCTGAAGTGCCCATGTTTGCTCGTTCACACATTCATTTTTGAGATAAGGTCTTGCTGTGTGGGCCAGGCTGGCCTGGAACTCACAATCCTCCTGCCTCTATATCTATAATATTGGGATTATAGGTGTTAACTATGTGGAGCAGGCCCATGTTGACTTTAATGTTCTACTACTTGTGCCTTCCAATTCTTTGGTTTTTCTTAGCAAGTGTTTATGAATTTTCATTTCACTTTGCAAAATATAGTCCATGAATTATATAGCCAGTCATGGGTTATCGGGCACGGGCAATACATAGAAAAAATGCAAGAATCCAGTTTTGCTTATGGTATGGTTGGCTTTTGGGGTTGGCTTTTGTCCACTTCTACTTCCGTGCCTGGGAAGCCAGACTGAGTTTCACAAGTGACATAGACTCAAGCTGAGTCACAGTTCCAGGCTCTTAAGAATGCTCATCATGCAGAACGTGAAAGTGGCCTCTGATTATGCTTTGCTTACGGCCTAGACTAGGGCCCAGTGCCTCTTAAATGATAAGCAGACCCTTATTGATTATGGGGTGAAGTGAGGAAAACACTACCCAGCTGGCTTTTTGAACCAATAGTGTTGCATAAATAGTATCCAAAGTTCCATGTATTTGTAAGGTTTCTTACCCTCAGCACTTGTGATATTTGGAGGGATCAGTCTCTTGTGGGAGCTGTTGCTGTGGGCACTGTAAGATGTGTAACCGCATCCCTGGCTTTTCCCCACAGGACACCAGTAGCGCCCTGTTCCAGTTGTAACAAGCAAACATTTCTTCAGACATTGGCAAATGTCCCTAGGGGATACAATTGCCGTCCCCCCCCCCCCCCCCGACTGTCACTGATAAATAACAACCTTGTCCTGGTCTGTTGTTTCAGGATCCAATCAGGTTACTGGTGTTTACAGACTGTTTTCATTCATTGCCACAAAAGAGACTAATTTGTAATGCTAGTGTCATCAGAAGAAAAAAAAAGATTGCTCATTTCTGTGTCAGAGAAATCCTTCTTCTTGTTACTGCAAGTTGAGATTTCTGAGCTTTTTGGCTTGGCTCATCCAGTAGAGGTCTGCAGTTTTTAAGAAACTGTTTTTCCAGATACACAGGAGAGCAGAGTCATAATCCTAAAGAAGAGAAAATCCAGCTAGGAAGCATCTTGTAGACTGGCTCATGGCAGCCGTATCTTCCTAAAATTATAGTTTGCCTGAAATAAATTTTAAATTGGCCTGCCAGCATTTTGTTGAACATAGCCCATGGGATGGAAAGAGAAAGAAGTAAGATTATAGTATTGAGAAGAGAGGGCTGGGAAGAAAGGAAGTAGGTGGCTATTTTCCCTCCCTCCCTCCCTCTTTTTTTCTTCCTTCCTTCCTTCCTTCCTTCCTTCCTTCCTTCCTTCCTTCCTTCCTTCCTTCCTTCCTTCCTTTCTTTCTTTCTTTCTTTCTTTCTTTCTTTCTTTCTTTCTTTCTTCTTTCTTTCTTTCTTTCTTTCTCTTTCTTTTTTCCTTGATGCCGTCCTTATTTCCCTCCTTATTTCCTTCTTCTCCTTCCCTCTCTTTCCTTGCTTCTTTCTTTTATTTTTCTCTTCCCTTCTCTTCCTTTCTTTCTCCCTGACCCCTTTTTATGTGATAGGGTTTGCCTATAGAGCTTCCTCCAATTCATGATCCTCCTGCCTCAGCATCCTTGGTTTTGAGATTGCATGTGTATGCCACCACACCTTGTCTCAAGTTTTCTTAAATTTGGAAGAAACTTGAGTATACTTTAAAAAATCCCAAGTGTAATGATCCTGGTATGTACCCTACACAAATCAAGAAAGTCCCACTTGAAAACAGTGCTCAGTGCTCTAATCTATGCACAAAATCAAAACCATGATTTTTCAGTTACAAATCAAATAAGTGTCTAAAGCTTATGAATTTACATAAAACTATAAAATGACCATCAAAGAACAACTGCATCTCATCTCCATTCCAATTTTTGAGCCCTCAGAAAGGGCTCCTCAGAGATCTTTGCATTCCCTTTCCTTTCAGCCTGAAACCAGCAAGACAGGAATGAACAAGAATAACGTCTCCTAATCTCCCATGAGGATTTGCATTATTTAAATATATAAGAAGCACCCATAATTGAGTAATTATTCTAGCGTTTAAAGAATGCCAAACAATGAACCATTTCTTCTTTAGACCTAATCCAGCCCCATTTCTGTTGTAGTTTTAGTACAATGTGTAGAATTACCCAACTTGTCATTTCCTAGATCACTTGATTGTTTATACAAGGTAGGCAAGACTTCTCTAGCAGGACTGTGTTTATTTTTCTCATTGGAGACTTGATGAGTGCAGTCTCATAAATTTTCCTTTTAAAGAAGCTTCTCAAGTATTACATGTGTATAGATCTAATGTAGTTTTCTTATTAAAAGAAAGGTTATCTTTGGAGAGAGGGGTGGGGAGAGGAGGCAGATTCTAACAGAGTAAAACTCTTCAATCTCTGTCCATGCTTGTTTGATTTACTCCGTAACAACCATTTGAAAGACAGCATTCTGTAAGTTATACATCAGTGCATTTTAGCAGCCTCAGAAAGGGAACTTCCCATAGGGACTGGGGTGGTGGTGGTGGTGGTGGTGGTGGTGGTGGTGGTGGTGGTAGGAGAACAAAAGTATTTGCATACCCAGAGCTACAGTGGATTTTTCTGAGCTGTTTTTCCATCTGAAATCTTGGTGGGAGGATGAATCATTATGATGCCCTTACTTCTGCTGTTAGCATGGCTGTTGGTTTTAATGTGGAGGAAAGAAAGAATGCATAATTGCGTATTCAGTTAAGACTAAAGACTCCTTTACCCTGCAATGTTGTGTGAATGTGCTTATTTTTAGTTCAACATGGAAAGTACCACTTGACTGTAAGAAATACAGACCTTAGTTTTTCTAAAAGTTTGCATGCTTGTGCGCCTATACCCCCTAGCCCCCACCTCTACATACCCTTTCATAATTTATGACAAAGCTGCTAAGTCAAGAGTTTCTCCACTCTTCTACCAACTTTTCTTTCCCAATTTCAGTCAGAGGTTTATAAGGATAAAGAGCAGGTGCCTGGCACAAACACTGCAAATCAAAAAGGACTAGTGGGGTGATAAAGGTCATGATCACCCCAAACATTGGCTTTTCTGGCTTGGATTTTCCTTTTCTAGAAGCTCCAGTGACGAGCTGTGTTTAGAAAGGCAAATCCACCAGCTCTGCCTTAGTTATGGCTGGCAGAGTGGTCCAGAGGCAGCCAGTGGTGGGTGGGCTTGTGGATTAAGCTTTTTTCAGAGAATATCTCTGATCTCTCATCACTGCCATGCCCTGTCACTCTCCTTTCTTCTCTATGAATGTGAGGAGGAAGTGAAGAATACCTTTCGATGTTGTGATGATGAACTGAGCTCAGATTTACTGAGTGTTTAGACAAGAGCAGGCATGGAGGAGACGATCCCTGTCAGGCTCCCTAGAAGCCGTGACTGAGATGGAGTTCTCCTGGGAGCAGATGATTGGGAACATGTTTGCAAGAGTGCAGGAGGGAGGCAGGACTAGGCAAGGTAGAAACTGGTAAAGCTATAGTTTGGAGAACTCTAGCTTCGGTCCAATTCCCCCAGGCAGTTTTGAGTGTGAAGGGTACTCACTAGAGTTTGTTTCACCAAGACAAAGTGACCTTGTTACACTGCACAGTCAGCCTCTCTGGCTTAAGTGGGGTGGGCTGGGTGTGTAACCTCTCAAGCCTCTCTTGTCAGTGACTGGTCATCCTCAGTACCCTTTAGAGTGAAGAGCTGGTCTCAGCCAGGGTGAATGCGGCTGACCACTGCAGCGTCTGCTACACAAACCACCAAAGCTTGACGGCAGCAGTTCCATGTACCAAGAGGCAAGAGCTCAGAGCCCAGGAATCTGAAGACCAAAGCCTTAGTTTTCCCATTCAAGTTATCTTCTCTTCAGTCTCATAAAATCTCCCCTGAGTCCTCAACCTGATGCTGGCACCTTCACTTCATTTGTGCACAATTCACCATTGTACTGTAACTGCCTGTTTCTTTGTTTAGTCCCCTAGGTAGGACTGTTGGAGCAGAGACTCTATTCTGTGCCTCTCAGCATTGTAACACCCAGAACAACGTCCACAGCCTATATTTGGGGCCTGCAGAGCGAGTCCATTGTCCCAGTGAAGGCCAAACACTTGCTTCTTTTATCTCCTGATAGGATTGGACATCACAAAGTACACTTGTTCTTCTGTGTCCGGAAGGGGTGCGGGAAGAGGGGAGATGTGTTTCAGGACACTGTGCCCCCCAACCAAAATCCTTATGTTCTCAAGACCCTTTTATAAAATGGCATGGGATTTGCATAAACCTATGCAATTCTTTGCATATCTTAAATTGTCTCTAGAGTATTTAGAATACTTAGTATAATGTTAATGATATATAAGTAGTCGTTGGACTGTATTGTTTAGGAAACAATGGCAAGAAATCTGTACATGTTCAGCCAGCCTGGAGTGAAAAAGCCAAATGAGAGCATGAGGCTCTGAGTTCAAGTGTCAGTACAGGTACACACACACACACACACACACACACACACACACACACACAATCCGCTCATGTCCAGTATGGACAAAACCATTGCCCCTTAACTACATAGCACATATCAGGATCAATGTCAGTTTTTTGTTGTTTATGGTGCTGGATTTGAATTCAGGGCTTTGAACTTGCTTGGATCCCTGTCTACCACTTGATTTGTGCCTCCAGCCTGGCTTTTGCTGCTTATTTTTGGAGATGGAGTCTTGAGGACTTTTCTTCCCTGGTTCATTTTGAACAGAGATCCTCTGGATCACAGCCTACTGAGTAGTTAGTATTATGGGTCCATCACTGCTGCTTCCTAACAATGCAACATTTTCTATTTTGGGTTGGTCAAATTAGAGAATACAGAACCCAAGGTATGGAGGGCCCACTGGGTTTGCATTTATAACCCTCCTCCCTTTTCTCTTGACCCCTAATAATTGTTCATGGTTAAATAAAATTCCCAAGTGATGGAATTTCTAGCATAGGACAGATGTTCAGGGTGTAGGAGGAGCAGATAGACTAATTGAGGAGCAAGGAAGTTTTATTATTGTAGTGGGAGGTGAGGAACAAAGACTTTCCTTGGGGAGGAACCTGCCAGTCTCTGTAACTTCACATTCTTCTTTTTCGAAATAATTCTTCTTACGAAACAGTAGCGTTTTACAAAAAAAAAAAAAAAAAAAAAGGAAAAAAAGCATGATAAATACTTGAGAAAACATCCTGCCCAAGGAAGGCATCTGGAGCCATTTTGCTTGAGTCTCTTCCCCTGTGTATCGGATTTGGATCACTGTTGGACTTCCTTAGCAAATGTTTTTGTATCACTGGAACAGTGTTTAAAAACCTCCCTGACACTTTGCTGAATTTCCTGGCGTAAGGTCTCACGGCCCTGGGACTGGAGCTCTGAATGGCCGGGGAACTTGAAGCGCGCCACTGCTCCAGCCCAACAGAAGTCACCATGTCACCTTCAAGTTGCAGATGACCCGGCTTCCCCAGCAGTGGCCTTCTGGAATCTCTGCTCAGATCCCACAGGCTGGATGAAGAACTCGGGGTGGTGGTGGTGGTGCTGGTGCTGGTGGTGGTGGTGGTGTGTCTGGGGACAAGAGTGCGGACCCCCTGGTGAGCCCTCTGCTGGCAGGGACGCCAGGTGACCACCTGCCCGGCCGGCTTCCAGGTGTGGCCCTCCTCCCTGCGGGCCCCACCCCGGGGGACCGTGCGGGTTCGCCTCCAGCTCCTCAGCTGGCGGGCCCTCCCCGCGGGGGCTCGGCCGAAGGCCCAGCCTCCACCCCTAGACACGCAGAGGGGAGGACCCTAGATGTCCAGAGCTGGCGAGCAGGTGAAGTGAGGTGACTGCCTTCTCCCGCGAGAATTGTTCGGACTTTAAAAGTCAGCCTCGAGCCGGTGGCGCCAGTAACCCCGGTGGAGCGTCGTCCTCCTGGCCTTTCTGCCTTTCTGCGGTGGCCGGGAGGTGGACTGACGTGGCGGCGCCCATCCTGGCCCCCTTGCGGTTTCCCGAGGCCGGAGGAGGTAGAGGAGCAGGAGGCAAGAAGGAGGAGTTCGCTCGCGGAGCCGGAGCACCGAGGCAGAGGAGGAGCCGCCGACGGGCGTGAGGGGGTGGGGCAGAGTAGCAGAGAATGGAGGAGGAGCTCCCGTGGGAGCTTGGGGGCGGAGCGGCGAGCCTGGAGGATCCGCTGAGAGAAAAGGCGGGGAAGAGGGAGGCGGAGTTAGGGGCGGGGAGAGCCGGAGAAAGCAGAGGCTTCGGGTGGAGGCGGAGCCTTGGTGAGAGATTGAACGAGTGGCAGCGAGTAGGGGCGGAGCAAGTGTCGAGAGGGAGGGGCCTCAGGCCGCCCCGCCCTCCAGACCCGGCTACGCGGAGGAGCGAAGATGGCCGGACGGGCCTCAGGAGTGAAGTGGTCGCCGGTAGCGGCGGCCGCAGCTCCGGCTGTAAGGCTGTGACCTGGTGCGCGGCAGCCACCCGGGCCAGCCAGACCTTGCAGGCGGCGCAGACAGAGGCGCACAGGATCCGGAGGGCGCCGGTGCGAGGGCGCCCAGCAGAGGATGCGCCGGGTGCGGCGGGCGGCTCCCCGCGGCCGCCCCCGCGCCCTAGACACCCGGCCTTAGTGCTGGCTGAGGAGGCGGCGCGCGCGGGGCGGCCGGGCGGCGGCGGCGGGGCCCGCGCCGTCATGCCGTGGCTGAGTGGCGGCAGGCGGCGACGGCGGGGACAGACCCGGGAGGCCCAGCGGGAGCCACCGCCGCCCGCGCAGCCCCAGCGAGAAGCGCCGGTGGCGTCCCCCGCTGTAGTCCCCGCACCCTCGGTGCCCTCCGTGTCGCCCCCGTCGCGGACCAGAGAGAGTTCCGAGCTGCCGCTGCCAGCCGGGTGGGAAGAGGCGCGCGACTATGATGGACGCGTCTTCTACATTGACCACAACACGCGCCAGACGTCGTGGATCGACCCTCGAGATCGGTAAGGGGGCCCGCGGAGGCTGCGGGAACTGGCGCGGGTGCTACCGTAGGGGATGCGCTGGCGATGCGCCCAGTTCAGCTCGGGGCCACCGGGAACCCAGAGGTGCCCCTGTCCCGAAGCCTTGGGGCCAGGATGAGCCCTCCTGCCGGGGTGCTTTCATTCCCGGCGCTGGGACTTGTCTGGAGCCCAGCAGTCCGGGCGACGGTCGTGGCGTCTCCAGCCTCCGGAGTGTGGGCGAAGTTCGTGTGCAGTTGGGCTTGGGAAGGCGATCCGGGCCCCGCTACCCCTGCACCACTTCCAGGGCTCAGGCTGAGGATGGGCGCTTTGGCTCTCCGGGCCTCAGGTCCCCAGAGCGCGCAGCACTGGCTGGCCTCCTCCCGGTCTCCGGTCGCGGGGCGGCCACTCTGATTCGGTTTCCTCACGTCACCCGCTGTCCAGGGCCTGGGAGTTGGGCCCCTGGAATTTCCTCTCCCGAGGCTTGACGGATGAACCTCTTTTCCTTTTTCTGCGGTGGCCTCGCCCATGCCCACTCCTGGCCTTTATGGCTCCCCGTCCCGGCTCTAGGCGGGCCAGGATTCCCGGCCCCCGCCGAGGCAAGATGCGCTGTCACCTTGGATCACAAACGTGCGCCCCAGCTTCGGGGTGTGGGTTCGTTCCTTAGCTGGCGGGCTGAGCCTGGTTTCCATCCAAAGCCTAGTGCCAGACTGGCACTAAAGGGATTCCCAACCCTGGAGTTGGGAGAGACTGTTCCCAAACTCTCTTGATTACTCTAGCGCCTTAAAAATCAAGTGAGGTAAAAATCTGTTTGAAATAGCCTGTGTACTGTGGCCAGAATGGGATATGATTAGTCCCATATGCTTTGGGAGTAAGTGAAAAACAAGGGTTGTATTTTAAGTTTCCTTTTAGTGCAAGATATGCATGGGGCAGAGTTGTCTTATTACTCATGTAAATAAATCAGATCCAGTAAAAACAGAGTCTTGTAAAAGCACTACCAGATTTCATTTAATTAATTTCATGTAATAACATTTTTCTTTTCTTTTTCTTTGTGTCTGATTGTCTGCCGGATCCAATGGTTTAGCTACTTTTTGGAGAGATGTATTTTTTGTCAAATTAAGAATTCTGTGGAAATCAAGTATTTCCATTGGCTATTTGATATCTTGTCCTTTTCAGAGCAACTTCTCTCCACCCTGGTCTTAATGCCAAAAAGGAAATAGTGCAGGCTTCCTAGTAATTTCAAGACTTGAAAAGGCCCTGTGTGGTGACATTGTGCCTGCTTCCTCCCACCTACACAGGAAAGGCAGGCTGCATGGCACTGGAGTTTGAAAATACACTTTTGAGGAGGGAAACTAACTTGTTTGAAGATTTCTATGGGTTTAAATAGGGGAAAAACAAGACCAAACAAAGGAATCATGGTTCCCCAGCATTCTTGGAACCGTTGCGGATCTCTGGACTCTGAAACTTATATAAATCCTAGAACAATTTTATGGGCTACAAAAGATGCTTATTTTGAAAATCAGGTGACATCACATAACTTTAACCAAATGCGAGAGCCACTTCTGGTTGCTCAAACCTGAATGGTTCTGGAATTGGTAGAAAGAACTTCTTGGAATGTGGGTGTTCCTTTGTACTGTATGTGGAAAGCCCCCCAAATGGAAAATGAACCAACTAAAACAGTGTTTGAGCCTGGTGTGGTGGCACAGGCCTGTAATCCCTTGGGAGGCTGAGGCAGGACTATCTCAATTTCATTGCCAGCTTGAGCTACATAGTAAGATCCTGTCTCCAAAAACAAAGGATTTTGCTTAGAAAAAGGGTATGGCTATTGCTATGAGGGTAATATAAAACAGTTGTGGGCATAATAAAATGGGAATTCCTTGTGAAAGATATAATTTTTTTTGTTTCAATGGTATATATAATCTGCGACATCCGTGCACAGACCCTACAGAAATCAGCTTATAGGTTTTTGGTTTCCATGTATTCCATACATTGCCTAGGTTCTTTTTGTTTTCCCCAGAAATCTGTTTGTTACTGATTAACATTTTTCACTCTTCAGACATTACTTAGCTTGCAGGTTTTGTCCCCCTCCACCCCCCGAAAGTCCTGTTTCTAATGTTAAGTGTTGATTGAGTGAACAAAAGTAGATATTTTACATTTTTTGTAAAGTAAAAACATGTGTGTAGTTTTATGAGACATTGTTTTTATAGTGAGTGAAAATTCAGCTGGGTACAGCTTGAACTTCAGCTCCCATAATACCTTGCCCAAAATATGTATGGAATGTTCAGCAAGCCACAAACATTTCAGTGGAGTCGGCTGAAGGGTGTAATAGTCATTCTTCCTCTTTCAAAACACAACTTTGCTGACTTTTATAGGTGACTGAGAACCCTTTAAAGTAGTAATTAACTTTTATTATATGGACAGGACTGTATGGCAGAGTGCAGTGTTTGCTCCGTGTGTATCTGACAGTTAAAGCCCGTTTTGAATCTTGTTTGATTCATAGCACAGGAAAATGGTGTTGGAGAAAGGTGAACTTTCACCATACAGCTAGCTTCCGAATAGCCAACAAGAAAGAGGCAAAGAATGTGTTTAAAGAAAATAAAATTATGGAGGGAATAAATAAATACAGTAGGTTAGGTAAAATTGTTGATTTTAAACATTATTTCATATGTAATTTAGTAAAAATGAGAATTGTATGAAATATGCTGCTGTAAGCTAAATAACCAAGAGCCAAGGGATATAAACAAAATCTCTTCTAGAATGTTATAGTAATTCTGTTCAGTGTTATGTTTAACAATATTTGATATTGCCAGCTCTGGAGCTCTTTTTTTTTTTTTTGTGAGATGAAGTCTCATAGCCTAGGCTGGCTTGGATCTTAAGATCTTCCATCTCCCAAGTATTGGGATTCTAGACACACAGAACTATGTTTCTCTTTATTGGAACTCTAATTTTTAAAGTTATGTTAAGAACATGAAGCTTAGGGAAATATCTTTACAGATTTGTTTAGTACAGATGTGTCGCAAAATCTCAGTGTTCTGTAAATGCAACTTTTTAGTTTAGTTTAGTTAAGAGCTTCCTTTAGGTTTAAATTCATTTTAATAAGCTAATACTATGAATATACTTTCCATATTTATATTACCATGAATTAAAAAAAAACTCTTTTGCAAGGTCAATTTGCCATTTCTGTGATGTCTGAGAATTTCCTTGCATAAGTCGTGTGTGTGTGTGTGTGTGTGTGTGTGTGTGTGTGTGGTGGTATGCATATATTCCACAAATATTAACTCAGTTCAATGGCCACCTCATAAAAAAGTATTCATTGGATAGAAAATATGGGAAGGAAATAAATTAAAACAATTCAGTGCCTATAACAGTTGTATATATACATGCTTCCTGCAGGGTTCTTTGAATTCTTCTGTGGATGGATTCAGTCTTTGAAACTGGATGTTTTGTTTCCTGTAGCTCAGTTGGAGTTGTATGATATTGGCATTCCAGCTCAAGGCATTTGAAGAACACTGTGAAAAATCACATTTGAGATCAAAGCAGTGTGTAAATAATCATAATGATGGTGGACCACCAAGATTATATTATGGCATGAGCTTTTGAGGACCTATTTGTTCACTAAATGCCACTTGACCCTTCACTATATGGAAGAATTCTGTGGTATATGCAAGTCTTCTGAACACGTTTTTGTTTTTAAGTAGGAAAAAGAACGCACATAATTTATTACATGCCGAAGAGATAGGAGTATTTGACTCTAGTCTTTTGCTTTAAGGAGAAAACAGTCTGGGGGCTCTGGAATTTGCCAGGTTGGAGCTTCATTTTAACAGAAGCAGGATAACATTGCTACTTTCTTGGAACCTATGTCCAGCATTATTTAATAAGAGTTTGACTATATTTACTCCACAGAGTCTGTTTCTGGATTATATGAACTGTTGTACTTGAGTGTTCTCAAAAAAATTAATGAGTTCTCCATTTCTCATTATTTTTTCTTTTTCCCCCCTGAGACAGGACCTCACTATGTAGTCCAGGCTGGCCTTGAACTTGCCATCCTCCTGTGTTAATATCCTGAGCACTAGAATTATGGGCATGAGTTACCACACTTGGATCATGTTTTAAGATCATAGCTAACGGTTGTATCAGGGAGTGTCTGGCTTTTAAGGCTATCAGAATCTTCTCTCCCTTCCATTTAGATCGTCAACTATTGCTTCTAAGTTAAAAATCATTCCTTTCCTTTCCTTTTCTTTTTTTCTCCAAGAAAAGTGAATGGAAAAGTCATTGATTTCCAAAAATAGTATCCGGATGTTTGGAAATCTCCAAGTATCGTTCTCTTTCCCTTGCTTTTGAGTTGGTAAGTGGAAATAATGTGTATCATGGTCTCTGGTAGGTTCGACTTCAAGAGCCTGTGGGTTACATGAAGTGATCAAGGTCATGTGGGAAGCCTGAGGTAGGCATTTTGACTTCTAGCCCACATCTTTTTTTTGCTAATGTCTACCTTTCCAATAAATTCAATAAAATTAATCTGATGTAATAAAAACAAAGTTAAATTCTGCTGAGCTCAGTTGGCCTCACTTAAATTTAATAAATCAAACAAATATTTATGAGGATTCTTAGCCTTCTGTGTGCCAGGTTGGTATTTGGAGACCAGTTTTTTTTTTTCCTTTTAGGAGATGGAAGACACGTAAAATGAAGGCAGAAATGCTCACAAGGTATCTTCGTATTAACTCAGTTTCTCAGATGGTAATCACATCTAAGAAAAGGAGAAACAGTTCTTTTGAGCCTGGGGTGACATTTTCCCTTGTTTGTCCGTCTCAGGGTGCTGGATTGTGGTGCTTTTCTAATGATGAGCAAGATAAGGTGGGACATGAGAAAAATGCTGGAGATGAGGAAGTGCTGAAGGTGTGTTCAGAATAAGTGAGAGAATCAGGTGATTTGACTGACACACTGGTTTCATGTGAGAGAAGACTCAAGCCAGACCATACATTGCTTAGACTCATAGCTTTGGGGCCAAAAGAGCCACAGATATTTTGCTCAAATTCCTTTTTTTACACTCCAGAGCATAGCTAAGTGGCGCATTCTGTTGTTTGTTAGAAGGGCAGGAACTTGAGCTGGGGTCTATTCCTCTTTCTAGTATGCCACTAAACTGCCCAATGCTACCCATTTTTAAGCATCCTGCCTCTGTTTGTTTGTTCATTTATTTAACAACTCTTTTGTGCAGTTTCCAGGGTCTGTGACTGAAGCAGCAAGTAACACTGGTCAGGTCCTTGTCTCTGAGACTTAGACCACACTGGTATTTTTTTTTCTGAGTCCGCATCATGCTGTCCCTGCCAGTGTGTTTCTCCTTCCTGGGATCCCTTGACTCTGAGCTCTCTGTTTTTTTTCTTTTTCTTTTAAGTACTGGTGATGAAACTCAGGGTCTAATGCATGCAAGATAAGTGTTTTTTCACTGATTTGTACCCCAAGCTCCTGGCTCTGAATATGGTAGACATATGTTGAGTGCTTATCATGGGCCAGCAGTTTAGGCATTTACATGGATGCTTTTTATCAGAAGCTCTCATGCTCTACCTGTACCTTGGCTAAGTAACTATGTGCCTGTTGTACTGATCTATGGTGGTTATTTTGACCTTACATTCATTGTCCTTTGATATTTAGTCCACCAGGTGGTATGATGGCCCCTAAAAGCTGTCACTGTCTGAATCCCTGAAACCTGTTAATAAGTTACCTTTCATGGCAGAAGAGACTTTGCTGAAGTGATTAAGTTAACGATCACAAGATAGAGAGGTGATCCTGGATTATCTGGTAGGCCCAGTGTTATCTCAAGGGTCTTACTGGAGGGAAGCTAGAGGCTGAGAGTCAGAGGTGGAGAAATGACAATAGAATCAAAGGTTGGAGTCACAAGGCTGTGAGCCAAGGAATGCAGGTAGCCTCCTGCTCTGGAAAAGGCAAGGCAATGGATTCTTCCCATTCTTTTTTTTGTGGGGGGGGTCAAGGGGCTTGAACTCTGGGCCTGGGCGCTGTCCCTCAGCTCTTCAGCTCAAGGCTAGTGCTCTACCACTTGAGCTATAGCGCCACTTCCTGGATTCTTCCCTTGAGCCTGTAGATGATACACAGCCCCACTGACACATTGACTTTTTAGCCTGGTGAATATGATGGTTGACTTCTGATTGCCAGAACTGTAAGCTAATAACCTGATGTTGTTTGAAGCCCTTTGGTTTGTGGCAGTCTTGTTACAGCATCAGTAGGACTAATGACCACACTTTCAGGCATTGTGTCCCAACCATCTATCTGATCAGCTCGGTATCTTTGGTAACAGCCTCAACAAGCTGACATTTATCACATGCCTAGGCAGGCACAGCGCTAAACATTTTGTACCCATTCTGTCTTCCTAGATTCTCATAGTCCTGTTAAGATGGGTTCTTATTTCTCATGGGCCAAGTGTTGGGACTCACAAGAGATAGAGTGTACCGCATTGTATGTGGTGATCTGGTAATGTATGTGGTGGTAGGCGGGATAGATTTCTGAGGGCAGAGGCAGGTTGGTGATGGGTCTGAAATAGAAAAATCAAAGCTAGAAAAGTTAGAGTTTGATTGTATCAGAGAACTTGCAAGGAAATCTAGAAGTTCAGATGTATTTAGGCAATGCTTAAAGGCCAGTTAAATCAAGAGGGGCTCAAAAAAACTTTGCTACCACCTTAGGGAATGTTGAGATACACAAAGGCCAACCCAAAGGCCTTCATTTTAATCACACTTAAAAGCCTTTATTGTTTGGTGTTTGTGTGCTGAATGACTTGGTTATCATAGTGAAATATATTGAATCATTCAAGTTACTATACTGCTGATAGATAATGTCCTAAAAGACATATATACCATGAAAGTGTTACTTTAGATGAGGCTTTCTCAGACTTGGCAGTATCAGTATTTGAGATGGGATCATTTTTCCTTTTTTGGGTTGTCCTTTGTAAGATAGATATTTAGCAGTATTCTTGACATCTACTCACTAGATCTAGATGCCAATAGCAAACATCCCCCCAAACCCAAATTGTGATAAATAAGAAAAATGTCTCTAGATATGGCCAAATAGGGTCTGGGGACAATACCCACAGGTTATAACATTTTGCCTTTAGCACTAAACAGACTGACAGTTCCTGAGGTAAGACCATAGTGGTCTGATATCTGTATTTCCATGAAGAACACAAATATAATGATATGAAAATCCTGAACTAGTACATGAAACTTTGGAAACATATTGTTATGTATATTGCTCAATTCTGAGAATACATTGAATTGATAAGTATTTATGGACTGCCAAGTGCATACATATATGCAGTTAAAGAGGAGAAAATGAATCTGTTCATGCTTCATTATATTGCAGCAGCCTAGAGAGCTGACTGGCCTTTTAAATGTGTGTGTGTGTGTGTGTGTGTGTGTGTGTATGTACATGTACCCCTGACTTTCTTTGTTCAGGTCTAGAAATGTGGAGCAAACACATCTTGAAAGGCTGCTTAGAGAGTTGTGAGATGGCTAGCATTTTTGCATCTGAAAAGTCCTCTTTATTTCCTTAAAACAGAAAGGGGCTTGAGGGAGACAGTAGGAAGGAGGCTTAGATGAGGAGCCAGACCTTCCTGTACCAACCCTCAGGCAACCAGCTCTGGGGTATTGGTGACCGGACCATTGATGCAGATAGGAGATGTTCCAAGGAGCTTCTAAGCATCAGCCTTATTGCCAGCGGGAAAGAGCCTCAACCTACATGGGGGGGGGGTGCCTTCAGGCTACCTGGAGCTTGGTCAGGAAACCCAGTGACTATATCTCTGCCTTTAGAACTCCATGACCCTTGGTAGGGGAGGTCTCGGAGTGTGGAGTTGGCTGAATTTGCTCAGGAAATTATTTCCATCTTAAACATTTCTGATCTGATTCATACAGTATAAGAAGTGCCATTTTAAAGTATATAATTTAGTGGGTTTTGGTATATTCATAAGGTTGGGCAATGATCACCACTATCTAATTCTCATCATTCCCCCAAACAATTCCATGCTCATTAGCATTTACTTCCCATCTCCCCCAAACCCTGCCAACCACTAATCTATTTTCCATGTCTATCAATTTGCCTTCTCTAAACTTTCAGAGACCTCCCTGGGTAATTCTTGGTAACTCCCTGTGACCCTATAATCATTTCCAAATAGAAAAGTTTTTAAAAAGGAATCAAGGAACTAAGCAGAGATCTAGTTACATATAGTTTTTTTCAAATTAAATAATCTTTAACTTATTTTATTCTGCTTTGTCTACACAGTACCTTACATATAGTCTTTAACAAGTGTCTCTTGAATGTAATTATGCATATAGACCTAGGTTTTATTGCTTTATAATGATCATTTTGTATTTCTGTATTTTGCTGAGTTAGTCTCATGTGTTCTAGAATTCTCAAGACCAATCCCTTCTTTCACACTCTCAGTACTCCCATTTTGTTGAGGTGGCCTTTCTTCATCTTGACTCAGGGGATAGAACCATCTCTGCAGCTCCGAGTGAAATTCTGATTGCTGTAAGCTGGTTAGTCCTGGGCATTTGGTAACATTTGGGGGCATTTTTGGTTGTTCTAACAAAGGATAGGTTCAACTGACAACTAGTAGGTAGAAACCAAGAATAATGGTAAGTGTCCTATCATGCCTACAACAGACCTCACTACCACAAATAAACTTACCCAGCCCCCCAGATCAATAGTGCTTGAGATTGAGTAAAGCCAAATCATACAACATCCAAGTCTGCAATTGCTTGAGGAAGAAGCATGTGACCCAGACCTTCCACTAATCTATGAGGAGAGGATTGAGGGCAGGCATGCTTCTTGTCCCTATAAACCGACAGGGAAGGAATTTCTACCAATTCATATTCTGGCTCCATAAAAGCCAAGAGCTGCTATGGAGGCAGAAGGGTCTTGGCTAAGAAACGTACATCTTGTGTAGATAAATAAAGTTTCTGGATCTGTCTGCCCTTAATGTTTTTTTAATGTAAAAAGTGAAATAAAGGCTGAGAATGAGGCTTAGTGGTAGAGTGCTTGCCTAGCATTCACGAAGCTCTCCGTTCGATTCCTCAGCACTATATAAACAGAAAAAGCCAGAAGTGGAGCTGTGGCTCAAGTGGTAGAGTGCTAGCCTTGAGCAAAAAGAAGCCAGGGACGGTGCTCAGGCCCCGAGTTCAAGCCCCAGGACTGGCAAAAAAAATAATAAAAAATTAAAAAGTGAAATAAAGTCATCTTGTGCTTGGTGGTTGATTGGAGACAAGAGTCTTACAGACTTTCCTGTCAAGGCTGGCTTTGAACCATGATCCTAAGATCTCAGCCTCCTGAGTAGATAGGTATGAGCCACCAGGGCTCATCATAGTTGTTTTCTTTGTGGGTTCTTTTTAAAAATGTTTTCAGTAGGAGACAGTTCTGGGTACAGGATAAATGAAATTAAATGTTATTTTGTTTGTTTTACCACAGCTCTTAGGATGTTTTAGAGTTACAGAAACTGTAAAAATTGGGCAGCTTCCCCATTGTTAATGTGCTGTATCACCATAGTATATTTGTCAGAACTAAGAAGCCAAGCCTGCTACATATTACTATTAACATACTGTTACTATTCTCGACATTCTGGGTTTTTTTTAACCCAGTTTTTTTTCACTAAGGTTCATTTTCCATACCATTAGTTTTTAGTACTAAATTACTGCTATATGTATGGTTCATCATAGTATTTTTGATGATGTCATAGTCATTTATGTGGGTAGTTCACATGATGGATAACTTTGCTCTGAGGCTTCACAGTAGAATTCAGTGATCTGAAAAATCTAGGCATCCTGGAGGTTGGGAAATCTGGCAGAAGATTGTGAATCTGTGTTCAGAGAAAGGTATCAGTGTATGATAGCTTGTATATGCTTTTAAGAGGATTACAGACCTCTGCATGCCCCACAGTGATTCCTGGAATAATGGAGATTTGGTTTGTCTCTGCCAGAGATGTGTGCCACGTACTCTGGAAGGAATGCTGAGTAAACACATTCTCCTGTATTTACCATCTCTAGCCTAGGTATGTCATAAGAGATTCATCTGACAGTGATTCACAGAAACCCATGAATGCTTTCTCCAACTCTTTCCTGTCCCCTTCCCCAGCCCAGATTTAAAGTAGATACTACATACAAAAGTCTAGAGTACTGGATAGGTTTCAATGAAAAGGGAAGCTCTGGGTGAATCAAAACCCAAGGATAATTAGTGAAAGCAGCTGATACAAAGAAAGCCTATGGTAGGATCTACTTTCCATGAGGTGTCCAGAAAAGATATGTCTACAGAGATGGAAAGTGGATTGGTAATACCTGGGACTGGGAGTGGTGGTGACTGCTAATGGGCATGAGAGGTTTTATTGGAATGGTGGAAATGTTATAAAACTGAATTGTGTAATACCCAGCTCAATAAATTTGCTAAAAATATCAAATTGTACACATGAAACAGGAGAGTTTTTTCATTCCTTCCTTTCCTTTGTCTTTTCCTTTCCTTTCTTTCTCTTTCTTTTCTTCTTTCCTTCCTCTCTCTCCTCCCATCTCTCCCTCCCTCCCCCTCTTTCCCCCCTCTTTCCTTCCTTCCATTCCTTCCTTCCCCTTCCCCTTCCCCTTCCCCTTCCTTCCTTCCTTCCTTCCTTCCTTCCTTCCTTCCTTCCTTCCTTCCTTCCTTCCTTCCTTCCTTCCTTCCTTCCTTCTCTCCCTCCCTCCCTCCTTCTCTCCCTCCCTTCCCATCCTGGAACTTGAACTCAGGGTCTGGATGCTGTCCCTGAGCTTTTTACTCAACATTAGAACTCTTTTGAGCAACAGCCTCACTTCTGGCTTTTTGGGGGTGGTTAATTGGAGATAAAAGCATCACAGAGGGCTGGGAATATGGCCTAGTGGCAAGAGTGCTTGCCTTGTATACATGAAGCCCTGGGTTTGATTCCCCAGCACCACATATATAGAAAATGACCAGAAGTGGCGCTGTGGCTCTAGTGGCAGAATGCTAGCCTTGAGCAAAACGAAGCCAGGGACAGTGCTCAGGCCCTGAGTCCAAGGCTCAGGACTGGCAAAAACAAACAAACAAACAAAAAACCAAAAAAACAATATGCTGTAATAAGAGCTATGTGAACATAGTCTCAAAATCTTTAAAAAAAAGTATCACAGACTTTCCTGCTTGGGCTGGCTTTGAACCATGATCCTCAGATTTCAGCCTCTTGAGTAGGCAGGATTAAGAGTGTGAGCTACTGGCATCTGGCTGAAACAGGATAGATTTATCATATGCTGACTAGGAACAGTTTTTGAACAGTTTTTTTAAGAGAACTCATTTTTAAATTCAGATGACTACTTTGACTTTGTAATAGGAGAGAGATCAGACTATGTAGACCAGGCTTGGCAGCCTCAATCCATACAAAAAGTTTTTTTTTTTTTTTTTTTTTTTTTGCTTCTCAAAATGTCCATACAATTGTCAGGGAAACTTGCCAAGAAGCCACATGTTAGCATTGCCTAGAAGTTTTGCCAACTGTCAGGGTAGAACAATACCTGGTATGTAACAACCTGGTAATCATTATTGGATTAAAAATATAGTTGGTTTTCACCAAGGTAACCAACTTTTTAACTCAGAGCAATTTATTTATAGGATGACTCACTGAAATTTCTGGTTGTATTAGCAAAGTTGAAGTGAATCTGGATACCTGGCAGTATCAGAAGTAAAGAGAATTTTGTGGCTAAAGGACCAATTGATACTTGGGACTTTAAAAATCAACATTCTTTTCTTTTGCATTGCATTTTTAAATTTTTTTCTTTATTGTCAAAGTGAAGTACAGAGGCATTCTTTAATGTATGCTTCATGAAGAACCTCTTAAAATTGTCAAATATACTTTACTAATGTTTTCTTTGTAGTTAGGGTTTGTAAGGTGACCATCAAGCAAGTTTGGTATGTACTAGAAGGTACCACTAACCACATGGACTGTGAAAGCGTGAGTAGCCCTCATTTCAGACATGGCCAACCTTGAGACTGACTCCCTAGCTCTGACATTTGTTGTGGGCTCCAAGGCAGGTATGTCAGTTCTCTGAGCCTCAATTTTCACTTTCATAAACTATGAGTGAAATCTTGCCTTCTAGGTTGATTGAAGACTCAATATGATTAGGTAAAGCACTTAGGTCAATGTCCAGTGCATGCTAGGCACTCACATTTTTGTATTAGCTTATATTAGTTATATAAAGGGGGATTTCATTGTTGTATTTCGACACATAGGCATTGGCATTTTGATTGTTCCTGGGGCCACACTTCAAAGACATTTAGCTTTGGGAATTTTCAGTGGTTTTAATTTTTAGCCTGTGAAAACTCCCACTTACTTTAGTAGATCTCTTTGGCTTCTGATTTGCTTACTCATTTTCCTCTAAGTTGGATAGTACTGGTAAAGTACTCAGAATTCACACTTTTTCTTGCCTGCTTGTAGCTAGCTATTCTTTCCTTTTTTGTGTGTGTTGTGCCTGAGTAAGTGAAGTTGATAGAAGTGGCAGATTATAATAGAGCAATCAAACTTTTTCTGTTTAGAGTCAGATAGTTTTGGGCTTTTCAGGCTACAGATCTCTGTGGAAATTGCACACATCTGCTGTGCTAGTGCAGAGGCAGGTAGAGGCAGCACGTGAGTGAATGGGCCTGTTTGTGTTCCAGTAAAGCTTCATTTAGGCAGGCCTGCCTTGGCCAGCAGGCAGTTCACCACCCCATGTTTGATGTCATGGTTGCTTATTTACCATGTTAATACAAGCAAAGCTTTCACGTTATACATTTTGTTATTGTTGCACCAGCTTGATATTTAGGATATCTGAAAATATCCTAACTATGTACAGAAATATTGATTTCTAAGGTATTGATTTCATCATGTTCTGGAACTTGAAGTTTGCAGCACTCAGTGACATTAGAAGTCTCTAAAAATTCATGTCATGTCATTAGATCTTGTTCCATAACGCATAGTTATTTAACATGGGCCAGGTAGAGGAGGCCGGAGCAGCTTGTCCATGAGTGTATCTCAGAAAGTCCTTGTTCTCATGGGACTCATGGGCCATTGGTGGGAGATGGGAAAGCAGATGAAGCAAGTCTAGAGAAGCAGCGGAAAGCAGTGCAGAGTAACTTCAAGGTTAGTTTAGGTATTTTCCAAACAGCATGTGCCCAAAGCCATAAAAGATTTGTTCACAAAAATTCCACTGAAATAGTGGTGGTTCTTAGCCAGGGATAATTTCGCTCTCCAGGGGACATTTGGGAATGTCTGGAGACATTTTTTGGCTGTCCTAACTTGGTGGGAGCGGGATGAGGGGGATGTGTGCTTCTAGTGGGTTGGGGGTCAGCGATGCTGCTTGGCACCCTACTGTGCACAGGATGGCCTGTCATGACAGCAAGTGGGCTGCCCTCTGTGTTCACAGGTCTGAGGCCAAGAACCTGCTCCAATGTTTGAACAGTAAGCTATTCTTAGACATTCCTGGTCCATGTGTGGCTTCCAAAGCTTGGTGGCAATAGCACTAGCAAGTATGTCAGTACCTTATAGCAAAAACCTCTGGCGGGTGAAGTTGACAGAGATTCTGGTGGGGTTAGGTGGCCATATTGTGGAGGGCATCAGGGGAAGCTTTGCCATTTGGATGGCATTGAGTTGACACCTGCAGGAGGTTAGGAGGGAACTGGAGGGCATGAGGGCAGAAACTTGGGGAGTTGGAGGGAAGGAACCACATAGGCCAAGGTGAGGGTGTTGGGGCCAGTAGGATGTTAGGAGGATGTGGCTCTTTAAAGGCCTTATGGGGTCATTGTAGGGACTGTTGGGAAGCTGTTCTGTTGGGACTTCACATTTTTGGGGGGTTTCTCTGACCATTGTCAGAGACTAAGAAGGTGGAAGCTGATGTGAGAAAACTGGGTAAGGAGATGATTGCTCTCATTGGGGCCAGGCAGTGGTGGCTTAGGACAGAGAGGAACCAGTGGGTGCTAGCTGCTTTCTGCTCTGGATGTGGTTTCCTTAGGCTCTGGATGTTGTGTTCTGTTCTGGCCTCCTGTTTGATTGACCTGTTTTTGATGCTGCCCCTCAGAATCCCTGCCAAAATGGATGTGAAGGCTGTAGTGCTTGGACTGGCACAAAGGACATGGGTTTTTTCCTGTATTCAACTTTGCTGCCGGGGCTGCAAGGATTTCCATGAAACAGAAAATACTGGGCCCGATGTGCATTCTGTTCTCCTTATTTTAGCAGCCAGGCTGGGTACTTAAATACAGCAGCTATAGAGAAAGCTCATATATGCTTTGGGAGTACTCATGTGCCATAAATAATTGAGTTTGGAAACAGCTTTTTTTGTTGCCATTCTTTACAAAGTAGTGGTTGTTTACTAATGGCTGGAATAGTTTAGAATCTAAAATGACAGGGTTGGAGTCCATGGTGGCCACCTCCACAGAGTTTGTCACAGTTTTTCCTCCAGGGGACAGTGGATTTTCTTCAGAAGCTGTATGACACTGTTTTCTATACATACACTGATTCAAAAGGTATTCAAGATCAAACACTCAGTGATTAACCTGAGCCACATTAGCACAAGATTGTGATCTTGTCAATTTCAGTATTAAAAGCCAAGACACCAGAAACCAACCTTCTCTTTTCCCTAGCCCATATCATAAACCTCCAAAATGTCACCATGCACATCACGTGGCATATTGACAAAAAGGTCAAGGATTACCAAGAATAACTTCTTGAATTCATGTGCAGTTACTAAAGAAGGATGAAGCAGTGTTTGCATTTTAAGTGCCACTATAGCGACCAGAGTGAAGATTTTAATTTGAATAATTCCCGATGCTCAGCTTTACCTTGGGGGTTTAGACACACTTACTTTTAAAATTTAAATATGAACACATGTACTTATTAAGATTCTAAAATAATACAAAAAGTTTTTTGTGTTATTTCACTTGTCATCAATTGCCCCCCCCCCTTTTGTGGGGCCCAGTTTTGGGGCCTGAACTCTGGGCCTAAATGTGCTCACTGAGCTATTTTTGCTCAAGGTGAGCACTCTACCACTTGAGCCACAGTGCCATTTCTGGCTTTTTTGAGTAGTTTATTGGAGATAAGTGTCTTACAGAGTTTCCTGCTTGGGCTGGCTTTGAACCCCAATCCTCACATCTCAGCCTCCTGAGTAGCTAGAATTGCAGGAGTGAGCCACCAGTGAGTGGCTCATCAAATTCCCTTTAAAACATAGATACTGTAAAGTTTTGTGTGAATCTGTGTCTTGATTTTCCTAGTCATCATCAGTGTCTCAGCTGTCAGTCTAGCTCAGTCAATCTATCTATGATGGGTCTACATTTCCTTTGGGGGGGTGCTAATTTTCTCACTATGTAAAGTGGGAGAGACATAGTACCTTTTTTTCCATTGCACCTTCTGCCTAGGAGTGGCAAGTAGTCACTCTTTCATCTTTGCTGTGGATGTAATCCGTTTTGCTGCATGAGTGAAAAATAACACCTTAGAATTTTACTTCAGAGACAAATGCCACTTTTATCATGTTCAGAGTTCTAAAACCATGTGGATTAATCCCAACCAGATGGTAGAGGACAAGAGATAAGCTGTTTCTTCCACTTCATGGCCTGTGAGATTGGCTTGGGGAACAGCCCTCTCCAAGCTCATGGATTTTTTTTTAGCTCTTCAGTTCAATGTTTTGTTCACTGTTGGTGTTCTAGAAGAAACGAAGGTGCCTCTGTGTCCTTTCCGTCTTCTCTTCATTGGTATTGGGTTGCTTTACTTGTTTAGCAACCACCTTGTGTTGAAGAATAGCCCTTGCATAGTCCAAACTAGTCAAATAAATGAAAATCAAGATATTTTCTCTGAAGATATTCGATGACATAATGGTACCTGAAAACATATGAGCTACTGGAATTGGTTTTGTGAAGTAGTTGGTCAGTAGTGTTTATCAAGCTGGCAGTGGGGAGTGTAAGGTGGTTGCTTCCCCCCCCCCCTCACCTAAAAGGCAGACCTATGTTAAAGTTATATTCTGTTCATTAGTGGGTTTTGAAGAAACTGATGTCTGTAAGGCTTTTTTCCCCACATAGCTTGCTGCAGAAGGAAAGATGCAACAGAACTGAAATTCTCAAGCCATGGTTCTTTTAATAGTTAGGTCTTACACTTACTGGAAAGATAGTACCAAATGACCAACTTCCCAGAAGCAAGGGGAAAAAAAAGCACTCCAGAAAGATGTCAATTATAGCACAGTTTATAAAAGGACAAGTGAATACTATGTATAGCAGTGCTTTATAGTAACTATCTACTTTGGTTGAATTGGCAAACCAGTGTTTTGCCATTTTTGATCAATATTGTTAATACCTGATTTCCAAAATACATATAAGAACTATCCACAGTGAACAATGAACATAGTAAACTTGAAGCTTATTGCAAGGTGGGTCTTATTCTTCAGATTTCCGATAGGAGTTAGACGTAGAGCCTTAGCCCACCAACAGTCATGTGACTAGGTCCTTCCTGACAGGTGACATCTGTAGCCATTGATGGTAAGCTAGATCCAAGTAGATCCATCTTTCTTCTCTTGAGCTGTTCATTGCTGCAGCTGAAGTTTTACCTCCCTGTATGGGCTTAGGAGTCTATTACTATTTGTCCTCATTTGGTGTTATTAATGATCACATCACAGTCTGCTGATAGTTGATGATAGCACTCCAATTTGTTCAAAGTGTTCATCTGTGCCTCCTAAACTGTTTTTTAAGGCTTTTGTATCTGTGTGGTGGTATGACTTAAATGTACTCACTGTTCTCATTGAGAAGTTCTTGAATGCCTTGTAGCTGTGATTTTGCTACTATCTTCATTTTCTGAATGTTACACATCCACTTATCTTGTTTTAAAATACGTATTTTTCCCCTTCAGGGTAAAGCAGGGGAAGCAATGTCATGCTCATCAGAGCATAGCATCAGATTAAATCCTAAGGACTTAGGCATTACAGTGTTCATTTTTATGTCGTTTGGAGGTAATGGTACACATTCAGCATTATCACCTGATGCTTTTCAATCCTAGATTCAAGTACTATTAATGTGGAGAGTTGTAGCATGTGTCTTTCTTATGCCCAAATAATTCCGTTGTAAAGATAGTTCATGTTTATTTATCCATCTGTCTATTATTAATACAGGGATTTACTCGGAACTGAGAAAGTAGGAGAGTCCTAGGACTGTTGGTGGAACTTTCTAATGATGAAAGTTCTTATCCAGTGGGAAGCTGGCATGAGGCCAGGCACATTAGGCTCTCAGGCTTTTCCCCTCTGTGTCATAGTAATCTCTTGTGGAAAAAAAATCCCATTCACTGCTCTGGCTTCCACTGCCTTGTAGCATCTTTATTACCTTGATGGTGCCTTTCTCGGTCCTGGGCCCAGAGGGCTGAAGCCTACCATATCCATATCTGCCTTTTTCTCTTTAGCCTACTACCTAGACTTCCCTTTCCCTGCTTACTTGACAGAGCCATCATAAAAATCCCTAAGGTAAGTTGGGTGCCAGTGGCTCATGCCTGTAACCGTAGCTACTCAGAGTCCATGAGATTCTGATCTCTAATAAACTACTCAGAAAAAAACTGGAAGTGGTGCTCTTGCTCAAGAGGTAGAGCTCTAGCCTTGAATACAAAGAGGCATAGAGTCAGTGCCTAGGCCTGAGTTCAAGCCCAGGATCAGAAAAAAAAAACCTAAAGTGTGAGGTTTGGGCAGCTTTCTAGGTTGAAAAATGTATCTATCTGTTTTAAGAGTATATACCCTCACTTCATGGGAACAAAAGCTCCCGGGCTTTTCTCTACTCCAAGCTTCTGATCATAGCATGGCCTTTGTGGTGACCAGCTGCCATTCAGGAGCACACCAAGAATCCCTCATTAGAACAAATGATGCTCCTGTTAATCCAGGAGATTCTGAGGTATTTGTTTCTCGGTCAGACCCTGTAAATAAAGACCAAATATGTAGTTATTTGTCTACCACAATATCTTAGTTTTTGACTGTTTACCTAGACACTTTTCTCTCCAAGAAGACATGAGCATTCAGGAGACAGATGGAGCACCATTATATAAATGTCTGTCACTCCAGATCTCAAATCTGAATGATCTAAAGAGTACTTAAGAAAATGCCATTGCTCTACACTGATGAATTAAGTCCAGATCTCCGAATGAATCCAAATGCCCTTGGTCAGGAGCAGTGATGAATGACTTTTTTTTCTGGTCCTGGGGCTTGAACTCAGGGCTTAGCACTGTCCCTGGCTTCTTTTTGCTCAAGGCTAGCACTCTACCACTTGAACAACAGCACCACTTCTGGCTTTTTCTGTATCTGTGGTGCTAAGAAATTGAACCCAGGGCTTCATGTATGCTAGGCAAGCGTTCTACCACTACACCACACTCCCAGCCCATCGATGACTATTTGTTGATGACTTCATTTCTTTTCTGAAGCATGGACAGGTAAGCACTGATCCTGGGAACAACGAATGCTAGTGTTGTCATGGAGAAAGAAAGATGGAATAATTTTAAGTGTAATTGCATTATTCCTTTGGAGTTGAGGTGGGAAATAAGGGAAATAAAGATGGGGTAAGGATTTGCTGTTCAGCTGACTATACAAAAATTTAGGCCAAGAGTGATGACGCTTGCCTATAATTCTAACTATGCGAGGGAGCCTGAGTATGAGGATCAGAATCTTGAGGACGGCCCTGGGCAAAAACAAAAACTACCTGGAAAATAAACTAAAGCAAAAAGGGCTTGAATCATGGCTCAAGTGGTAAAATTCTTATCTAGCAAGCATATGGCCTCGAGTTCAAATTCCAATACTGCCTCCAAATTAAATTTATATTCAATACCTTCAAAAGCTCCCTGACTGTGCCCCTCATGTGGAGTGAATATATGGGTGGTGGGGATTTGTTGTTTGTTTGCTCCCTGGTAGAGTTGAATTCCTTGAGGTTAACTCCTGGCATTGAGCATCTCAAATAGCTTTCCTGCAGTGAATATTTAAGCAATTTGAGTAGCACTTTGCAGTTTTCATAGAGCTTTTCCTAGGGTGGGGTCCTCCAGATCTCTCATCCTTAGCCAAGATTACATGCCTGAGGCTTGTGAGCATCATTTATACCAAGCTTCACGCATGCCTTACTTGGCAAGAGCTCTCTGTACATACCATCTGTCTGCCCGGCCATTCCCACCTTTATGCCTCACCTTAATGTGTTCATTATAGACTCAGATATCCACTAGGATTGGGCCCAACCCCAGATGGCCCCATGTCGAGGCAGCAGGGACTGGTGGGGACTGTGAGCTAGCAAGGAGTCCCTTTTGAAAGGCATGGTCTTCATCAGCGTTAGCCAGCTTTTGTCTGTGGGGACTGTAATAGTTTTCTACCACCTCTTCTCATTTTAGGGGCAGGAGAAATTCCAGATATTGAAATGAAATTTCCTGAGTTTAAGTATTGGCAACCTATTGAAGTCTTGTTAGAACCTGCCAAGGGCCAACTCAGTAAGCCAGACAGAACACACCTGCAGGTGGAGGAGGACTGGGTGATTTGGAGTCCAGTGGTTCTAGCTTTATCACCCGTCTTGGCCCACTCTGAAGCAGAGAGAAGCAGAACTCAGAAAGAATTCAATGATTGCCCCATTTGCCATCAGGGATCATGGGAAGAGGAGGCCACATTGGTAAACACATGGGTAAACTCTTAAAGTATGGCTTATTTTCCCATCTACTTTATTAACAAAAGCAGCTGCATATAGGTGTCTTTTTCTTTTTGTAAATAAGGGGATGAAAAGATGTCATATATCAAGTAACTCTGTAGACATTTTTCTCTCTGGCCATTTAATCAAAGTACTCCCACATTATTATAGTATCGATTGAATATACTTTA
Organism: Perognathus longimembris pacificus; assembly: GCF_023159225.1. Lineage (NCBI taxonomy): Eukaryota > Metazoa > Chordata > Mammalia > Rodentia > Heteromyidae > Perognathus > Perognathus longimembris. The sequence continues at coordinate 109,239,192 of NC_063188.1, read as the reverse complement.
AAAATTATCTCAGATGGGCTCATAATGATAAAAAATTCTATTTCGGGTTTTGCTCTATTCACAGCATCCAAGCAGGTATTAAGTCAATAACTTTTTTTTTTTTTGATACAAGGTCTTGTTTTACAGTCCAGGGTGGTTTTGTGTCATCTTTCTTCCTTACCTTCCATAGGCTCACAAGGACAGGAATTCTATTTTGTTTTTACTCTTGTTTATATTTTTTTGGTTCACCCCTAGCATCCCAGCAAGTATGAAGTAAATAAATTCTTTGAGACAAGATCTTGTTGTGTAGCCCAGGCTGGTTTGGAATTCCTACTGTAGTCTGGACAATCTTCAAATGCATGATCTTTTCTCTTTAACCTTCTGAGTATTGTGACTATAGGTATGTACTCCTCTTCCTGGCTAACAAATAACTATTGAATTTCGGTTGTTGGTATGTAATAATTTTTTGATCATATCCTTAACATTGGTTATTTGGCTAGTTTCCTTTTTCCTGTTATTATAGACAGAATTCTGATACACCTTTTTATCCACTAAGCTCATTACATGTTTTAGATGTTCTCATGGGCTTACCATATTTTCATTTGGATAGAATCTGTGGTAGAGACTATCCTGCGCTTTGGGGGAATGTTTGGAACCCTACCCTGCATCTCTATCTACTAAATGCCAGGAACTTTTCCTATCTGTTGTTAAATATTGTCAAGAATCCCCCTGAGAGACACACACCATTTCTCTGCAAATGGAATTATTGGAAGGAAAGATGCCAATGTCACTTAAGATTTTGGACCATAAGATATGTGCTGCTTGGTGATAATATTTTAGTAGCCCGTTGCTCACTACATCCATCTAGGCCCTTTTTTACCCACTTTCCTTTCCCTAGGAGCTTGGCAAGTTAAACCATTGATTGTCCCCGATTCCTTGGAGGACTGCAGTTTGCATGTCTTTAATCAGCATTCACTAGCTTGGGAGCCATCAACAATAGGAATTTATTTTCTCAAAGTTCTGGTAGCTGAAGTCCCAGAGAGGGTTGATTTCTTTTTTTTCTTTTCTTTTTTTTTTGTGCCATTCCTGGGCCTTAGACTCAGGGCCTGAGCACTGTCCCTGGCTTCTTTTTGCTCAAGGCTAGCACTCTGCCACTTGAGCCACAGCGTCACTTGTGGCTGGTTTCTATATATGTGTTGCTGGGGAATCGAACCCAGGACTTCATGTATATGAGGCAAGCCACTAGGCCACATTCCTAGCCCGGGCGGGTTGATTTCTTACAGACTCTCTTCCTTGCTTGTGGAGAGCCATCTTCTAAATGTGTCCCCACAAGGCAAAGAGAGCAAGCTCTATCTTCTGTTTTCCGTTTTTTGAGATACGTTCTCACCATGTAGACCTGGCTGTCATTAAACACATAATCCTCTTGCTCTGCCTCATGACTCTTCATCTTTTAGGGATACCTACTCTAGAGGGCGAGGACCCTCGACCCCGATGACCGCATTTAACTTTTATGACTTCAAATGTTGGGACTTAGGACTTTAGCATAAATTTAGTACATAGCATTCTATCCAGGGCCTTGCAAAACTCACATCCTTGTCACATACGAAATATTCCATCTCAACAGCCACCAAAGTCATTCCAACATCAACTGTAAGGTCTAAGGTCTAAGTACTCTTCGAAATGCCATCTTAAATCAGATATGCTTGAGACTCATATGATTCATTCTAGGGCAAAATTCTTTTGCAATTGTGAGTCTATAATACCACACAAATTTCATGCTTCCTAAATAACAGAAGTAGCACAAGCATATGATAGACATTTCTATTTCCAAAAGTAGGAAAGAACGGGGTGGCAGGGTCCAAGCATATCCCAAACCTAGCAAGACAAATGCTCAAGCTTAGCCTTATGTGGCTTGATACCCACCTTTTCAAGTCCTCTGGGATGGTGACATTACCCTACAGGCTCAGTGGAGTGTCCCTGGGGCCTGTGGTGGGAGTGGTAGCTTTGATCATCTCTGAATTGCCTTCAAGGCAACTCTTTGATTTTCTTGAAGAATAGTTTATGTTCCTATTGGAACATCTCTATGGTTGCAACCTTTGTAATCTAAGACATCTGATACCTTTTGTTTATCCTGATTTCTGTTTTCTCTATAACTCAAACTGGCAATCTCTCTACCAGTCTGATTCCTTCTCTATTTCTTTCTTTCTTTCTTTTTTTTTTTGCCAGTCCTGGGGACTGGACTCAGGGCCTGAGCACTGCCCCTGGCTTCTTTTTGCTCAAGGCTAGCACTCTGCCATTTGAGCCACAGCGCCACTTCTGGCCATTTTCTGTATATGTGGTGCTGAGCAATCAAACCTAGGGCTTCATGTATACGAGGCAAGCACTCTTGCCACTAGGCCATATTCCCAGCACCCTTCTCTATTTCTGACTGCTATTAAGATGGCTAATTATCATTGTGGGTAATACCTTTATGGAGTGGTTGTTTAGTCATCCCTTTGGCATTCTCTCCAGAACAAGCATCTTCATTTTCACATCCCTCCATCTGTCCCTTTGGACATCCTTCAGTCCACCCACTCATCCATCCTACCATCAATTCTTCTTCCATCCTTCTATCTTACCATCCATCTGGACACAGTGCACTATGGGGGTTCATGCTTCGTTCCAGGGGACAGAAGACTTCTCTGTTCCTTGACTTCATGGTATGCAGAGTGTAGTGGGTACATTAAAGACATTTGTGCTAATGTGAGGATTCAAAACAGAGCCAGATGCTTGGGATCAAAATTGTCTGGGCCTGTGCTGAGGTGGTTTCTTCAGGGAAAGCGAGTCTGGAGGGAAAGATACTTTGAGGTAAGGGCATTTCTGAGTTTAAAGCTGTGGCTAGTGTTTTGGAGGATACAAAGACAAAAGGCATGTATGTAATCTCTTCGGTTATTGAATTGCTGGTCCAAAAAGGCATAGTCCCTTTGTCTTCCTTGGTTTCTGCATCTCTCAGGATAAGTCCTTACTACTATCGTGTCCCTTCTGCCACCATGAAGCAGACCTTGGGCATACAAGATTTGCGCCAGCAAAGCTGCTCAGCATAGAGTTCTGATAAGCATTGTTCTAGTGATATGGGTGGCCAGACAGTTCTGCACACTAGTAGATTTGAGTTACCTTACAGTTCCTTTTGATGGTAATGCTGAACTCTTTGGATAGGCACAGAGTATGTCCCTGGAGGGAGCTAATTCTAAGCCAGCATGCAACTCAGCTGTGGTTGGATCTGGTTGGATCTGGTCTGGTGTAAGTGGGCCAGGCAAAGCGATTAATCATGCATTGCACTGTGGGTATTTGAGAGGCTTAGTGTGGATGTTAAAGGCCTTCCAGCTATTTTAGGGTCCAGAAAACTCTACCAGAATGGCAGGGACATGTGGTGGTAGATATTGGCTTGGTTCTACATAGTACAGTTTGAGGTAGAACATGGCTTATTTACTGAGCTCCTACAGGTGGGCAACTTGAGCTTGCCTTTAGTTCTACAACAGAATGTGTTGTTTGGCCTCCAGAGCTTTTGTGTCAGGGGTTATTACCCACATTTCTGCTCTGAGGACTTAAAAAATGATTCTTGTGACTTGATTTTGAGCAAAGTGACAATCCCTGTACCAGTGCCAATTATTTGGGGAGTGGTTCCCTTTATTAAAGAATTCTGAATCCAACCTAGCAACATCTGGACTGCTTCATTCATTTACTTGTTCACATATGAGCATGTCAAACCCCTGCCAGTGCAGTTCTTGCCTCCTAGATGACTGGAGCTGGAGACAGTTCCTATTTTGGTGGGCACGTAGAAGGGTAGATGCACTATGAAGGCTTATATTTCATGTCTTTCCCGCATCCCATGGGAGGAAAACCAAGGCCATGGAAAAGAACAGGTAAGTCCAAGTTTTCCCATCACTCTTGCCATGGTGTACAGCAAGGAGATAATGTTCATCTCATTCTAGGTCAGGGTTCTGGTGGATCACTTCACAATAGAGTCAGAGAACCTGGTCTCACCGTGACAGTTTGTGGCCCAGTACTAGCTCAGGCAGGCCTTATACCTTCCCTGTTTTATCATTTGGCTTCCTACTTCATGTACTTCCCATAATTCTCTTCTGTCCACTTTCTCCTTCGCAAAACTCATCTGTAGCTGACACACCCTGCTTCTCATTCCACAGTGGCTTCATGCCACCTGCAGAGCTTGACTTGTGTTCTTTATCAGGGCATCCCACTCTTTCTTCAGGAGCCTCCCTTCCCTGCATCTACCCTGAATAGGGCTAGGGTGGGGTCCCAGTCTGCTTGGGACTGGCTTGTCCAGGCTCAAGTGCCCTTTTCTCCTCCCCTGAGCTCCCAGTTAAGTTTGAGGTGGCCTTGGTGTCTCTGTTAAACCAGCCTTTCCACCTGGAGCAATACTTGTTTACCCTGCTGGCTCTGCCTCTGGGCTGGGAGCTTTGGGGACAGGGTTCCTGAGCTTGGAATTCCCAGACTAGCAGCATTGTGGCTGTACATGTAGGTACATTTTTCTAGGATGGAGATCAGTGCTTGTCTCATAGTCCCAAGATCCAAGATCGAAAAAGAACCACTATCTCCAATAGCTTACTAGTCTCTGAAGCTTTCCTGGTACATAGTACTTCATAGTTATTTGGCATTACCACCACTCATACTATTGTTGATAGAGTCAGTATATATGCAAATATATATCTGTTCTCATGGCAGGTTAACTGACTGCTGAAAAATTCAGTTTTTCTTTTATGCGGGTGGTGGTGGTGGTAAGTAACAGAAAAAAAACCATATAATAAAATCCTTTTGTTTTTACTCCTGGAATCCTGGTAGAGGATTTTGCCACTGGGTTCTAATACAAAGAGGAAAACTTAATTTTGGCAATATTTGAAAAGTTTACTTTGAGATTATACAGCCCAAGGGATAGTGACATTGCTGCTACTGATTGTCTGAGGATGGCCAAGAACATCCTGGGTTACCTCCCTTGTGATGCCATTTCTAAAGAATGTTATTGTTTAGCCTCTTCCCTCTCCCTGGTCAGTGTAGTTTTCCTCTCTCATTTCAGTTGGATTCACTTCCGTCCATTGTTACTGCTTTTTTTTTCTTCTTTCCTCCCAAACCTGTCTTTTTAAAACTCCTCTTTTAACTTTTAAATAACTTCCTGTCTTTTATGATAGGCAGTAAGTTAAGAACCAAATTATTATAATATTTTATTTTGAAAGGTTAAGGCTTCCCCTTACCATTTGACAACATTAAAGATTTAAAAATCAAAAACAAAAACAACCCTACTACTCTCACCAGAGAAATCATCATTAGGACTTTGTCAAGAGAGTAAGAGCAATAAGATTATCATTTAGCTGGGGAGTGGCTCATGCCTGTCATCTTAACTACTCAGGAGGCTGAGATCTGAGGCTTGTGGTTTGAAGCCAGCCCAGGCAGGCAAACTCCGTGAGACTCTTATCTCCAATTAATCACAGAAAAAGCCAGAAGTGGCCCGGGTGCTGTCCCTGAACTCCTTTTGTGCAAGGCTCACACTCTACCACTTGAGCCACAACTCTACTTCTAGCTGTTTTGGTAGTTTATTGGAGCTAAGACTTTCATGGCTTCAAACCCCAGTCCTCAGATCTCAGCCTCCTTAGTAGCCAGGATTACAGGTGTGAGCTACAGCTCCTGGCAACCACTTTTTAAGTATTCTCCCCAAGCTCAGTTTCCTCCTAGGTTAAATGGGTGTAGAACCCAGAGTCTTGTGCATTCTAGACAAGTACTTAACCACTGAGTTGTATCCCTTAATCCAACTGTTAAAACTGATATCATAATGGAATGAGATATTTCCTGTTCGGCCATGCAGTACTGTTGGGCTTTGCTTCAGGGTTGGCAAATTTGGCTGCACAGGTGCATCGAGCACTTTAGTGCTTATGTGACTATATATGTATGTCTGTATACAGTCAGCCTTCTCTCTCTGTAGGTTCTGCATCTATGGATTTAGTCAATCTTGGAGCAAAAATATGTGAAAACAATTGCTTGTAGACTGAACACATTTTTTTTCTTGCCTATTTCTTGAACAATACAGTATAACAACTACTGACATAGGATTTACATTGTATTAGGTCTTATAAGTCACATAGAGATTTCTTTTTTCTTTTTTCTTTTTCTGTTGGTTGTGGAGCTTGAACTCAGGGGCCTGGGTGCTATCTCTGAGCCTCTTTGTGCTCAAGGCTAATGTTCAACCACTTGAGCCATAGCACCACTTCTGGTTATTGAATGGTTACTTGGAGAGAAGAGTCTCACAGGAACTTTTCTGCCTGGGCTGGCTTTGAACTGCAATCCTCAAATCTCAGCCTCCTGAGTAGCTAGGATTACAGGTGTGAGCCACTGGCACAGGTGTGAGCCACTGGCACCCAGCTGAGATTTCTTAAAGTATGCAAGAGGATGTTTGTCAGTTCTGTGCTAATACTGTACCATTTGATAGAGGGACTGGAGCATCTATGGATTTTAGTATTCATCAGAGTCTTGGAACCAGTCCCCTTTGGATATCAAGGAATGGCTGTATAGATGTATCCTGGAGTATTGGCTTTCCAACTACAGCTGTTATCAGAAATAAGGAAGCTATTTTATATCATATGTACAACTAAAACACAAGAGCATGTGTAGTAACCACAGTACTAGTCTTAGGAAGAATGATGTGTTTCTTGATATCATTGCTTCCTGATGGATTGTGACTGTACTATAAGAGCTCTGATGTAGAATAATTTGATGAATGAACAGAGAAGATCAGTCATCAACGGTTTAGCCTTATACATTGTTGGTAGGAATGTAAATTAGTGCAATCACTATGGAAAGTGTGGAGGTTCTTAAAAACTTAAATACATGATCCTGCTATACCACTCCTGGAATGTATGTCAACATACAAGCAAGATCCCTCCACACCCATGTTTATTGCGGCACTATTCAAAATAGCCTGTCTGTGGAATCAGTCTAGGTACCAATCAACTGATGAATGGATAAAGATAACATGGCATACATACATAATGGAGTATTATTCAACATAAAGAAGAATAAATCACCTTGTAGGGAAATGGATGGAACTAGAGGTCATCATATTAAGCCAAATAAGCCATATTCAAAAGGACAAAGGTCACGTTTTCTCTCCTCCATATCATATATGGAAACTAGACTTAAGAGATATGCATATACATAAATACATAGACATTTATATATGCATATATGTGTGTCAGTATATATATATAGTATATAAAAAGATAACTGTAGAGGGTGAATAATATCAAAATACATTGCAGTGTATGAAGATGGTGTAACGAAAGTCACTAAAAGCTGTTGAACAATAAGTTAGTAGGGAGGATGAAGAATGATAGAGTAATGGAGAGGGAGTCAATCTGACTAAAAGTAAATAATATGTGTACATGTGAAATACTACAGTGAAACCTCTGTGTTCAATTAATATATGCTGAAAATGAAATAAGGACTGGCAAGAATGTTAGAGAACCTCTTTTGGAGGGCACGTACCAGTGAGAAGGGCCAGTGCAGAGAGTGAATGATGGTGAATATGGTCAAAGTACTTTATAAGCATGTATGAAAATAGAACAATGAAATTTGTGGAAATTGTTTGAAGAAGGGGAATGATGGAGAGGAGACGAGTCTAATCAATACGTTGTACGTATATATGGAAACGATGAATTTCTCTTGTACAGCTAATATGTGCTAGTAAAAATTTAAAAAATAAAAAGAGCAAGATAGTCTTCAGTGTTTAAGAGAGTTTCAACATATGTTTGGGTATTTGGAAGACATTCTGGAACCTCTATCAGCTGAGAATTAGAATTTACAGATCAGAATTGCCAAGTGCATCTTAATAGACTGGATGAGGCGACCGTGAAACTAGTGATTGCATCCATATCCTCTGATTTTTTTTTCTTCTCCCAAGTGTTTCATAGGAATTAAGAGTTCTGCTTTGGTTTTTTTTTTTTTTTTTTTTTGCACAGCAAATGTAAGGAATTGCTCAAAGGAATGTCAGTGTACTTGTGTGTGTATTTTAAAAACAGCTTTAATTTACACACCATAAAATCCATTCATTTTAGTAAATAGTTCCATGAATCATAGTCAATATATACAGCTGTGTGACGATCACAATTCCATTTTAGAATATTCTCATGTTTCTCCACATACCCTTTCTGCTTTAGCCTGTGACTGCTGGCTTACTTTTCTAGTTCTTCTGGGAAAAGGTGTATTTCAGAAGCCAGATGCTCCTGGGAATCATCACTTCGCCATTCTCCCTGATGCTGATGACTGTACTGCAATGGCTGGTGCTCTCTTTGGGGGCCAGCTAGCTTGATCTTAAGCCTAGGAAGGAGAAGCCAAATGGTGGGCACCTGGGGTGTGAGAGGCAGCTGAGGAATGAAGGCCTAGAGCTAACTTGGAGACCTCCTTGTGGGGATCTTTTAGCCTGTTCTGGCTTCTCTCCCTTAGCCCTGTGCCTCCAGTATGCCTGAGTTTCTGATAGTACTGAAAAAGATTCTGCACACCTGTTGTGGTCAGTCCTTCAAGGGGAAGTCATGTATTTATCATATTTGAATCTGTTCTTCCTTCACTCTAGTCTCAAGCCTCAGTTGTGTACACCTGCTCATGAATAGATTCTCGAGACCAGTGCCATATAAGAACAGCTCTTAGAGGTACCATAGATGACATCTATTTGGGTGGTAGACTGTTCAGTGTTGATCAAGTCTGACTCATCCTATGCATGCACTGGAGTACCTGCGGGGCATGCCCCAAAGTTCCATGGGAGTTGAGTCAGAGTTAGAGGAGATGCCAGTCTTGCCCTGAAGGCACCAATACTAGGGGAGATGGGACAAGGACAAATAACCATATTCTCTTCCTACAGTTTTAATAAACGTTGCCGAAGAGAGTAAGTACTGAGGCTGATCTAAGAAATAGAAGCTTGCTTCTTGCTGGGATGGGCTAAGTCTGACATGAGGAATATGAACTACATTTTGAAAGAAGCATTAAGATGTGAACTGGAAGTGGGGCAGGCAGCAAGCATGGCAAAGCAGAAGAACAAGGCAAGTGTGGGGATAGCTGTTCCTGAATATTGCTGGGGGAGCAGCAGACGGACAACAAGGGAGCAGAAGGCAGCCAAGAGTTCCTTGCTTGGTATTTTGTGGTCTCAGAAACCTGGTCCCATCAAACTTCCTACTAGGACTTGTGGAAGACAGATTCTCTGGTCAGGGATTTCTTCAGATGTCTCTGCCTCAGCTGGATGGGTTTGGCTGTCATCAATCATAAATAAAATGATTGTAGAACTTAGATGAGACCCTAGAGCCCAGCCCTCCAGTGCAGTAGCCACACCTCTGTGCCACTGAGTGGGTACTTGACGCTTGGTGAGCTCAAGATGGGAAGCAATGGGAAGACCTCAATGTGTAAAACATGTGCTTGATTTCAAAGCCTAAAATATATGCTTGATTTCAAAGCCTCCATACAAAAAATTTAAAAATAGTCCACTTGTGGTTTTTATAGTCACTACATTTTAAAATAGTAATATTTTCAATATATTGGGTTAAGTAAAGGTATGTTTCTGAAGTTAATTCCACCTACTTTTACTCTTTTGAAGTATAGCTAAACGAAGAACACTGTTTCTATTGGACGGACAGTAATACCCTACGGTATTACTAGGGAAGTCATTTTACCAACTAGGTCGTTATTTTACCTTAATTTCTATCACTAGTGCTTACATGTGGAAATGAACAAAATGTTTTCATGTCATCTCAGGACTGTGTGCTTGATGGGCTTGCTGAGAAATCCTTCTCTTACTCCTGCTGGGTTGTGTGCCCAGTCTTAATGTCTGCCACTTGGGCCCTCCTCTGGGTGTGGTTTCCTTTGGGTGGTACACTGGTAGGTTGGCCTGATGTCAGCTTGCTTTTAAACTGTGTTCCACTCATACAGTCTTACGTGCTAAATCAGAATGGCAATGACATTCTTCCAGTTTTTCCATGGAAGGAAAACAAACCTTTATGGAGTATGTAATAAGTTCCAGAAACCTATCAGCCTCTGCCTTTTGGTCCTTCCAATCCCATAGTAAAGATGAGAAAACTGAGGCAAAGGGAGAGATCCTTTGCCAAGTCTTAACAACACTGATGTGTGTTAAAGTGTAGTTGCATCAGTCTGAATTTACTCTCCCTTTCAAGTTTTAAAAAACGAATGCAGTCTATTTCTATGATTGAATAAAATATATACATGGGGACCTTACCTTTCTCCATTCACTAGTTGGGGGCATTTCCCAGGGTTCCTAACTTCTATTGCACTAGTGCCTGAACCTGTTTTGAGAACTGGTTGGATCAGATGGCTGTGGGAGCAGAGCCTGGGAAGTTTGCTGCTCTGCTGTCTTTGGACAGTTTAGTCTTGACTGGAGGAAAGAGCATCTTGCCCAGAATTTGCTTCGTTGTCTTCTTTGGACACTACATTTCTGGTGGATAAGCCTACATTCAAGAAACTTTATAATACATCAAATTGACTTGGACAGTAGTGAATAAGGACAAAAAGACAGTCTACTTATATTTCACCCAGCTCTGGTAGCCTGATGGATTAACCTTCTTCCTTCTCAGGACATCTTAGTCCAGAAGCAAAGATGACCAAATGAGGACTAACTAGTATCCTTGGCCTTAAGTACTGCTTTCTTGTCGCTTGAGTTTTAGGATCTCACATTCAAATGCCCCTTCCTTTCTCTGTTCTTTTCTCTTCTAATTTTTCTTTGTTAATAGGCTCTATTCTGATTCTTCCATGGTTTCAGTTCCTGAAATTGGCAGGATTAATTGGTCAAAGACTGGGTTCTGGCTTAGTAAGGAAAATCATAAGAACAGCCTTCTTTCAAGGAACTCACACTTAATAGGGAGGATGGCTACATTACTATCCATAAGAGAAGCACCATCCATAATAGAACACTGCACACAGGTCCTTTTTACTCCTTCCCACAAGACTCTGGAGTGAGGGATGAGCAAATAATCCTGTCCCCAAAAAATGTCCTTACTTGGCTCTTCTGTGAATCACTGAAGATGAGACCTCAAACGGTATTATATAAATCAAATTCTGATTATTTCCTTCTTTTGTTCAGATCTCCAGTTGTGTTAGGTAGCTAAGTGCTTCAGTAAGCAGCTCCAGAGTTTTGATTGCTTAGCAGAATAGAAGTTTCTTGCGCATGTCGGTTCATTGTGGGTGACGGGCTCCTAACACCCTCTGATCCATACAATCATTCAGGGACTCAGGGCTTTCTCCATCATGCCATTCATGCAGCTTTTGGGACTTTGCTACCCTTTGATGACTCTTCTGCTTTTGGCCAACAGGCAAGGGAAGATATAGGACATGGAAATCTTGCCAGAAGCTTGTAGGACAAAAGAAGATGAATGTACATTTCTTTAGTCCACACTCCATTGGCTACAACCATTACGTGGTCCTACTCAACTGCAAGGAAGGCTGGGAAGTGTGCGTGTGACCTTTCTTTGGGTCTTAAGGGCACATAGCACTGTTGCTGTTCAATTAGTTTGAGTAACAAATGCTGACCTACAGGAGGCAGCCTTTAAATACTGGCTCAATTGATGCATCAGTGCAGCTTTAGCATAGTTTTTCCTGTGATTTTGTAATCTGAGTGATATTACTGCTGCAAATACCAGTAACATTGACCTGGGAGAGTGCACGAGTTAACTGTGAATAGTTCCCCTTGCTCTCTTTTGGCTGGCCAGCCTGTTGCTTCACTATGAAAAGCCACACCATGTGGGACATGTTAGCCTGTAGCTTTGCAGATAGAGGTTTAAGAAGACATGTATATCATATGGAAAATTTTCTTGCTGGGAGGGACATGGTCATTAAAAAATCTCAGTAAGCTGTGCCTTGTTGCGAGCTAAACAATAGTGGCATAGCTCATTGCTGTTGAAGCAGAGAGCTACATCTTGTGTGATATGCTTCTTGCTTCTCCTTTTGAAGATTTTGAGACTTGAGGTCTGCTGGAAATACACTTTCATGCTGCTTGGGTGAAGGGGTTTGTTTGGTATTCTAAGTCTCTATAGTCATTTGTTTTATAGGTTTAGTGACATTCATAAAACCTTGAACTAGCCTTTTCCCTAGAGATAAAGTCAAGGAATCATTTGCTCTTGAGGGTCGTCTGGGAATCTGTTTGTGTCCTATAATAGTTTTATGTTAGAGACAACAAAAAGACAGACAATTGTATATTTTACTTTTCTTCTCAATGAACCTCAGCATTTTTGCACATAACTTACAAATATTGCTTTGAAACGATCAGTTCTAAGGTTCTGTCACTAAGTTGGACCTCAGATTTCATTAATGCATAATGTCATTTGTGGTGTCTAGACTGAGTCTGACTGTGGTTATGCGTCACCCTAAATTCTAGAATTGGGACTTAATGACAAATGCAGTTCAATTTCTATGCATATTCTAGGTACACATCTGAGGCAGAGCGTATCTGTAAATGATTATTACATCTGACTTTTCAGAACTAATGTGGCAAGCCCCCTGAGCCCAGCCTGCCTGGGAAGATGGGTGGGGGCTTGTAGGTCCAGGACTGCCATTACTGCTTTGCTATCCTTTCAGGCCCTGCAGTCTCCCCAATGGCTGATTTGTGGTTAGCACAGTAATGACCCCTAAGACCATTGTCCATGTTCTGAACCCTAGGACCTATGGAAGTATTGTTTTGTCGCAAAAGGGATCTTGCAGATGTGACTTAATTAAGGACGAGGAGGTTAGCCTACATTATTTAAGTGGACCCAGTGTTATTACCAAGGTCCTAATTGGAAGAAGAAAGAGAAGAGAGAGTCAGAGGCAATATCCTATAAAGGCTCTAGTGGCCCTGGCTGCCATTGAAGATGGAGGAAGGGATGGAACACAAGTCAAAGCAAAATTCCTGTACATGATGGCAGATTCCAGGTCATAGAAAGTGACTCGAGTGAGCTGAAAGACATGAAGTACTCACCTAAAAAAGTCAGTGTATGAAATTTATCTACTGTGATATCAGCTACAAAAAGTGTAGAGGAAAGAAGAAAAGCTAAAATGTGAATGCAGGGCTTCTGAATCCTAACTGGTCATTTTTGTTCTTTACACTTTATCACCTGAACTTTTATTACATTGAACTTAAAATATAAGGGGGAAAGCTTCAGTCCTTTGCCTCTGAAACTTAGTTTTGGGAATCTTTGAAACATAATTATAAATAGAGCTTTGAGTTTTGAATATGCATATTTTTCTTTCATCATTACTTGGAATCAAAGTATCACTCAAATAGGTCATAATATTCACCAGTGTACAGTTTATAGGTTTTATTATATCCACAAAGTTGTCTAAGCATCACCACTATCTAATTACAGGATAGGAATGCGCCTTTCCTCCAGCTCCTGGCAATGTACAGATAAGTCTGTTCTGGACATTTCCTATAGATGGCACCACATAACGCGTGGCCTGACTGGCTTCTTTCCCAGCACAATGACTTCAGAGTTTACCATCCTGAAGCCCATATCAGCATTTCATTCTCTTTTATTACCCAATACGATTCTATTGTATGGGTAGTCCAAGATTTATTCATTTATTCATTACTTTGTGACTATTAGTTATGTCTGTCTTTTGGCCGAGGTGATAAGGCTGCTATGAATATCCATGTGCGTTTTTGTGTGGATGGGCATTTTCATTTCTTTTGTGCACACACTTAGTAGTGGATTTTCTGAGTCAAATAGTAATAACTTATGTTTATTTGAGAAATTGCTGTACTGGTTTCCAAAGTGAATGGCTCTCACAGATATTTATATTACTGAAAATCTGGGAATAGATATAAATAGTAGGATGAGTCTTGGGTGAAGTGTATTAATCTCCTGAGTAGATATTTTACATAGATGCAAGTCATTCATCAAACATTATTCAGCACCTACCTCACTGTATCCTGGGCTAGATCAAATGCAGTATAGATGGAATAACTTCTCAGGGAGAACAGAGCTAGTCACCTACTCCAGGTGATGCTTACAAATAATTTATGACAATGGGGAAAAAGTCTTATGCTATAGTTAGTGTTTGGCTAGCTCCAGTAATTTTTGGAGAGATTCAAGGTATGAATGAACATGTGACAAAATGAGGTAGAAAAGTCCTATAGGCTACGTGATTATGTCAGTAAAAGCAATAAAGAGTACATCCTTGTTAGGAGAAAAGCAGCAAAGTAGGAAGAGTGGTTGCCTTTGGGTGGTGGTATGAATGGACACTGGTCTTCTATTAAAGTGTATGTCATAAACTTCCCTTATTGGAAACAAAAATGCCCTCTTGTCTTTGTCTGATGACCGTGGGAAGGAGTAGGTGAGAAGAATTTAGCATCACATTTTTAGGGCAATGAGAACTCAAGAACTTGGGCTGGCATTTAATCTCCATGGATGAAGATGGAACTTTGGGCAAAACACCAGTCTACAGGCTGCTAGTCTACATCCCTTCTTCCTTCCCTTCCCAGGCACGTAACTTCTAATTTCATATCCTCTCTCCATCCATGGCTCTTCCTGGCTACTAGTAATGTCCCACTGGGTTGTTAACAAGGAGGAATTTTGATTTTTTTTCAGAAAAAAAGGACTTCAAAGTTAAAAGCCTTATCCATGCCGTTGTAAGGAGACAAAATGAAATTGTTCATTTATTTGCTCAAATACTATTATCTAATTTTTTCCTGTAGATTAAAATGGATTCCAAGTTCAGAAGTAAGAAACTGCCCAAACCAGCTGTTCTACTGGCCTTAACTCTTCCAGAATGTTCTTCTCTGGGCTGCTTGAGAGCCTCACTTTGCAAGCCCATTTATCTCTGTTTTGAGCAGGCAGACAGGCCTGATCTGGGGGAGGTGGATAGGAGTGGTGGGGTGCACACAGAGTGTGCATGATCTTACCTCTAGGCTTAGGGCAGGAGGCGGCCATAATTTAGGAATTCTATCATAATTGGGTAAACAGAGAACAGAAAAATGGAACAGAGAAACAGCTTAGAACAAAACACATTTCCTTTTTAGTTTTACCTTTTTAAAATTGTTTTTGTTTTCTGAGGCAGAATTTCACATGGAACAGAGAAACAGCTTAAAACAAAGTGCTCCTTCTTTTTAGTTTTTAAAAAATTGTCTTAAGTGAGGCGCTGGTGGTTTATGCCTGTAATCCTAGCTACTCAGGAGGCTGAGATCTGAGGATCGCAGCCCAAAGCCAGCCTGGGCAGGAAAGTTTCTGAGACTCTTATCTCCAATTAACCACCAGAAAACCAGAAGTGGTGTTATGGATCAAGTGGTAGAGCGCTAGCCTTCAGCTAAAAAGCTCAGGAACAGTGCCCAGGCCCAGAGTTAAAGCCCCATGATCCACAAAACAATTAAATTTTTAGATTTTTAGTTAAATTTTTTTTTGCCAACTTTGGGGCTTGAATTCAGGGCCTGGGCACTGTCCTGAGCCTTTGATTTGTGTTGGGGCCACAGTGGCTGTGTCTTCTCAGTGAGCTGGGAAGGGCTCACTTAAGAGGCAGGCAATCATGCTTCAGGCTGACTTCATTTCCAAGGCCTCCTTTCTATGAGATCACTGCTAGATTCTGACTGAATGAAGAGAATGTTCATGAATGTAATAAATGTGATCAGGAGTGATGTTTTGTATCCAGTGAACCCAGTGAAATGAAAATAGAAGTGGCTGGTAAGCAGCAGAGAGGGTACAAATTTGGAAGTCAGGCATCATTTTGCTAATGATTTGTATCAGGTTGAACTGACCTTTACAGAGTAGAAAGGATTTGGCATGAGATAGAAGGAAAGCCCAATCTACAGGAAAGACTGAAGATGAGATGCTAGACTACAGTGGGAATTATAATTTAGGTGTGAGTGGTGGGGGGAGGGGCTAAACACACTCACCCATCTGGAAGAGCGGGTGTGTATGTATGTAGGGGAATTGAAACAGGAAGTGCAGAAGCTTTGTCTGGACTTGGCTCAAAGAGGACTTTGCCTCTACATACTTAATACTGAGTACTTTTGTATAGAGCAACTGGGCTTGAGTCTTTGGACATCGATGTCTGTGCAAGTGAAGGGTGACAGGGACTTATGACACTGTCTACAATGGAGCCTAGCACCTTGCTCAGGGTGTTGGTGATCCTTCTGCCAAGACAGAGCTTTCATGGGAGGCTCCCGGCCTCACCCCAACAGGCAGGAACCATGCTTTTCAGCCAATAGCAGCCAAATACACGCCTGCTGAAAAGCTAATGCCAAAAAAAATTTCCAGTGTTTCCAACCCCAGGCAGTTTCCCTGCTGACAGTAATATTCAGCTCTCCTCATTGTACAGACGTGATCAAATAGATTCTGAAAACTGAAAATAGTTCATCTGAGTGATTTAGTCATTACTGAAGTTAGGTTTCTTGGGAGAAAAACCTCATTTTGATATTGGGACAGTTTAGATGATTGGTGATGGCATTTGCTATGCAAGAGAAATGGTGAAGTCCTTATCTCAGCAATATTTTGGAATGTTAAGTAGGAGAAGAATAAAGCTAGAATTTTCAATACTATTATTGAAAAATTGTGCCAGGATTTGTCTATATTCAATGAAGTCACAAGTGTCTGGGTATCTTGAGTATGTGTCATCCTAATAGATAAATCCAAAGAATGTCATAGGTGTTTATTTTAATGTTTTTTTGACTGCCTGCTAGCAGATGACAGCCTGGATATTCACTACAAATGTTCAGCTCCAGTATCTGCTGGGATGCCACAGCTCAGGGATTAGTTCTCTGCTGTTGCATACTAGATTAACCTGAAATTTAGTGGCTTCAGATGACAATAAGTATGATATGTTATGATTTATATGATGTGGGAATTTGAAGGTTTTTTGCGGGAGGAGGGGGATGAATAAGGTTGTGGTAAAAATGCTGACTGGGACCACTGTAGTCAGAAGACTTGACAGGGCTTGAGGAATCTGCACTCATGGGAGCTCCTTTGCTTGGCTTCTGTACAAAGCTGTCCTGGTTACTGGTTCCCCCAGAGCCAGTGGTTTGGGAGAATAAGGTGGGTGTGGTCTATTTCTGAGACAGACTGCAAGAACTTGATAATTTCTCTGTGGTTTTAGAGACCTTGCTTTTGGTATGAGCTGGACTCGAAGAGATCTGACTCTCCCGAGGCTTGCTTTGAGGCACTCATTTTGTATGTGATTATACCAACTCCACGTTTGGCTCACAAAGGAACTGGAATCTATGACTGTACATAAAGCCAAAACGAAATTCACCAAAATGGCAGAAGTATCACTCATTAATGGAACATGGAGCTGCTAGTATAATAATGTGGTTGTTGTTTTGAAAGAGAAATTAGAGAGATAGGAACTTAAAATAATTTTATAATGTAAAACAAGTGGATTAGGCTCAGTAGTGCTATAAGGATGGGTTTTCTACCAAATTTATTGATTAGATGAGATCATGCATGTAAATATGCTTTGAATGTGCCTGTGCTTAGGCATTTTTCTCTAGGCTTATATGTAAATATTATGCTGGGGTAGCAGTAGTATGCTCAGGGCGCAGTTCATGTTATAGTAGGATTGTGTTTTTGCTGTGCTTTGATCCCATTCAGGATGTGAATCATGTACGGCACCCTGTTAGTACCTGCTTGACCTGGAACCATACCCCCATCACACCATTCAAACTAGTCATGTTTGGGAGGATGTTCGAAAGCTTGTTTTACCTCCTACCTATTTCTGCTTTTCTTCTGATCGTAACTTCTTGAGATCATACTGGCTTAAAGTGAAAATTAAATGAAGATGAAAATCAGTGTTGTTCTGATAGTGTTGATCAATTTCTCAACTGTACTAGGCGAGATAGCCTTGCTGTTCAACCAGTTTGGAGAAATCATATGTTCAAAATTCACACTGGTCTCATGGGGCCTGGCTATGGTTGTGACGTCTCATTTTCCTGGGGCCAGAGACTTGAACAGAAGTGGGAGGATTGAGCTTGTGAAATTTGGGTTATCGGATTCCCATGCATACCAGTCAGTGTGCATTTATAGAGACAACCAAAGAGATAGCTGCCCAGACTTAGACAATTATAGGTGTGTCCTGTTTTATACAACAGCTGCTGCCCTAAAACCTCTTGTCAATCAGCATGATCATGGGGGAGGGAGAGGGGGAAGGGAAAGCTGTGCTTAAATCAGTAGTAAACTCTTTATTTCTTGTGGAGTCCAGGTTTCCTTAATCAGATTTCTTTCAATGAGAGATGTTTGTAGGCATTGTACTCTTCTGTTTTTATTTAGAAAACAAAGAAAAAACTTTTGAAATTTTGATTCCTACTATATAAGAATGCAGGAAGTATTCAGATGATATCTGATTGTCTTGTTTGCTTGTCTTT
Organism: Perognathus longimembris pacificus; assembly: GCF_023159225.1. NCBI lineage: Eukaryota > Metazoa > Chordata > Mammalia > Rodentia > Heteromyidae > Perognathus > Perognathus longimembris. The sequence continues at coordinate 109,220,849 of NC_063188.1, read as the reverse complement.
TTGCATTTTCACACTGGTTGATATTTTATTAACTTATGAACACTGACATTTGAAAATACTATAAGTACATTGTATATAGATTCAAGATGGTGTTCACATGTAACTGTGTGGAAGCTGAAAGTTGTGAGGGAGGACATTTCTCGGGGAGGAGAACAGACTTGGTGCTCTCCTAGTCTGGAAGAGTTACATTCCATTGTCATAGCCTCATTAAAGTAGTGTGTGAAAGAAGATGCTTGTTTTACCTGTTTTATTGGTAATTGTCGATATCTGTTTCCACTGGTATTTAAAGTGCACTTTGAGATAGTAATGCTTTTAATGGTGTAATTACATAGTTGTTATTTAAGCAAACCTAGTGAATTAACTTTGCAAGCAGATACGAAGGACAAAAGCAGTCAGTTACGAATGAAGTGGAGGAGAGAGAGAATGCACTTAAGAAGTTAATGTATATACTACAAAATTAAGAAAAGTGAGGGAAGGGGTGGCCTGTGAGGAATGGATGAGAATATTGAAAGGAGTGACATTGATCAAGATGTGTTGTGTTCATAAACTGCTTTGCTAAATGGGAACGCCTCTGTACATTCACTTAAAGATAATAAAATAGAATAAACAAATAAAAAGAAACTCAAAAAGTAGTCTGTTAGAGTACATAATGTATAATATTGTATGAAAATCTAATTTTAGAGTCAGTGAAGTTATGAAAAACTGGCTTGACTTTCAAATTTGTTTTCAAAACTTTATTTTGCAGGATAACAAAGCCACTGACCTTTGCTGATTGTGTTGGGGACGAACTTCCTTTAGGATGGGAAACTGTATATGATAAACAAATCGGAATTTATTATATGGACCACATAAATAGTAAGTAGAGCATCACATTTGTATCATTGGTTGTGAATGAATTTTCAAGCTTAAATCAGAATCACTAAAGCCCTGTTTTATAAAGCAAAACAATCATGGCTTCCCAATGTAACATTAAATAGAACTTTGTACATACAATGTAAAGTTTTCTTGGCTGAGTTCTCAGTACACAAACCAGTCATATAGCTAGACCCCACTTCTGTCTTGCTGAGGGCCACACATAATATGTTTAATGCAGAGTTTTAATATTTAATGTAAGGGATACGTTTCCCATGCAGTCTGGAAACAGAAATGCCTCTCCTGAAAAGGTTCTGAAAAGTAGAGCTCATTAGTTCTTAGAACAGTAAGCGTCTAAATGGTTTCTTTAGCTTTGTCTTTTCCATTTAATTGTATTACACTAAACTCTGTGTGTGTGTGTGTGTGTGTGTGTGTGTGTGTGTGTGTGTGTGTGTATGTGGATTATGGTGAAAGATTGTAGAATTATCTGGAACAGTGGTTCCCAACCTGGGGTATATCATGTCCCCCAGAGATACCTGGCAATGTGTGGAGGGAGGCATTTGCATAGCCAGGCCTTTGAGAGTTACTGCTGACATCTAGGGAGTGGAGGCCAGGGATGGTAAACATCCTGTAATGCACAGGATAGTCCTACCACAGACAGGAAGTAGACCCAAAGCATTAAGACTATGAGGTAGAGGCTTGACCTCATTCAACATATATCAGCCAACCCTCACATCAGCCATCTCTTTTTTGCTGATTCTGAGGCTTGAACTCTTGGACTCTGTCCCTGAGCCTCCTTGTGCTCAAGGCTAGCACTCTACCACTTGAGCCACAGCGCCACTTCTGGCTTTTTCTGAGTAGTTTATTGAGATAAGATTCTCACAGACTTTCCTGCCTGGGCTGGCTTCGAACCATTTTCCCCAGATAGATCTCAGCCTTCCGAGTAGCTAGGATGACAGGCATGAGCCACTGGCATCCAGCTGCATCAGCCATCTTTAATCAGATTTCAGCTAGGGTTCCATTTCTCAGTCTCCCATTCTCATTCTAGCTTCCCTTAGTGTTTCTGTCATTGCTATTTGACTATGAGGGGCATGAAACATGGCTTCTCTTGTATGCTTTCTAGCCTTTTAGTTTATTAAATCTGGGGACTGGAGAGGCATGATGTTCCCTACCTGAGTAATTTTGAAGTTCTTTTCCCACTCAGGTCCTGAGACTTCTCATGCTTCCTTATTGTGCTTGATCCAGCCTGGGGACTTCAGAGTTGATCCCAAGGTTTTTGTTTTCCTGCATCTTCTTGAACTGGAGTCTACCAATCTCAGGTCTTAGAGTGGTAGGGTTTCCTGTACATAGTACTGGACCTGGAATAATTGCAAGTTATATCAAAGGCAGGCCATTGGTGATTAAAGGTGAGGGATAAGTCCTGTCTTGGCCCAATGCCCTTCCGGGAAGGTAGCCAAGGGACAGGACATTTGTACGAGTCTACTACCCACTGGGAAGGGTAAGATACCTGTCAGAAGAGAAGCTGAGAGGCCCCAGCTGAAGGTAACCCTTTCTGTGGCCCAGAACCTCATGGTTCAAGTAAATGTGGCTTTCTGGGCTGTCTTCCCAGTTAATGACTCAAAGGGATAGCTCTTGATACATGAGACATGCCTTCCCTGCTCTATGGGGTCACTGTACCGTAGGCTTGGGCACCATGGCTACATTACCAGGCTTCATCCTTCCCAGAGCCAGGTGGCACAGATACTTACCAAATGGCATAGACATCCTCCCTACACAGACCATCTAGGTTGCTTGCAGCCTGCTTCTGTGGCCTGGGACCTGCTGTGGCCTGTCTCTGGTAAACCTAGCTTGCTCATTCCCCTGTTCCCCCTTGTTTGCACTGACGCTCCTTGCCCACCTACTGACTGAATCACAGCAAGTGTTTGTGGAATACCTCTGTGCTGCCCACTCAGTGCAGGCAGGCCCTAGGAACACAGCTCATCTCCACAGTCAGGGGCTTGATACTCTAGAAAGGCCATATACCTTAAAGGCACAAAGTCACCAAGGACATTCTTCTAGCCACTCAGAACACATGGGATGGTCCAGCCTGATGGATAGTGGGTAAAGACAGCAGCTCTGGGATTGTACTATTTCCTTCCATGCAGATCTCCAGGGAGCCCAAATCTAGACCACATAGCCTTAAAACTCCTTAAAGCACATATTCTAAGGGTTTGTAGGTTAATGGAGTGAGGGTCCAGAGAATTTCTAGGTTGACAGTGTTTGCATTTCCCAAGACCTGGGTACTACAACAGTGTGAATGATATCCATCAACCAGTTACAGAGGCCCTCACAACTGAATAAGCTCCAGGAACATCTTGATAATTACAAGAGCCCTGCCATGCTCTGCCTCAATCCCACTGAATCTGAACTTTAGTAGTGGGACAGAACCCAGGTTCTAGTTATTTTACTTTTCTATTTCTCTGTGTTTAAGAGATGGAGAGGCTCTCCAAGAGCTTGAAGTGGCAGTGTAAGGGCTTAGTAGGGGCTATCAGTGGAAAGTAGATGGGAAGAATTTCGAAAGGGAGAATTTACCTTGGAACAGATTGTGTGTGTGTGTGTGTGTGTGGTATGTGTAAAACAATATGCAATTTCCCTTTCTAATCACTTGAGGTAAAATTCACAGGCCATAAAAAATGAACAGTTTTAAACTTAAATGGCACTTCACTTGATATATTCACAGTGTTGTGCATTGGCTACCTTGATCAAGTTCCCAAACGTTTGTTTTCATCAGCCCCCAAAGGAAACTTATTTTTGTTAAGTATTCACTCCATATTCCTTCTTCCTCAATATGCTTTTTGTCTCTGTGGGTTTGTATATTCTAGACATTTCTTATCTATGGAATTATACACTATGTGGCCTTTTGTTTCTTTCACTTAGCATAATGCTTTGAGGGTCATCCACATTGTAACCAATTCTTGATGATCCTTGGAATATTTGGAGAGGGAAGTCTCCGAGCTGGAGTTGTTTGAGGGTGAGAGTCAGATTGGATTCCCAGGCAGGCTAAGTGAGTGGTACTGCTCACCATGAGAAGGAGAATAGGAGATGAAACAGTGTGTGCTTCATGTCATTTGGTTAGGTTTTGCTTTGGGTAGTGAAAAAGTGAAGTAGAAAAATGAGCTGTGCTTTGGAGGGCTGTCTCAGAATTACTTTAGATCTGTCCAGAAGGAAATGAATCTAGGAGACATCTATGAATCAAAAGAAAAGTTGGAGCTGGAGGGAGGTACGAGCCCCTCTGAAGGCCGCTAGAATGGGAAGGCAGGAGTGGGAGGTGAAATGTTGTAAATAATCCACTGGTTGGGCAACTCTCCTCCAACACTTATTTAAAGTATGGTGAAAAAATTGTCTTGCTTTGTCTTCACTCTTCTAGTGGATTATTTCATTATCTGTAGGATTTCTGCCTGAACTGTGGATTTGTAGGTAGAGGGTATACCACTCTTTGGAAAGGCTTATGATGTATATCTCTCAATGTGTATCCTGGTAATTCATTACTTTCCTGTTGAGTAGCAACGTGACTTAATGACTGCCGGGTCAGCCTGTTGACTTTACCTTCAAATCACTTGTGTTCCTACTCTTTTCATTTCAGAGCTGACCCAGATTGAGGATCCAAGAGAGCAGTGGAGACGAGAACAGGAACGGATGCTGAAGGAGTATTTAATTGTAGCCCAGGAGGCTCTTAATGCCAAGAAAGAAATCTACCAGATCAAGCAGCAGCGGTTCGAGCTGGCGCAGGAGGAGTATCAGCAGCTGCACAAACTATGTGAGGATGATGGCCGTTCATATGCCAGCTGTGAGTTGAGTTACCTTTTGTGGTGACATACTTAACTTTCAAAGCTACCCCTTTTGCTGGCTTCTCTTCATATACCCAGCTTTACTTGGGCAAGACAGCTTTATAAGGTTTCAATCAATCATATGCTGTTAGGTAATCGATAATTATCAAGTGTCTACTTGGTGCCCAGACATGGGTGTGGTAGTCACTTACAAAGAGAGGTCAAGTGGGGATGTTAAAAAGTAAACAAGCACACGAAATCACAGGCTATGATGTGAAACAACCTTCTGTCTCATTTTGGAGCAGGCTTCCATTGGAGGTCCTTACAGTTAATACTGCCTATCTGAGCTGAACTCTTGGAAGTTCATGCAGTAGTTCCCTTTACCCAGAATGGGAAGATTCAGGAATCTGGAGGTCTGTCAAGTACCTGTCTCTGTAGAGATCTTTCTTGGGCTTTAGGTTATTGGGCACTTTAGTGAAGGAACAGCAATCGTGTCTATCCTAGAGCCTTGGGAGCATTTTTCTTTAACCCTCAAATAAGAGTCTACACCCTGTTATCCTCAGAAGGAACCCTTTCTTAGTTTTAGAAACTGCCAGAGGTGGGCTGCCATTTCATTAGTACTTGGCTGGTGTCCAGATATGGAAGGAGCCAGTTTCAGTCTCAGAAGCCAAACCTTTTGTTCTCAACAGTCATTTACTTCTTGAGCCAGTCTCTTCCCAACAGAGTTGGCATACTGCACAATTGATCAGAGGAGCATATGGATACCATTGTTTCGGGTGGCAGTGAACTTGGAGAGAATATATGCATATGAAGTTGGTATTAACAGATTTTTTTGATCAGTACTTCAGTCTAGTTGGGACACAGGAGAGGGGGACCTACATTAGTTCTACTGCCAAGTATTTGACTCTGGTGACAGAGCTTTGAACACTAACAATGTAATCATAGCTTTATTCTGTGTTGCAAGTCAGAATGGAATTCAGGCCAAGGGGCCATAATGTCTTGTGTTTTCCTAAAATCACAGCTACTATTGAAGTTGAAGAAAACATAGCAACTGTGGACAAGGATGAAGGTAATAGGAATTTAAGATATTTTTATTTCCATGAACCTTGAGGGGATGGAGGTGACACAGGTAGAATGATGTGTTGTTTCAAGTCATCTTACCTCTTCGTCTTCTGATACTGGTTCATATCAGTTTATTTTTTAAACTTTCCATCAGAAGGTAATAGGTCAGCTTATTGCTGAATTTTAGAGGCTCGTTTCTTCTCTCCACAATTTAAAAAATACCCTTCTCTTATTTTCCCTGATTTTATCATTGGCCTCATAGAATAAATTGGAAAGTGTTCTTTTCTTGACTCATTTCTGGAAGTTTATGTAGGGTAGACAATGCTTATTCTCTCAAAAAGCCAGTAGGGCCTGAAGTTCTTTGTAGGAATATTCTCAACTATGGGTTTTAATACCTCTAATAGGTGTGAACTCTGGGCCTATGTGCTGTCCCTGAGCTTCTTTTGCTTAAGGTGAGTGCTCTATCATTTGAGCCAGGTGCGGCTTCCAGCTTTTTGTTTTCCTTTTTTTTTTTTTTTTTGCCAGTCCTGGGGCTTGAACTCAGGGCCTGAGCACTGTCCCTGGCTTCTTTTTTTGCTCAAGGCTAGCACTCTGCCACTTGAGCCACAGCGCCACTTCTGGCCATTTTCTGTATATGTGGTGCTGAGGAATCGAACCCAGGGCTTCATGTATACGAGGTGAGCACTTTACCACTAGGCCATATTCCCGGCCACTAGCCTTTTTTTTTTTTTTGGCCAGTCCTGGGCCTTGGACTCAGGGCCTGAGCACTGTCCCTGGCTTCTTTTTGCTCAAGGCTAGCACTCTGCCACTTGAGTCACAGCGCCACTTCTGGCCATTTTCTGTATATGTGGTGCTGGGGAATCAAACCCAGGGCTTCATGTATTCGAGGCAAGTGCTCTTGCCACTAGGCTATATCCCCAGCCCCAGCCTTTTTTTTTTATGTCCAGCTTTTTAGAGTAGTTTATTGGAGATAAGAGCCTCATGGAGTTTCCTGCCCTGACTGGCTTCAAACCATGATCCTCAGATCTCAGCCTCTTGAGTAATTAGGATTACAGGCGGCTTCTGTATTTCTTCTTGAATCAGTTTTTTTCCAGACAATTTGTCTATTGCATCTAATATAAAAAATAGCTAACGTTTCTATAAAAGCTCAGTAGTAAATGTTTTAGACTTTGTGGGCCATTCCATCTCAGTGCCAACTGCTCAATCCTATTATTGTATAAAAGCAGGCAGAGACAACATACAAGTGTATGTCTGGCTATGTTCTAATAAAAGTATAAAAACAGGTAACAAGCCATATTTGGCCCATAAAGAGTTTACCAAGCGGTAATCTGAGCTGTCAGATTGAATGACCTCTGTTAGGTTTGAGTGGATAGCCTTTCTTTCATGAAAGCCTGATATTAATCATTTGTTTTCTTTCTTTTTTTTCTTAATCAGTGTAGCTAAACATAATTTCTTTTTATTATGAACTGGAGTTTCGTTTTATTTTTTCCATATTTGTTATATTTTTCTATTATAGTGGTTTTTCTTTATTATTTCCTCTTTCCTACCTAGTTTGCTTTTAATTTTTTCTTATTTTTCTAGCATCCAGAAATGGAAACTTTAGATTACTGATTTTAGACCTTTCTTATTTTCTCACATAGCCTTTAAAGATGTAAATTCTCCTCTGAGTTCTTTAAACTGCATCCCACAGATTTGGGGATGCATAATTTTCATTCAGTTAAATTATTTTCTTGGGCTGGGAATGTGGCTTAGCGGCAGAGTGCTTACCTAGCATGCACGAAGCCCCCAGTTCGATTCCTCAGTACCACATAAACAGAAAAAGCTGAAAGTGGTGCTGTGGCTCAAGAGGTAGAGTGCTAGCCATAAGCAAAAAGAAGCCAGGGACAGTGCTCAGGCCCTAAGGTCCAAGCCCCAGGACTGTCAGAAACAAAAACTCTCACTTCTTTTATAATTTGTTTTTGAGCCATAGGTTCTTTAGAAGTGAGAATTTTAAAAGATACTGTGTTATTATTGATTTCTGATTTAATTCTGTTGTTGTCAAAACTATACTAGGTAAGAGTTCAACCTTTGGAGATCTATTAAGATTACATTTATGGCCTAGCCATATGGCTTTTCTTGGTGATCTCATCAGATCTGAAGCCAGTGGACTTGGTGTGTCAAGGTCACACCTAGCTGACGCATTGGCTAATCATTGGTTCTGCGATAATATAGTTAGCAATTGTAAACCTTTCAGAAAGTTCTCGAAAGAAGTCAGTTTGAACCATATAAAATGGTCATTTCTGAAGTGAAAAAAGGGCTGAATATTGCCAGTGTCTTATAACTCAACCTAATAGTATATTTCTTTGCAGTAGCTCTTAGGTACTGTATTTGTTACAAGGTCAGATTTTGTTAGGTCTCAAATCAGTTTTTTAAAGAATGAAATGGGAGAAGTACATACCAGAAAAACTCAGCAGTAAGTGTCCTACCAGTAATTGTAAAGAAAAATTGAGTCAAAAGAAGGTGTGTGTTATGTACTGTCCAGTACCAATGTAGTCAGAGCTTCAGCTGAAGTGAGAGTAGGGACTCAGGACTACATTCCCTTAAAGATGCAGGTATGCATTTTACATGTAGGACCTTGGGTGAGGAGCAAAGAGAGAAACACAATCTAATAAAAAGCCTCTGAAATAAGGTTATTTAATCCTTAGAGGCCTATGAATTTGTGATATTCAACAAGATCAGGTTTTATATTTCCATGGACTTTTCACCTCCTTGACATTTGGGGAAATAGGAATTATACTCAAATAACTTCCTGTACCCCATGGAATTTCATTAATGTCCAGGAAGAAGAGAAATTCAAGACACTCTTGGAAGTGGCATCCCTTTCTTTAATACAGGCAGCTGATGATTCTGTGGTATTGAGATTCCATTGCTGGACCTGCCCAAAGTCTTCCGTCTTCCCTGTGAGCAGGTCATCTTGAAAGCCACAATCAGGCCTGCTTGTTTTCATGAAAGGACTGGAGATGCCAGTGGAGCTTCCTGGGGCCTATCAGCTCACCAGGGAAAAAGTCAGCTATGAATGGAATCTAGGAGCTAATCCAAGTGGTTTATCAAGTTGCTGCAGTCTCTAGGGTTTCCACCAGGCCCTTTTAGTCTGCTGTTTAACCTGAGCTACTGATTACAATGAGGAAAACCCTGCTAGTCATGACTCAAATAAATTCTTTCTGGCCACAGGGTAAAGTTCAGTACAGTGATTCTGTTGGCTTGAATCACTGTGATCTAACACATGGCTTATACAGCCAAGCCAGGACTGGGCCTACAGTAGTTGCTGCTTATGGCCATTTCCATAGCATACCTGGCTGAGGTCAGCCACAAAGACTCTCTCTTAGTGCCAGCTAGTCATCTCAAGCAGGGAGGTGTCTCCTTGTCTTGGAACTGGGAACTGACTATCCTGGATTTTAGTTCCCATTAGTTTCTTTATTGGTAATAAACAGAAGCAAAATGAAACATTATTCAATAAGCTAGTGTTTCATATGCATTATTGTGGTTGCCACATTGTGAAGCATGTGCTATTATCTTCATTGTTCTCTTGAGAAACTGAGTATCACTAAGAGCAAATCACTTTCTTCAAGGTTATTTGCCTGGGAAATGATGAAACTTTGATTTAAATTCAGATCTGTTGTGGCTTTCAGTTTTGTGTAGTATTTCCTAGACAAAGAACAGGCAGTTCAAAAGAGCTGATTGTGCTTTTGGAACACATATTGCCCTCGCCTCCCTCCGCTCCCTTACCATTTTCAGGTTATCTGAAAATAAAGATTGGCTATAAACCAACACGTTGTCTGGCAGTTATACAACAATAAAGGAGGCGAGTGGAAGTTAGAACACTTTCTATTTTTCAACTTTCTCATGGTCTAAATAGAATCACAGAATTATTCAATCATATTTTGGACAGATATTTATTTAGCACCTGCTATTGGGGGGACACAAAAATATCCACAATGGCTGATTGATTGTAGGGGAAAATGAGGCAATAATGATGAACAGAAGAATGAACTAGAATAGTCACTTCTAATGTTGGAGCAGAAGGTTGTGGGGAGCACTGAAGAAGGGGAAGTGCATCTTGCCCACACCCTTCACAGATTTCCCATGAGCTATGGAAATCACCAGAATAAGATTCCATTCATTGGAGAGGAAAGGTTTTGGCGCCAATGTTTGGCCATCTAGTAGCTAAGAATATCCAAGCCTTAACCTTTTTTGTTCCTGACAAAACAAATTCAGATGCTGTGTTGAATTAGCATACACAGGTCTCCAGGAATCAATATCTGAACTCTCCTTTATTTCCGTGAAACATTCTCTCCTATATTTTTCATTGCAACATGTTCTTGTATTTGTCTTCCTTTTATCACTGAAACCATTCTTTTTGAAACGTGTTTCTGGAGCTACTCTTTCATATTTGAGAAAGTTTGCCTCTACATGCACTCACTTAACTATATGACCATTTGCAGGATCTTTTGGAAGAAATTCTTGTAAGCGTACGTCAAGCCCACAAGCTGAATTCTATCAATGCAAGTGTTTGCAAATGAAGTTTTTGTGGATCATAGCCGTGGCCATTTACTTGCTTATTGTCTGCAATGGCTGCTGTTTACAGCAGCAGAATTAATTGACTATTTGAGACAGATTATATGGGTCCCCCGGATCCAAATATATTCACTCTCTGTCCATTTAAAGAAAAACTTTCCTATCCATGTTCTACACCAGTATTCTCATGTATTCTTAGCATTGGCTATAAATTTGAATATTCTAGAGGGCCTTTACAAACTCCTACTGCTTGGTCCCTAGGCTGAAAATTTTTTATTTAAGTGGCTTTGGCTGGGGCCAACCATTTTGTTTGTGTTTTTTAAGGCCCCCTCCCCCAGATGATTCCCGAGTGGAGGTCCACTGGTCTAAGACTGATCTGCAGCTGCCCCCTTTAGCAGCAGGATATGACTGTTACCATGACTCCATGAGTGAGACACTGAGAGTGGTTTGGGGTGCCTGGGAAAGAGTCCACCTTATCTTGGTGAGAAAGTGCTGACTCACCCTGGATTCTTGGGTCAGGTGGTGGAAGAAGCTTGACCTTATCAGCCATGAATCCTGCCAACATTCTTTCTGAGCCTCCAAGCCCATCCCACTCTGACTATCTTCCATCGGCTCTGCTAAAGGGTTTCTCATCTGCTGTCTGGGTTAGGATAAGGGCTGCAGGCAATCTGCTCAGCCTTTTGTTTTCCTTCACGCAAGCATGTTGGAGCAGGCAGGAGAAAATGGATCACACAGCATTTTTCACATGTATTAGCTGGCACGCCTCGATCTTGAAGGCTATAGCAGAGATAATCCCTCAGGAGCCCAAGTCCCAGACATGAATCCTTCCCTGAATGATGGCATAGTATAGGTCAAGTCACTGCAAACTCAGTCTTTTAATCTATAAAGTGGAAAACATAATCATTCATTCCCCTTCACAAAGATTTTATGAGGAGAGATGAAATCCACGTGAAAGGTACCCTATAATAGCAAGGTATAATAATTTTCATTGTTGTGGTCCAGCTAAGCTTATACCCTTTTTATTATATCATCCAAAGCAATATTATATGTCTGAGCAGACTCTTTGAGCTATTTAATCACTCCATATGCTCAACTCTCACGAGAGAAGAAAGCTTCTGAGGTAGAAGTCTGGTCTTTAGCATAAATTTTGAGATTGAGACATGCTTAACAGAGGAAGACAGTTCTTTCTTTTTGAAAAAAATAAATGTGAAAGGTATGGTGTTTAGAAGGAGTCTGGAGTCAGAGCTGTTTCTTGAATTCTGTAAGTGGTTCTGTTAAACTTACTGTTTGATGTATGCAACTTAAATTGCCTTTTGTCTTATCTCAGACCTGGAAGTTCCCAACTTCAGAGAGCATATGATTAGCCTTAGTATAGTAAAATCTGTCATTTGAGATGATTTCAGCTGTAAGTAATGGAAGACTAACTCACATGGGCCTAAAGAGTAAGGAAATTAATTGTCACATAACAAGAGTCCTTTAGAGTTTGGGTAGAGTTTTCCATTGGGGGATCTGGTGGCTCCTTGGGGGTTTTGGTCCAGTAGAAAAAAATTAAACTTTTAAGGTTTGGAAATAGGCATTCTCGTTTAAGAAAGAATTATGATTCTCTATTTCTGTCTCTCTCTGTGTCTCTCTGTCTGTTGCCTTCTCTGTGTGTTTTGTTGATATTTGTTGGAGTGTTCTACTTATAAACTTCACCTCTAGCCCCAAAATGCTGTTTTAAAGAATATTTTGCTCTATGGTTTTGAGAGATCACAATTCAACGTATAAGAAAATTTGAGATAAAGCTGGCAAAAATTGCGTTCTTCCAGATATTTATTTCTAGTAGATTCAAATGTTTGAAGTTCTGACTGAATGAGGCTTAAATAGTAGATTTTCCATAGAGCTGTTTTTAGAATGAGAGATCTGAACTGCTTAAATTAACTTTGGATGTGGTACTAATTGGGTTTTAAATAACTTTGCTGTGTAAGCTCCTTGACAGTTTTGAGCTATCCTTTCCAATATAAAGTCAAGAAGGGATTTTGAATTAAATTCTAGTTGTAGACACCTAAGTTAACTGTTGACAGTCACCTTTCGGTACCCAAATCTAGGGAGTAAAAGAAAGAGTGCTGTCCTGCAGAGAGATCTTTTGAGTAGTTATGTTAAGGACACTAGCCAGGAGGAAGATGATTCCAGTGTCTGGGTGACTCACAGATAAAGACAAGGAACTAAGGAAAAGAGTACAAATCAGGTAGTTGGAGTGTAAAAGTATGACTTCAGACATCTAAAGAAAAGAGAAAGAACCATCAAGAAAAAGCAGTGGAGAGAGGTGAAAAGTGTGGTAGGCATGAGAAATAGCCCATGGCTGTTCTGGCTGTTGGAACATTGGAAAAGGTGGAATGTGGGGCATGTGTAAACAGCTCTGTGGCACTATTCACCTCTGGTATTGGCTACTCACACTAATGATGCCTGTAAAAAGCATTTAAATCATGTGCCCGGCACTGTTTGAGTATTAGAGCTATGAGGTATATTTCAGCTAACTATTCATCAGCAACAAGCTGTGAGAAAGGAGTGTGAGTTCCTTACTTCAGTTTCAGGGGAACAAACAACTTGGGAGCAAAGCTTTTCTCAGTCCTGCCAGATTGACATAGTATTGACACTGAGGTGATAAAAACTTGCCTTTTTTTCTGGTGCCAGTTCTGGGGCTTGAACTCAGGGCCTGGGCACTGTTCCTGAGCTTCTTTTGCTCAAGGCTAGCACCTTACCACTTGAGCCACAGCACCACTTCTGCCCTTTTCTGTATATGTGGTGCTGAGGAATCGAACTCATTGCTTCATGTATATACAAGGCAAGCACTCTACCACTAGGCCACATTCCCAGCCCCTATTTTATAAATTCTTAATGTTTCTCTTTCCCATGTCAAAGCGTATTTATCTGGAGAATATAGATGTGAAGAAAATGGAGATAATTTCATTTGTGGTATAACCACAGATAATAGGCACAGTTAACTTTTTGTTTCCTTCTGTCACTTCTGTCTGTATACTGGAAACAAAGCAAAAAAAGATGGGTTCACACTACAGGTACCATGCACATAGTTAGACAGTTTTCTACATCATAATCCTTTTCCTCTTTTGCATATATGCTTGTGGTGTGTGTATATCACAGCTTGAATTGTGCGTGTTTGTGTGTGTGAGGGTCAGTATCAAGGCTGAACTCATGGCATGGCACTCTTACTTGTCCGTGGTTGCTTCTCTACCACTTAAGCCACACCTCCAACTGGGCTTTTTGCTTGTTAATTGGAGATGGAGTCTTGCAGACTCTTCTGCATTGGCTGGCTTTGAACTATGATTCCCCAGGTCTCAGTCTCTTGAATAGCTAGGATTACAAGCATACGTTACCCTTGGTTGTCTGAATGTATGCTTTTTAGTCTGAGTAGATTTATAGCAGAAATAAACAGTTTTGACTTACTACCTAAAGCTATGTATTTTCTTATGTGGAATCATGTAGAAAAATCTCTGCAAAAATTAAACATCAAGAAAAGTTCAGGTCATGAAATGTTAATTCTTTAGGAATCAGAGCCCATATGTAAATCTGAGACTTAGAAATAATTATTTAGTATGGTAAGTCAGGAGTTCTTTTGTGCATTATTTTAAAGGATTCATTATGAAATACTTTCTCTGTGTTTAGCTTTTTCTGGATATTCAACAAATACAAAGTACGACCCACACCAAATTAAAGCAGAAATAGCAAGCCGTCGGGACAGGGTAAGTAAAACCAGTGTTTTCACAGGTAGGAAGTCCCATGCATATTTTATGTAACACTCCTTATCATGGTTCATTCTGTGGTTCTCAGCATGTCTAACACTTAGTAAGATTTCAGTTTCATGGATTATTATTGGATTTTGTTTTACTTTCCTTTTTTTTCCCACTAGGAGGAAAAAGTTTTATTTTAAAACTCTAACTCATCTGACAAGTGTAGTTAGTAACTCTGTGCATGTTTCATGAGGCTGAACTTACCAACCTATCGGGAGTGACATCAGGACCCTGTCTCATGAGAGTGCTTGCTTCCCCAAGCAAGCAGGATGGCCCCCTTGACTGCAGTAGCTGCCCTTCTCCTGGGGTGACTAGTCACTGAGGGCTGATCAAAGAGGTTCTGATAGTACTCCTCTTCTGAGGCTTGGATTCCTCAAATATCCCCTTGTCTTATCCTTGTCTACCTGAGAGTCTGGCAAGGAGCGCACTTGTGCTGCATTTGTGGTTAAAGCTCAGGAGATACCTTGGCAATGAGGCCTCCTGATGTGTCTGTCATTCTCTGAACCGGGGTTTAGCTTTTAGTGAAGTGGTTCTCAAAAATTTAGCACAGCTAAAAAAAGAATCTGGGAAACATTTTAACAGTATAAGCTAACAGCACCCCACATCTCATGGAGACCTGGGGCAAGTTCTGAAATCTGTTTAAAAAATTATACCGTGCTAGGCACTGGTGGCTCTTGTCTGTAATCCTAGCTACTCAGGAGGCTGCTGAGAACTGGGATCTGGCTCAAAGCCAGCCCAGGCATGAAAATCTGTGAGAGTCTTATTCCAATTGACCATCAAAAAGCTGGAAGTGCAGCTGTGGCTCAAGTGGTAGCGCATTCACCTTGAGTGAAAAGAAGCTCAGGGACAGTGTCCAGGCCCTGAGTTCAGGACTGGCATACACATACATAAATTTCACTAGGCAATTTGAGTTGCATACAGTCATAGAGACCTACTTTTACAGACTGTTTCCTAAGTGAGATCATTGAGAAGATGAAAGTATCACAAGTTTGTTAATTGTGAGGTGTAATTTGTCATCTTGAAAAAGAAAATCATTACCAGTTCCCCACTTGGGTAGATACTTATCAGGACTGGAAATATTTGAGTCTAAGCAAGGTTATTTAGCAGCAGTTTTATTACACATGGATGCATGGAGGTTCATGAGAGAGTAGATGATCCAGGGAGTTGCAAGCTAAGTAGAAACGTAGATGACAGGGCAAATAATAACTGTCGAAATAATTTTTCACAGCTTATTTTTAGAAAAAATGTATTTTCTCTTTAGCTTTCCAGATTAAAGCGAGAGCTGACCCAGATGAAACAGGAACTGCAGTACAAAGAAAAAGGCGTGGAGACACTGCAAGAGTGAGTTGCCTGAATTTGTCAATGGCAGTATTTTCCTGTCAATTCCTTTTGTTCTGACATACTTGGTTCCTGGGCATGTGTCCGAAAGCCTAATGAATGACCTTCACTTTCATGCCCTTATTTGTGCTTTTATTTCCAAACCTAAACACCAGAGTCTCTCTATTTCTTGAAGATACTTGTTAGTTTTATTCTTTAAAAAATTTTTTGTTCTAGGAATCTCTAACTCTCGTTTCCTGCATGAGGAACAGGAAGTGTTTCTCTTTTCCATTTCTCCCTACTTTGACCCTGTTATACTAAACTGCACCCTTATTACTAACATTTTCAAAGCAACTTTTCATTCTAAAATTAAATTATAGCTCCTCAGTCTTAGTGGTCACCTTCATCATGCTCAGTTGTCACATGTGGCTAGTGTGCATTTTCTTTGCCATGAATACCAGTGACATTTTGGACCAGATGACTGTATAGAGGGGCCATCCTGTGCACTGTAGGAAGTTGGGTAGCATCCCCGTCCTCTACCCACTAACTGTTGCTAGAACTCACTGTGACAACTGAAAATGTCTCCAGACATTCCCATATGTACCCAGTTGAGAAGTACAGAGAAGAGATTTCCATCATTATAGGATGTGCTTGCTGGTGGACAGTCTCAGTCTCAGGTCTTCTCCTTGTTCATGCCTTTGTATTTAGAATCTCTGTCAAGAGTTTAGGATGACTTTCTCATAACTGGTGAACCATATGAAGCCAGCTAACCAAAAAAGCAAAATAGTTTAGTTCCAAGTGTGACAGTGCCGGTCTGAAAAAAAAATTCATTCACGTTAAAAATGGTGCTGTGAGCTTTTTGGCTGAGTCCTTCTCTCTATTGGTTCAGAGCCTGGTTTCACTGGCTGAAGCTGGGCATGTACTTCCTGTCCCTAATTTCTCTGAGTTAAACGGTGAGTGTCTTTGTCCATTTTGGTTGCTATAACAAATTACCTCTGACTATGTGGCTTAAACCACAGGTATTTATGTATTTCATAGTCCAAGACTCCATTCCTAGTGAAAACATCTTTCCTGACTTATTTCTCATTACATGGATATGAGGGGGGGGTGCACTCTGTTTTCTTTGGGAGACACTGATGTTATCTAAACCTAATTACCTCTCTAAGGCCTCACATCCAAATTCCACCACACAAGAGGATTAGGTCTTCAACCTAAGAGGCTGGAGGGGGACACAAACATGTAGTCCTTAACACTAATGATTGTTCTCAGTTGTCTAGAGGGCAGCACCAGTATCTGCTACTTAGCCTTCAAGAAAAGCAGGAACTGAGCCAGGTGCTGGTTGATCACATCTATAATCCTAGCTTCTCAGGGGGCTGAGATCTGAGAATCATGGTTCAAAGCCAGCCCAGGCAGGAAACCTGTGAGAAAGACACTTATCTCCAATTAACTACTCCCCAAAAGCCAGAAGTGGAGCTGTGCTTAGGTGGTAGAGGGCTAGCCTTGAGCAAAAACGCTCAGGGATAGCACCCAGGCCCTGAGTTCAAGCCTCAGGACTGGCACCAAAAAAAAAAAAAAAGAAAGAAAGGAAAGAAAAAGGAAAAAAAGGCAGGAACCTACATTGTTTTTTGTGGTTGACAAAGGTGAGCGACATAACATGCTTTGTATCCTGGGTAGAGACTCAGTAGCATTGTTCCAAACTTATGACTGCAGTGTCACTGTTTATGGAGAGATAATAGGTAAATGTGTCTGACAAGTACAATTATCTCAGCCTTATATAAAGGGCAAGAACTGGGCATGTCAAGCCCTATTGTTGAGCACTAAGTTAAGATTGACTTAGCCAGAATTCCTTTCTGTGTTGTTTTGTATTAAGATCATCTAGGCACCAGAGGAGGAGGCACAGAAGAAAGTTGAATTGGATCTGCCTAGAGGGGCTTTGCTTTTTTTCTGGTTTTGATTCTCTGGGCTGCTAAAAGATGGTAGTTTTCAGAAACTGCCATGACCTTGCAGGTGGGTTTTGATAAATCCAAATTGTTGTGCAAGTTATTGCCAACTCTTTGCCTTTTCTATTTCTTACTAGTGTGTTTGCATATAGTGTCTTGTCCTACTTGGTTTATACAGCTGTTTTTCTCATTTTTTTGAAGTTTTATCTTAGGCAAATCAAACTGCATCTCCAGTACTGGCAGTGGCTATTGGTTTTTACTGCCCATTTGGTTCATTTGCTACATGCTTCCCAATCCACTGATACAAGCTCTGTCTATAACCTAGCTAGCCTCAAGCTTCTCAGAGTCCTCCCAGGATACCTCTGTGTATGTGGTGGCTATGTTATCCTGGGCCACTTCTGCTAAAGGGATGGGGAAAGAATAGGAACAGCAAGTAATTGGAATTGATAGATCATTAGAAGGTGCCTGGGCAGCGTAGCTGAATTGGAGGTGGACTTCCTTCTCTCATTGGTTCCTACTATAGCTTTCTTTCACACTACAGTGTCTATGGATAATTTAGTGCTAGGCATGTTTGAAGTAGAGATTGTAGTTTATTTCATTCTCACTGGCAGAAACCAGAGAAAGTAACTGGATCTCAGGAAGAGTTTAAGGCTGGAATCTTAACCAGAAGCTAAACCCTATACTCTTCTCAGCAGGCTTTCCAGACCCAATGCCAGCTCCTTTGACATGGCTCCATCATTTTGGGCAGCTCCATTGCCCTGTTGGGAGACAAAGGGGAGGCAAATGTTCTATTACAATGTTTTCTTAAGGCTGAATAGCCTAGAAAATAGAATGTGCTGGGAACCAAGAAAACTGCCTTGCCTTTGCCTTTGTCAGGAAGTAAATGCGTCCAGTGTAGTTGTCATTTTAAGAATTAGAAATGCAGTCTGTGTTTTTCTTAGTGGGTAGGCAGGGACATAGTAGCCACCATACTTCTGCAGCCAATGTGGAGTATGAGTTGTGCTCCTGGATGAAAGAAGGACATTGCGGTTTGTATTGTCTTTCTGCTTTCAGTAGCAAGGTCCCACGCTTGAGAGCAGTGATTGTAAACTTGCCTCTTGCCAAGGGGAGGCTGCTAGTGCCTGTCAGAGCTGCTGGGAACACCCACCCTCTCTGGGGAGGTGGAGGAGTAGCTGGGAAGGCTGTGGACCTGGCCTTGGTCCTGAGGGGCCCATCCCAATAACCCACCAAGAGGCTAGGCAGCCTTGCATGGAGGAGCTGCTGAGTGAACTCTGGCTTACTCAAGCACATTGCCCTCTGTCTGCAGCTTTATTGTCACTCTGTTTACTGTGTTCTGTGACTCAATGTCAGGAAGAGGAGAAAACTTGAGCACTGAACTGATGCCATTCTTAAAATTCTTTGTAAGTTAAAAAATAATCTGATAGTCTTTCTCTGAGTTTCACAGGCTATTTTTATGGTGTCAAAGATTGGACATTTGTTTGGATCAAGTGGTGCAAATTTATATTTGTTATTTATTGAGAAATTTTGGAAGCATTTTAAGTATTGAAAATATAATTACCTTACACAAGTTGTAAATCCTGACTGCAAGTACAGATAGCATATGATCTCTTACACATAAAGGTGGAGCTTCTCTGGTTTTATTACCAACATTGGTTTAAGGCAGTGGTCCTAGCTTTTCCTTCAGAAACTTTCTGCTGTTCTTGCTTCTCAGAATCTCTAGTGTATTCTTTTCCAGAGTACCTCACCAGGAGTTTGGCTGCTTATAAGCATTTTAAACTTGACTTGTTTATTTTGGTGAATTTCCTGGCTAGCAAGGAAATCCATCATTATGCTTGAGTCCAAGTGGGGAAAAAAGAACCTTTTGTATTTTAGAAAATAGCTGTATATGTTGTTAGTATTGTAGAAGGATTGTGGCCAAGGATAAATTCTGTGGAGAATATATATATATATATATATGCATATATATTCAATATGTATGTGTGTATACACACATATCTCAGTGATGGAAAATGTCAAACATAAAGGTAGAGAGAATAGTATAATGAAACCTTTCTGTACCCCTCATCCCATTTTAGCTTACAAAATAATCAATGTTAGTTCCTCTGTGGCTTTGTCTCATATACTAAGGTCTCAGTCCCTTGTTGAAACAAATTCAAGAATCCCATTTAGTTGATAAATATATTTCCTAAAGTTGTGGACTCCTTTTGGAAGCATGACTATCTTACCAATACCCCAATTCCTAGGCATCCCTCTCTAGCAAGCTTTCATGTTTTGATGGAGTGCTTAGGTACAGATTCTGACGAGGCCCACAGTGTATTTGGGTAATGTGTCTCTTTTTGTTTTCCTGATAATTTATTTGTTGAAGAACATAATTTACTTCTCTTTTAAAATTTTCCTCGATAGATCTTGTTGCTTGAATTCCCTGGGCACTGTTGAACTTGTCCTTTGTCTCTTGTTATTGGAGCACATAGGTTAATTAGTTCAAGAGACTGTTTCTATTTTGTGTTCCTTCTCCATTTTCTTTTTTTTTTCTTAGTAAAGACATTGTTTAGTAAAGGTGGTGGTGTTACTTCCTTTAAGGGCTACATACTCTCTGGTTGTCTCTTTGTTCTGTGAAGATTATCAATGAATTCTAGCATTCTTGGTCTGCTGAATGCAGGAATAGTATTTCCCATCAGCTTTTTATCTAGTGTTGTGCATATGGACCTTTCAGGATGAGTTCCTCAGGGTGGGCTTGCTGGGTCAAAGGGTACATGCTTTTGTCATATTATTGGACATTGCCAAATTCTCCTCTGTGTAGCTATACAATGTTACCTTCCTATCGCTGGTGTATATGCATCCTTGTTTTTCATGGTTTTGCCAAAGAGAATATGTTGATGAGCTCTGGCCATTTGCTAGTCCCATCAGTGAAAGATAGAATCTCTGTTTAGTATTCACTTGCATTTCTTTTGAGGCCCCCTGTAAGAGTCTTCAGGAAATCAGAAAATAGGAGCATCACTTACAATAAATAAAGTGTTAAGTAAAAGTAAGCTTAAATGGCTCACACCTTGCTACTCAGGAGGCTGAGACCTGAGGACTGCAGTTTGAAGAGAAACAGGACAAGAAAGTCTCTAAGACTCTTATCTCCAATTAACCACCAAAAACAAACCAGAAATAGAATTGTGGCTCAAAGTTGTAGAGTGCTAGCCTTGAGTGAACAAGTTTAGGGACAGTGCCCAGGCCCTGAGTTCAAGCCCCATGGCCAACCAAAAGAAAAAGTAAGCTTTACCAGCAAAAGATCTACACAACGTTGGCATTAAGTTTCTGAATCTTAATTTGAGAAGTTTCCTTAATGTGATTCATTTCTAGTGCCCAGAGGCAAATGTAAGGACACAAAGTTAGGATACTTGCAGTGTCTTTGATCAGGAGACCCACAAGAATAGACTGAGCATGCTCATTGGTGTGGGAAGATCCTCTTCTAGTTTCCTAATGGAGATCTGGAATGTAACTTGTGCTAGATTTTTGTCTTGTAGTTAGAAGTTCATTTAACATGGTTTCACCCTGCCATGCCTACATGACATTGCAGCTCTTTTCTGCCATGATAACTATGATGTCCCTGGGTGCTGGTGCAATGGCCAAAATGCTTCCCTGACCACCTTGTTAGCACATCCGTTGTTTGTGGTGCGATATTTCCATATCTGGCACCCAGTCCTTCTTACGGATTCCACTGTGACTGCTCTGAGCCGAGCCACTATTATGACTCACATTCTTGTGTGGTGACCACAGGTATTCTTTTAAGTGTCTCTTCTGCTTGTAGCCTCCTCTTGTAGCCTTCTCTCTCCTGTAGAATAAAAACTAGACTCTAGATGAGTTGTCTCTCTGGTCTTAGCTTTCTTTCCTACTGGTTACTTTCTTTTCCATTAGCCTCATTCTCCAAACTGAGTTTAACTTTTACTCACAGCCTCATGATTGCTTAGCTTGCTTGCTTGGCTGGTGCTCTTCCACTTAAGCCATGCCTACAGCCCAGATTTTTGCTTGTTAATTTTTTATCTGGGCACTTAGTTAAATAGCTCTGACCCCCAACTTCATTATTATTATTATTTTTTTGGCCAGTCCTGGGCCTTGGACTCAGGGCCTGAGCACTGTCCCTGGCTTCTTCCTGCTCAAGGCTAGCACTCTGCCACCTGAGCCACAGCACCCCTTCTGGCCGTTTTCCATATATGTGGTGCTGGGGAATCGAACCGAGAGCTTCATGTGTAGGAGGCAAGTGCTTTTTGCCACCAGGCCATATTCCCAGCCCAACAATTTGCCCTTTTTTTGGGGGGGGCAGTGGGCCTTGGACTCAGGGCCTGAGCACTGGCCCTGGCTTCCTTTTGCTCAAGGCTAGCACTCTGCCACTTGAGCCACAGTGCCTCTTCTGGCTGTTTTCTGTATATGTGGTGCTGGGGAATCGAACCCAGGGCCTCATGTATACAAGGCAAGCTCTCTTGCCACTAGGCCATAACCTCAGCCCCCCCCCCCCCCCAACTTCATTATTAAGTGAAAGAAGATTGTGCTTAGCTCATAAGGCTGTTGAAGGGGTTAAATGAGGTGACAGGTGTAAAGCATGCAACAAGACGCTTTCGTTTAACAGGTGCTTGACATATTAAACTACCCTAAGGTAACATCTATGTATTATATCATATAATATGATCAAATAGTGTGTTTTACCAGTGCTGGGGCTTGAACTCTGGGCCTGAGTGCTATCCCTGAGCTCATTTTGCGCATAGCTAACACACTACCACTTGAACCGTAGCTCACTTCTGGCTTTTTCTGTGATTAATTGGAGATAAGAGTCTCACAGACATTCATTCCTGGGTTGGTTTTGAACCATGATCCTCAGATCTCAGCCTCTGGAGTAGCTAGAATTACAGGTGTGAGCCACTGGCGCCTGGCAAATAGTGCGTTTTATATAGTAATACTTTCTATGATTGTTTCCCCATGACAAGCATAGAACATGTAAAATCCTATGCTTGATATACTGAGCTATTTTCATGTAACAATGTGTAATAATACATAATAACTATTTTTGATAATAGTTGTTCAGAGAATTCTTGCTTTGAGACTATGTTATTCATGGCTTTCATAATTATTTTTTTGACAGGAAAATCTTTTCCCCTTTCTTTTCCTGCATCTGATTACTTATATGAAACTAGAATATCTGTGACAGAGCACTGAGGAGCTGCTGGGGAAGAAAGACTGGGGGCTCCTAACCCTTCCTGGGCTCACCACTCCACTATTGGGCTTGCTGCTCTAGGATTTCTTAGTACAGGGCCAGAACAGTGGTCCTGATCCATTCTTGTTCATGCTTCTCCAGTGTCTCGTAGCTACCTGGATAGAGCTGAGGCCAGAGCTCAGATCCCTGTCCTCAAACTCAAACTTTGGTCTGGGACATGTCCTGTAATACAAAAAGCTACTGCTCTTCTCCATAATGGGATGGGAATCTGTTTTCTCTGATGAAGCAGCTACTCTCTTCTAGTACCTGGCACCTCAGGAGGCTGCTGGCTCTATTTTTGGGTTAGTGATAGCCATACTTTAGTGTTGTTGTTGCTGAAAGCAACAACACTCAAGTAAAACACAGGAACCAATAGCATGGTGTGTATCTATAGGTATTTGATTAGCATCCATTCCCAGGTACTTGAAAACTTAAGATCAATGCTGTAGTAAACAATGAGTTTTATTGGTGGTAAAAAGATAACAGAGTTGGCCCGTTATTTACTTTTTCTCCATGAATAAGTAAATATCACCTTGCCTTGATAATATTCATCAATGCAAATATTACATACCAGGCCTCCTGCCAAATGAGCCCTTTCCTTACTTTTTTCTTTAAATCTCACACCCATACTATGAGAATAGTATTTTTACTATCCTCATTTTTGAGACACAAGGAAACTGGTGGAAAAGGAGGGAGGGGCCTCGCAGATATTGAATGGACAGTCTAGTATGCTACTGTGACTTTCAGTATGCCAAGAGGTGTGTATAGTGGAAACATGGCAGTTTGGCCTGGAAGTTAATAATCGAAATTCTCAGGGTGATGTGTGGGGAAAAGATTAGCACTATAACCTGTGTAATGTTAGGTCTGGAACCTGAAAAGCAAGCTAATTGCTTTCCAGGGAAGGAATTCATTCCATCTCTGGACAAGTTTCCCAAGCTCCTTAGCCCTGAGGGCTCCCACAGCTTGAGATTTAGGTATGGGAGACGTGACAGAGGAAGCACTCCAGAGGCTGCTTGTTATGTGAAGGTGGAGCCGGTCTTGTCCTGTTCTGTGCTCTGCTTCCACCATTCTGAACCAGGCCTGCCATGCATAGGAATTGGCTGGAAGTCTAGATAGATGGACAGATAGAAGGAGGGAGGAAAGAGGAGAGGGAGGGAAAAACAGAAGAAAGGAAGTTTAGATAGATGGGTGTTTGAATTGAAGGAATGACTTGAAGTAGGTCTGGGGGAGAGAAGACTAGAATGAAATAAAAGAGAGGACACAAACACTTCCATCATTTGCATTGTTGAAACTCTTTACTTACTGCTGTTTCCGATTTACTCTCCTTGCACACAAGTCTCATTCATAGGCTTACTTCATAAACATTTTGACTTTTAATCTGGATAGGTGCTGGCAATAAAGAAGACTTAGTCCTCCTCTCAGAGGGGGACTTCATAATCCTTTACTAAAGCTAGTTATCTTGCTGCCTGTTCCTTAGTAGAGGACATGCTTCCAGAGTGAGAGGCAGCCATCTTCTAGCTAGGTCTGAGTTCTTGGCACTTAACACAATGAAAGAAGGTTTTGTGGCGTCTTCACCAATCTGTGTCAAAAATATTGCTTTTAGTTGTGTCCCACATTTCCGTGAAGACTTTTTGGGGTTTTTGTTGTTGTTTAAAGGATGTTATGGTTTTGTGTGGAACAACTTTAAGTTTTCTTTTTTAACTAGGATTGATCGGAAGATGTCAAGTGCTCATACTAACTACAAACTGGATGAGGCTCAGGCTATAATGAGTGAGCTTCACACCATCAAGAAAGCGATTTATACTGGCGAGAAGGAGCGGCGGGACCTGATGCAGGTAGGGCCTAAGGGTGTCCCTTGCAGAACCTGCCCACCTACCCATCTTCTATTTATTACATATGTTATATACAATGTATGTATAATATTATTTATGTGTATTTTATACACACAACTGCTCAGTATGTTTAAATTAGTACACTAATTTCTGGGCCATTCTAACTCAAGTGGCTTAAAATAATAGAAATGAACTGTTCCTGTTTGGGAGGCCAGAAGTCGAGAATCAAGTTGTCAGCAGGGCTGTGCTCCCTCTGAAGGCCTGAGGGAATGGGAGTAGGACTCCTCTCTTCCTCTTCTTAGCTTCTGTGACACCAGGTGTTCCTGTCCCTTCTTGACTTAAAGCTGTATCATTCCAGTCTCTGGTTTCGCTGTCATACAGTCTTCTCCTATGTCTCTTTGTCCAGTTTTCCTCTATCAGAACACCTGGCATTGTATTAGTGACCACCTATTCAGGATGGCCTCATCTTAAATAGATCACATCTGTGAAGGCCCCGCTTCCAAATAAGATCACATTTATAGGTTCTGAGGATCAGCATCTGAATAAATCTTTTGAGGGGATATATAACTCCACCCATAGCAATGGGTGATAAATTGATGTTGTTAGTAATCAAAATCACACAAAACGTCTATGATACGTCTTGTTATTGCTCCATCCTCCTGCTTCTCATAACTACTTGTGTTCTCTTCTTACATAAGCTTCTATCATTCATGCAAATACAAAACAAATGGGAATACATGTCCAAAGGCCCTTATACAAAGTGAGGATGGTGTTGCTGTTCTTCTGTAGCTCCCTTATGTGACAATAAGATTTTGTACTTATTCCCTTATCAGTTCCCAAAGAGCTTCTTTATTTCTAGATCTGGTTGCATGGTATTATACTATGTACATATATTTGAATTATGTAGTAGGGGGTCATTGTAGCTTTGTATCACTTAATGATTTTGCCCCTTGAACTTCTGTGGTTTTTATTTGTTTTAGAAAAAGTCAATGTCCCTCCTGTTTGCTTAGTGGGAGAATACATTCATTGCTGCATATTATAGCTTTTACTTTTCACTTGACACTTGAAGTATCACCTAGTGCCAGAGAGGCATTTGTCTAGATTCTGTAGAATGTAAATTTAGGGAACATAGAATGGGAGGCTCAGATTTACAAGCAAATATGTGACAGATATATAAATAATGTTCTTATTTGGAAGTGCTTCCTAAGATCAAGGCTGTGAGGACTTAAAAGAAAGTTCTCATCATGCTCACCAAAATGTTTACCAGGCCCCATCCCAGTCCTGTTGAATTAGAATTTCTAGGGACAAGGCCTAGTAGTCTGTGTTTTCAGGTGACTGCTCTAGGTTATGATAGCTAAATGATCCATTTGTAGATTCATTTTGAAAGCATGGTAGTACTGAGGGTAGCTAGCTACCATGAATTGAGGTCTCTGTGTATGGCATTGGAACAAGATACCCTATAATCATATAATCCTGGCCATCATCCACGGTGAACCAGGTGACACTTCATGGCAGAGACAGAGAGAATTTACCCCACAAAGTCAAGTGGGACTCCCTGCCTATATTCTCTGAAACCATGGAGGGCCACACCGGGAAAAGCTGCCCAGTTACTTTGCTTGGATTTCCCATCATGGAGGCAGGAGGTACAATTTCTAGAGAAGCCTCATGCCCCATTATCTTCTTTGAGATCTTCACAGCTTCTTCAACTCGGAGAAGCCCTAGGGAGAGGCTTGAGAAACAGTTCTCTTCCATTAAAATTAGACTGGGTTTTTGTTGTTGTTGTTGTTTTTGCTGTTATTTGAACTTAATATGACTAACTCCTTCCAAGGGGCCTTTGTCTCTATTTTGACCCAATTCTGTGAGTTCTATTGCACTTACACATTCTGGTTCTATTATCTGTAGTGATAATTGAAGGTGAATAAGATTAGAAGTCTAAAAGAAATGGTATAAAACATCAGATTTGTCTTAAACTTCCCCACAAAGGGGTTCCATGTGCCCAAACACAGACTTATTATATTTTTTGGCAAACAAACATTCATATAAGATTACTTTTGACAATGTGTAATTATGACTGAAAAAATTGGGTTATAAAACCGCATGAGCATTGTCTAGAGCTGGTTTCATCCTCTGTGGTTTATCTGTAATAATCTTGAGAGGGCCTGCGTCTTGCCAGGGTCATTTACTCATTGAACTTCTTGAATCGAAATGCTTATTTTTTTATTTAGGAAATACAAACATTTAAAATAGAGTAAAAGTGGTACTCTTAACTGTTTTCTTTTATTCATGGGCTGCCAGGAAGACTGAATCTCTTTCTTATTTCAGTGACTGGGAATTTTATTAAAAGTGCACGCAGTGAAAAGACACGTAGTTTAAAATCTAGTGAGAAAGGGGACTAGGTAGGGCAATTCTCCAGTCCTAAGGCTGCAGAGCTCGAGCAGAAGAGAAATGATGCTTCTAAAGTGAAGGGAAACCTTGCTTTCTCTACTTCACAGAGCTTGTCTTCTTCTCTTTTTTTTTCAATTTTTTTATTCTCAAACTGATGTACAGAGAGGTTACAGTTTCATATGTTAGGCATTGGATACATTTCTTGTACTGTTTGTTACCTTGTCCCTCATACTTGTCTTCTTCTCTTCCAGAGCCTGGCCAAGCTTACTGACAGCTTCAAGAATAGCTGCTCCATCACTGACTCTCTGCAAGATTTCCCTCACAGTGCAGGCACGCACGGCAACTCTGGTGCTCCTCAGCAGTTCTGTGATACCGGCTCTCAGACAGATGCCATGGGGGAGGTATGTCTGCCCTAGGGTGAAGAAACTAATGAACCCAGAGAAGAGTTGTTGGATTGCATTGCTGCCACTCATTTGCCTTAATTTTTCATTTTCATTTCAGAAATGTTTTGAAGGAAAAAAGAGTATTTCTCATATCCAGCTGTGATGTAAGATAAAAGATGCAATTGAATAATGTTACTTTGTGATTTTTAGCATGTGTCAGCAAACATTTGTTGTGGAAGGATCAGTTAGCAAATATGTAGGCTTTAGAGGCCCGACTGTCTCTACCTTGACTGTTCAGTTCTGTCATTGTATTGCAAAAGCAGTACGGGATGCTAAGTGAAAGAATAGGTTATCTGTGTGCCATTACAACTGTATTTACAAAGTGGGCAGTGGGCTGGACTTGATCTCTGGTTTAGACCACCTGGGTTATACTTTGTTGCCATTTCTTACTCTTCAAAAATGAATGTTACTAAAAGAATGTCACTGAAAGAGCTAAAGCCAATGAAAGATCTAAGAGAAAATGTGACACCAGAAATAATTTCATCACCCCCCCACTTTGATGGTACTGGGGTTTAAACTCAGGGTTCCACACTTGCCAGACAAGTATTCTTACACTTGAACCATACCCCTCAGCCCTGTTTTTAGTTATTTTTCAGATCGAATCTCAAAGCTGTTTGCCTGGAGTTGCTACAGAGGTCTTCCTACTTGCACGTCCTGCTAGCTGAGATTACAGCATGAGCCACCACACCTGGCCCTGGCCCCTTTAGTAATTAATGAGGCCTTTGGTTAACTGTAGGAACAGTTGGGAGAATTATCAGCTGCAATTGTGTAGTGCATAATCAAAAGTATGCTTTTGTAATGTCACCGAGTTTGAAATTGATTTGCCAGTAAATCCATTTGGAAAGCAATTTGGAGGGCTTTTTTCTTAGGATTTATTAAGTAAAGATAAAATGCCAGTGGAATGCACAATCTCTCTTCCTCCCTACCTCATTAAATAAAAAGAAAACAGAAAAGGAAGAAGAAACCATTTGATGGAAAGTTCTGGATTTAAAGTAATTAGCTAGTATTTGAAATTTGGGGATAGTACCTTTCTAGAGAGAGGATGATATAAATTATGACCCATAATTTATGTCTTGATGTCCTGGAAATATCCTATTTTCAGGTTTACCGTTGTCATTGTCAAAAGCAGATTTGGGCATTTTTGACCAGACACCTTCAGTTTAAAGAATATAGTCACCATCTGAAACATAAAAGAACCTGAGTCAAAAATGTTTGGCATTTTTGCCTAAAGATTTTGAAGGAAGGAAATAAGTAGAGGACTAATTGAATTCTGGAAGTGACTCCCTGCTGCTTATCATAAGATTAGATTTAGAATTTACAGCTCTTAATTGGGCTGAGAGAAACAGATAAGATCAAAGGCTCTTTAATGAATTTGGTAAGCCATTCTAAAAATGTTAGGTCAAGAGTGGTGGCTGGTTCTGCTACTCTAGCTGTAAATTGTCATGGTTTATGAGCTCCTGCAGTTTACTGAGGCTTGTCTTGGCTTGGCAGCTTTACAGCTGTTATCTCGGTTTAACTAGGGGTTTTTGTGTGTGTATGTGTGTGTAGGATTTTGTTATTTTCAGTATACTCGGTATGAACATATATTTAATATTTAATAACATGTGTATTGTGTAAACAATGTGTATGTATAATGTATATGCATATGTAAATGATTAATGTATAATTTAATATGTAATAAAATATTTAATATTTAATCACAACTACTGATCATATTTTGAACATTTAAAGTATAACTCTAAAATGATAATTCCCTCACTTTCCTTCCTTTTATGGTTTGTTTTCATGACCATGACCTTGGAAGGCATCCTCTACTTCCTACCTACTAGTCTTTCTTCTTCAGAATTTGAGACTGCTTACTAGATCATTACAGTTGTCTTTCAGTATGGACAGCCAGAGCCCTCCTCAGATATCAGAATCCACACATGATTGAGTTCGTTATGTAAAATGGAATGGTGTTTGCAACATTACCTACATACTTCCTCCTGTATACTTAAAACCTTCTCCAGATTATTTATAATATCTAAGACAGTGTAAATGCTACACACATAGTTGTATTCTATTGTTTGGGAAATAGTAATAGGAAAAAAGTTTGACCATTCCTAACTATAGGGTTTTTTGGTATATTTTTTATTATCTTTAGGTAGTTGTACAAAGGAGTTTCAATTCAACATGTCACCCTTTCCCTAGTAACACTTTTGATCTTCAGGTGGTTGAATCTATGGATAGAACTCAAAAATGTGGAGGGACAAGTGTTTTACTGGTTTTTGAGGAATTGGAGAGTCTACAGTGTAAAGTTGGATACATAGTTTATCTTTGTATCAATTATACTAAGTAATTTCCTGTTTCTTTTAAAAGTGAATTTGTTGTTATTTGGAATTATATGGTAGAGGAGTATACTTGCCTTGTTTATAAAACAAAAATGATGCCAGTTGCCTCCCAACCCTCACCGGTCAAGGATAGCAGAAGAGTATTATTTGCAGTGTTCTCTTCTAGGGCTTTGAGAAATTACAACTGGAAGACAAATTAAAAGAATATTCTTCATTGTGTAGAAAGTTTAAATGAATTCCTGATATTTTGAAAATACGTTGCTAATGCTTTCCTCCCCCCCCTTTTTTTTCTTCTGGGAAGTTTGTCTTTGATGATAAAACAAGACTTGTAGACCGAGTCAGACTTAACTGGCAATATGAGGAAGCCCGAAAGAGGTAAGAAGCACATTCTTACAATCTTGTTTTCTGCTCATTTTCTTTCTTTCATGGAAGAAAGTTTAGTGTACTTCTAGCATGTGGTTATTCACATTTTACTGGAAATGAGTGTCTGCAGGAATACAGACCAAAAAGTATCTTCATCTATATGTAGCTTCTTAATACACATGGCAAACTTTTGAGTATACTTAAAATATGGAATTCTAAATACTGAAAATTGGTGGAGAGGTGAGTCCATAAGAATAGAGATTTTTGCAGCTGTGTTTATCCTACCATCGATTTCTGAAGTCCCTTCCTTCCCTCCCACAGTAGTGTCTGTCCCTCAGACCAGTGTGAGAAAACTGTCCTGTCATCTACGTGGCTCCTAATGCCATAGGTCAGTGCAGAAAAGCATACACAGAGCTTAGTGAACAAGCCGTCTTACTAAGTATTAGGTCAGCAAGTGACAGCAGCACCTACTCAATTTCATTTTATTGGAGAGAAGTGACACCACTTATGTTGACCTGCATTGTGACTCGCTTGCCTTCTGCAAACTGAGATTTAGCTGGGTTTGTGGATTGAGTTTCTCTTTCTTCACCAACAATGCTGCCCCTCAGCCTTCACCACAGAACACAGGCCAGCCTGAGAGTTTTCTCCAGTCTTCTCACAGCAGAATTCTTTTCTTTTTCATTGTTTTTAAAAAAAATAATAATTACTTATTTATTGTCAAAGTGATGTACAGAGGGGTTACAGTTTCATACATTAGGCTATGGGTACATTTCTTGTACTGTTTGTTACCTCCTCCCTCATCTCCCCACTCTCTCTCCCCCTTTCCCTCTCCCCCCATGACTTGTTCAATTGGTTTACAACAAATGGTTTTGCAAGTATTGCTTTTGGAGTCATTTGTCTTTTTATCCTTTGTCTCTCGATTTTGATATTCCCTTTCACTTCTCTAGTTCTAATACAAGTATATACAGTATCCAGGTATTCAGGTGAGATACAGGGATAGTGTGGGGACAACCACAGGAAGGGGATACAAGAGGATCATCAAGAAAAGGAGCTACGGTTTCACATGGCATGTTGAAAGTAATTACAACAGTGATCTAACAGTCGTTTTCATAACATGGAGTTCATTTCACTTAACATCATCTTATGTGTTCATAAGGGCATAGCTGTTGGGCTCTTGAGATCCTTCACAGCAGAATTCTTCTGGTGTTATATTCTTAGTGTGTCACATTTCCCCTCAGGAGTTCAGGGTCCCCATTTTCAGTATTTTGACCCTTCCCTGGATCACATGTCCTCTTTTTAGACACTTTATTTCTCTTATGCCTTCTAGAAAGAGTCTGAAAACCAAATCCTTCCAAAATATATGCCTTAGAAAAATATAAATTATAACTTTTTAAAATGTTTCCATAGCCATAAATGAAATGCTATCTTATTATCTTGGGAAAAAGGAGCAGAAATCAGGCAAGACGAGCTGCCCCTTTATGGAAGCTCAGCACTTGGGCCTGCTCAGTGTACTTTAGAGCTCATAGAGTCTGGAAATCGACTTTGTTGGCTTTGTAGAAACTGTAAAAATAGCAGCAAAAGCAAACCATCTGACTCCTGCTGCAGGGCCAACTTAAACTGACATGGCCTCATATTTGCTAGGAGGTAGTACACCCGTTCTTCCTGGCTCTTTAGGGTATATTCGTAGTGGGCTTTAAGTTTCCTTGCAGAATGTTGCCAAGTTCATTGCCCAGTGCTGGTTCCCTTTGTGGTCACATTCTTCATTTTGCATGCATTCCTTGTCTTGCTTGTGAGGGGCAATTGTTTCTTCCGACTCGTCTTCTGCCTGTTTGTGCCTGCTTCAAAATGGAACTTCAAAGTGTGGGTGCTGGAATTTGCTGTGCTGTATCAAACACAGAAAAGAGATCATTGCTACACTTAGGACCATAATTGTTGTGTGTGTTGCTGTGACATTTCCAAACATAGCAAGTGACCTCTTTGTTTTCTAGAAATGGTATCAGTACATAGCAAGTCACCTTATAAATGTCAAATAATACATCTGGGGAAAGTTGAGTAAGAAATTTACTCAGGGAGCATACATTGTACTTCCTTACTTTAGAATGAATGTATTATTTCAAGATTGCCAAAACATTGAGCAACATACTGCAGCTATAGAGGAGGGTCCAGAGGCCTGGGTTTCTACCGTAGTGTCCCAGTAGGGACTTTTCAAGAATGCCTTTCTGGGCTGTTTGGAATGTCTAAAAGTCCAAGCTGCAGTGTAAGCTGACCTGAGTTGGCTGCACAGGCGCAGCCTGTGACATGAGTGCAGTGCTTCTGAGCATGGAGAGTGCAACTTTAGCTCATGGTTTGTTGTCACAGTTAGGAGGCGGGTGCTCAGGATTTTCCAGCACAGAGGCACTGACCCTCACAGCAAGGACTTGGCTGGACTAGGCTGTTGGTAGTATTGAGGCTAAGAAAACTTAGTCTTGGGAGCCAGGCGCTGGTGGCTCACGCCTGTAATCGTAGCTACTCAGGAGGCTGAGATCTGAGGATGGCGGTTCAAAGCCAGCCCCGGCAGAAAAGTCCATGAGACTCTTATCTCCAATTAACTGCCAGAAAACCAGAAGTGGTGCTGTGGCTCAAAGTGGTAGAGAGTGCTAGGCTTGAGCCCAATGAGGCCCAGGGACAGCACTCAGGCCCTGAATTTAAGCCCTACACCTGAAAAAAAACACAAACAAACAAAAAAAGAAAACACACTCTTGGGATCCTACCTGTCTTGTTCCTGAATCTTCACTTTGCATGGACAATAGAAACCTGTATGAGCCCATGCTAACTTGCAGACATCAGCCCACTTCCCTAGGTCCCCATTTGCCCTGGGCCAGTCCCATTGGCCCCCTTGATTGTCCTTAGTTATGCTGCTGCTATTCACTCATCCCATTAGTATCCTGGCAGGCCTCAAACCTGCAAGGCAAATTTCTGACTTGGTGCCTACAGTCAGCAGATTGGTGACCCTGTGAGCATGTTACCTTCCATAACAAATAAGGCTTTGCAAATGTGATGAAGTTAAGGACCTCGAGCTGAAGAAATCATCCTCGTTGATACAGGGAAGCCGAGTGTCACCCAGAGTCCTTACAAGAGAGAAGGAAGTGAGAGAAAATGAGGGAGAGAGGTTAACATTGTTTAAAGAGAAATGTACTCATTACCTTACTATGTACCCCTCTGTACATCACCTTTACGAGAGGGAGGGAGGGAGGGAGAGAGAGAGAGAGAGAGAGAGAGAAGGAAGTAGGAGGGCAAGAGTGAAAGAAGAGACAGAATGATGGAAGAGAGGCCAGAGTGATGCAGGGCCCTGAGCCAAGGAGTGGAGGAAGCCCCCAGAAACTAGAAGAGGCAAACAGATGGAATCTGTCCTAAAACCTCCAGGAGGAAAGTTTATGTTGATTCATAGAGCTGCAGCCAAATAATGGTATTGTTTCAACCCACCATGTTTGTGGCCATTGCCTTGAACAGCAGCAAAAGAAAATTCATACAGTGTCCTTGGCTTTGGCTATTTCCTCAGCTTGGAATAGAGTACTTCCCCCTAAGTTGTCATAGGAGCCTCTGTTATGGTTTGGATCTGAAATGTCCCCTGAATGCCATGTGTTAAAGGTTTGGCTGCCAGCTGATGAACTTTTCAGAGGTGGAGTCTACTGGAAGGAAGTAGGTTACTTGGGGCATGCCAAGGATCTTAAATTTCTTAAATTTTCCTGGAATTGTGACAGGGATGGCACTCTCCTTGGAATTAAAGGAGAGAGTTTCCAGAGGCTGGTATTATGGGGGAGGATCATTTAGATGGTAGACCTTGGTTTTTGGTTTTTGATACTGAATATGGTGCTTTTAATGGCTTTAATTCACCCTTGAAATATTCCTGTCAGTGGAGGCCTCAACAAGTTGATCACAGTTGCTCACTGGTTGCAACCCTTCCTGGCTCTGATCCCCTAATATGGTGGTAGCAGTGCACCTCTCCTGTCCCCTTGGAGTCATTATACTCTGTCTCCAGTCATTCCAAGTTGCTTCTGGTAGTTAGGGCTTGACTGATAATTGTTGCATGCCCGAGTTGCCAATCTTGCAATCCAGCTGTGGCACTGGCAAGTCACTGGACTCAGTACCATTTTCAGAACAGCCTTCTCGCCTCTGCCTGAGTACATACAATGAAAGTTAGGACCAGTTAAAGTCATCAGGTTTCATCCTCCCCGTATGAGGGATTTTACTCCTGTTTTTTTTTTTTTTTTTGATTGCCTCTAAATGAGGCATGTGATTAGAACAATATAGACTTGGGGAGAGGGTGGTAGCAAGCAGTTTTTTTTTAGCAAGAATTAACCCTTAAATGGATATTAACATTCCAGGGTCCAGTCATAAGGCCACAATCAAGACCTTATGGCTTTGAGGTTCTGTCCATGACTTGATTGGACTCTGATACATCCCTGATATGAGCATCACCACTGAAGGGGTGTCTGTGTACAAGAAAACATCCTTAGACACCTAAACATTTTAGTGGTGATACTGGCAAAGGATAATGTGTCCCTCCCTCATCATTCACACTCAACTAGATAGCATTATGTGGTCTTTTCTCTTACCCTGGTAGACTTCCATCATTTTAGTTCCACTACCCAGCATTTATTCTTTTCCTCTGCCACTTCCTTGAGACATCAGTCTTTTGGCTGTTGTTTCTAAAACCATCATACCATGAAAAGTTTAGCTTATTTCCTACATTAGTCAGGGCTCTCCAGAAAAATGGGATCAATAGGTGGTATGGGGGCGGTAATTATAGGAATTGGCTCACATGCTGTGTATAGGCTGAGAAATCCTACCTGCTACTTGCAGGCTGAAGAACCAGGAAAACTAGTGGTGTGATTAAGTTGAATCTGATCACCAATCATCAGTGTTTGGTGGGGATGCTGGTCTAAGTCTCAGAGTCCAAAGACCTAAGGACAAGGAACTCCAGTGTCTTGATAGCAGGAGATCATCCTAACTTAAGAAGAGGACACATCAGTGGGTTAGACGATTTCCTCTCACATTGGTGAGAGCAGGCCTTCTTTACTCTGTCTACTGATTCAAATACTAATCTATACCAGAAACACTTTTCGAGACATACATGCAAATGTATTACCAGCTACCAGAGCATCCCTTAAATCAGTCAAGTTGACATACAGTCATCATACCCACCCTCTGAAGAAGTAGTTGTGTTTTGCCAATTCCAACAGGTAGAGAAAGTTACATCAAAATGTATTTTGGAGCCAGGTGCTGGTAGCTCACGCCTAAATCCTAGCTATTCAGGAAGCTGGGGTCTGAGGATCATGGTTCAAAGCCAGCCCAGGCAAGAAAGTCCATGAGACTCTAATCTCCAATTAACCACCAGAAAACCAGAAGTGGTGCTGTGGCTCAAGTGGTAGAGCACTAGCCTTGAGCTGAAGAGCTCAGGGACAGCACCCAGGACCAGAGTTCAAGCCCCATGACAGACAAAAAAAAAGTATCTTGGCGAAGTCTTTCCTTGGTTATTTCGATTTGAGATTGTTTTTGAGAAGTACAGAATTCTCAAAATCCATAATTCTTGACAATGCAAGGCTTTTTATAT
This sequence comes from Perognathus longimembris pacificus, assembly GCF_023159225.1. NCBI lineage: Eukaryota > Metazoa > Chordata > Mammalia > Rodentia > Heteromyidae > Perognathus > Perognathus longimembris. The sequence goes on along the minus strand of NC_063188.1, from coordinate 109,185,351 downwards.
GTTCAGATTTAAGGGAAAGTTTGTGGAGAGGATTTTGTGACCAAACTACTAGCATCATGGTGACCAGTTTTGTGTTGCAAATGTGCATCATCTGAAATGTACCAGAATGACTGCTTCTGCAATTCCCTTTACGAATGTGTTTTTGAATTCCCAATTCACATTACTGGTTGGTACTGGTAAAGTTGGAAGTGTGGGTTTTCTTGAAGCAATCCTGATGACACACATAGTTCCTTACTATTAACCTAAGAGCACTTACTCTAGAACTGTGCACAAATCATAGCTGTTACCATAGAAACACTCCACCCACATGGGAGCATAACTGTTGATGCATCCAGTTTCTCTGTCTTCATTTTCATTGCCAGGGTCAGTCCTGCTGTTCACCATGTTGTTAAGAGTCAGTACTTTTACTTGTATGATTCTAGTTGAATTTGATAAATTACTTAAATTTTCCTTTCACTTTTCAGTGACTTTGTGTTTTGCCTTTGTTGAAGAGAATACAGCTGTGAGAAATAAAGAAAAGCATCCTTACTGTTACAGCTCTGTCTTCCCCACTTGAGTCAGAATAAAGAAGCTGGAAGACCTGGTGTTATTAGGGTGTTGTGCTCTGAAGATGTGTACTTTTCAGGGTGGAAGTTATTAGGGAGGGAAACTGATGATTAGATAGGAAATTGGTTATTAATATTAGCAGGCCATTATTTGTACTGTATGTTCTAGATTCAGATTTCTTGAATTTGCCATGTAAAGTTGAGCAGAATGCACAGTGGTTTATCAATATCTAGTTCAGTCAAGTGAACTTAGACCTCAGATGAGATTTTTCCTTAGTCTTTGCTTTCATTTAAATAGATGGAAAATAAAACAGGGGAAAAAGTAAGAAATATCAAATCGGCAACCATAATAGAAACCTGAAGACACAGATCTCAAAGGTGTTGTCACGTCTTGGAATGTGGCATTAGGATCCATCGTGACGAATGGTGGGTGGCCTGGAGTTCTGTTTGGTCCTCCAGAAAGCAGTAGAATTTTAGGAACATGAGATGTAGTAGACTTAAGAGTTTAGGTATTGATTCAGATAATTGGAGATTGCTTTTGATGTGCCTGAAAAGTCACAAGCCCACTTTTCTTGGAAAAATGCAAGTCATTTAAGATTTCCATATGAATTGTGAGAATCTGAATAGTTTCTGCAGCATAAATGCAGGTTTTCATTCATGGTTTAATGTACTTGGATTTAAACTGAAACGTTGTTTGGGTAGAATTCATAAGGGAAAGATGATTCCTGGTTTACATTAGGCTCGACCAAGGAATAGAATTTGAAATCCCATAATAAATATGAAACCTGAATGCTTAATTCAGGATTTACTTTTCGTTTTTTCACTATGAGGGCATGAAAACGTATGTTTTTAAGCTTTTTAAAGGCATTTGTGAAAGATTATAGACTATAAAATGTATTCTCTATCAAAAAGAAGAACCGATAAAACAGTTGACTTGTACAAAAAAGAAAAAGAAACTATTGCCAATTTTAAGTGGCTTTCAGTTCTCTAAAAAATGCACTTGGAAAAGTTTTTTTCTGCAAACTTAATCACAATCTTCCTTTGTCTCCATGTATTTAGTTTCACTGAAATGATATTTCAAAGAAAAACCATTCTGGAAATTGCTTTTCCTTTAATGCCCAGAAGTGGAATGATGGCCCTCACAGGAATGGGGCTCTCAGTAGAGGCTCAGTTGTTTGGCGTGGATATAGAAGGTGTGTTGAACCTTGAAGCACATCTGTGTTTAGCTTTAGGCAAGTAGTCTGTTTCCTCATGTAAACCTCCCATACTGAAGATACTCCCTGCAGATGGCTCTTTTCCACAGCACAGCAGACAGCAATATTGTTTGAAAGGCAAGGGGACTGTATGAGCAATCTGTTGTTAAAGGAATCCTTGTGCTTTTGGCTTCCAGAACAGAGAAAGAATGATGTGCCTCTCTTGACCTGGCTGAAGGGGACCCTCGAATTTCCACATCTAGAGCATGAATGTAAAGAAGGATATACTTTCCCTTCCTCTTCGTAGATAGCTTCAATTGAACTTGGAATCATTTGCATTGCTGTGAAATTTTACTTTAAAAGGCACTAGGTTAAGCGTGGAAATGCTTGCTTAGTTTTCAGCACAGCCGAAACAACTTTTCCAGATGGGTTGTAAGAAATCAGCCTCATCCGGATCTTGTTTCTGCTGGAGAAGTCACCCCTCCCCATACATCCTTGCATATTTTTCCTGCAAACTATGAAAAGTTGACTGCATGCTTTAATTTTGGCTATAGTACTGTTTCTTTATGTCTGAGGCAGGCAGACCTTCTGAAAGTTGCTCTAAGGCTACTCTTCCCTCTTATAATACATTTTTCCCTCATTTTTTTCTTGATAGTGCACATTACTTGAGATTTTCCTGGAAAGGATATAATTATCTGGAACTGGCATCCTTGTCGATACCAGTTATCTCAGAGTTGGCAGGTTCAAATGGAATTGTGATGGCTTCACATTTAAACCTCAGGAGACTGGGATTGTTGCTCTGTGGTCGAGTTCTTGCCTAGCATGCCTAAGGCCCTGCCTGGGCTCCATGTCCAGAGCTATAAAAAATAACCCTAAAACAATACATAACCTCAAAAAACTTAAAAGGAATGCTTTTTAAAAATTTTATGTTTATTGAAAAGGTGATGAGCAGGGGGGTTACTGTTACATAAGTAAGGCAATGAGTACATTTGTTTTTAATCATTGTTACCCCATCCCTCATTATCTCCCACTTACTCCTCCCTGTTCCCCCCCCCCCAGTTGTAAGGTTCATATCTCACATAGCGTCAAGTGAGTATCAATGTTGCATTGGTTCATCCTTTGTCCTGCTATTTCTGTGATTCCCTTTCCCTTCCACATAAAAAGGAGTGCGTTTAAGAATGCATGTAGGGCTGGAACTGTGGCTTAGTGGTAGAGTGCTTGCCTAGCATGCATGAAGTCCTGGGTTTGAATCCTCAGCACCATATAAACAGAAAAAAGCTGGAAATGGCACTGTGGCTCAAGTGGTAGAGTGCTAGCCTTGAGCAAAAGGAAGCTAGGGACAGTGCTCAGGCCCTGAGTTCAAGCCCAAGGACTGGCACAAAAAAGAATGCATGTAGCCAGGCACCTATAATCCTAGGTACTCAGGAGGCTATGATCTGAGGCTCACAGTTTGAAGCCAGCCCAGGCAGGGAGCTCTGTGAGACTATTGTCTCCAATAAACTACTCAAAAATGGCAGGAAGTGGTTCTGTGGCTCAAGTGGTAGAGTGGTTGCCTTGAGCAAAAAGATCAGGGAGAAAGGCCAGGCCCAGAGTTCAAGCCCCAGGACTGGAAAAAAGAAAGAAGAATGCATGTGTTTATATTGACACCTAAATCTGACTTGGTTTCTCTGAACTCACATAGGCTTTCCTATGGATCCAATAAATTGAAATGAAAAAAGTATGAGGACAGTAGGTTTTCTCATTGTTCAAGTCTTTTATTTTTATTCTTTACCTTTGACTTGACTTCACTTGCAGTAAAATGTTCCAGACACTTCATTGGGTATAGTGTCTTATTTGGCACCAAGTTATTTATGGATCTGCTTGGAATGTATTTTCCTTGGGCTTCAGTTATATGACTGCCATAAATTTTAATTACACTAATTTGGTATAGGTGGACGCTTAAGCCTAGTTGGATTCCTAACCCTGTTCAGCTGCCTCTGTCATTAGTTTTTTGGTGACATGATTTGGCATCATTTCCCAACACATTTTCAGGAAATTGCTTGAGTTCGAAAAGAGCTTGTCTGTAAAAGCTACTGGCATGCAACTAGTTTCTTTACCTTCTTGGATAACTGAGGTTGAGTAAAATGTGTACATTTAAGCTATAGTTTGTGTTCCCTTTCTTTCTTGTGATTGTGGGTTTCCAGTTGGTTTAGTACCTAGAGAAGTAGTTGTTTCTGATCCTCTAACCAGATTACTAAGTCCTTGTGCTCGTGTGTAGATCGGGCAGAGCCTGACATGGCACTGCGTGAGACACCATGTTTAAAAGATGATCTACTTCAGCCAGTTCAGTAGCATCTGTGTGGGACACAGTGTTTAGATGGATTCTGAGGGCTGGATCCAGCAGGCAGGAAATGAGAGCTGGTTAGTGCCAGTGCGTCCTAGGCACTGAGGTGGGTAATCTCTGGAGCTCTCCTGCCATGCATCTGCCATTTCTGTTTTAGTGAGGATCAAGATTCAGAGGATCAAGGTGCCTAATGCAAACTCCTAAGATCTCTGAGGCCAGTTAGCATACTTTAGGCCAGGCAGGGCTGCAGAGAAGGCAGCTCTGTCTGAGAGTGGTGTGTATCTAGCTCCCAGGTGATGCTGAAGTTGCTGGTCCCAAGGACCCCACTTTGCTGCCTTAGAACAATGTTCCTGCATCTTAAATATTCCCATAGCTCTCTATTAACTCAAGGAAGTCTTTGGACTTTGTGTTTAGGCATATCTTACAGATTTCATCCCTACAGCATTGGGTTCAAGCTAAGACCGGCATTACTTACTTCTGTTTCTAAGTTTCTACCTGGGATGAGCCCTTGTCATTATGAGGGCCTTACTTAAGGAGCTTAAAACATACTACTTCCACTTTAAAGAGGCCTTAAAAACACAAGCCATGCCTATTTCACTTCATCTACACTCGATACCACTTTATGATACAAAAAAGTGATACAGTCTGTTTGCCAAGCAAGCACTTGGAAATTCAGGGGCATGGGAAGTGATAAGAGACCTTTACATCCTGATGAGGATTGTTGTGCCTTTGGTGAGGTTGATTGGTGTGCATATGACCAGAGTGTCTTCTGCCAACACCTACACTCTCAGGGCTTTCTCTTGTGCTCTCCTATATTTGTTTGTGTATCTGCCCACTGTTTGATGCACTTGGCTAGTGTTGAGTATCGTGCATGGTGATTGCATTCACATCTGACCAAGGTTTCTGAGGCAGGACGAACACACAGACCCAGATGATGTAGAGCACCCATTTTAGAACTATTCTCAGAGGCCCCATTGGTGGGTATGTTTCTCTCGTTATTTTTCCAAGGTGCTTAGGCATGGCTGAGGGGGCAAAAAGCCTGAAGCATCTGTTAGATTTCTGGCGACAGTATCTTGCTATGGATGACTGTGGGACATGGAGAAATGAATCGTTTCCTTCCTCTAGAATGACATTATGTAAAAAAATGACGTATCTGAAACAACATGGAGTGTGGGTGTGTTGAGGACTGCTCGCCTTTTTGTCCAATTTTGAAACAAACACAATGCCATTTTTGTTGTCTCAAATCTTAGACTAAGAGAAATTATACAAAGCACTTTTGAACTGTTTTCATGACCCATCATTTCCAATTTCTGTAAAGGTTGGTATAATTACTTCATTTATTTAGCAAAGTGGGTTTGTAGAATCAGTGGTGGTACAGAGAATGTTTGAACTTTTTTTTTTTCAGTTTTGTGGTATCTCTCTCACCTTTCTCTCTCTCACACACAGAGTCTCCAATATTCAGCAGCAGCTGGCCCAGCTTGCTAATGAGTCATGGCCAGGCATGGCAGAGGCTGACAGGGACCGGCTGCAGCTCATCAAAGAGAAGGAGGCTCTGCTTCAAGAGCTCCAGCTTATCATTCACCAGCGAAGGTCCACAGAAGACATGGCCCGGTTGGAGGAGGAGAGGAGGCGCCTGGAGGAGGAGATTCAGCGTGCACGAGCCACATCTGCACAGGGTGCCACGGAAAGGTGGGTTGCTCTCCAGAGGCTCAAGGGCAAGTGGAACGTGGCTTCCAGTGAAGAGCCAACCAGAGAACTAACTAGTTGCTATGTATATGGCTTGAGGATGTTCATGATTACTGCAGGTTGAGGATTCCTTATCTGAAAGGCATGAGCCCCAAAGTGTTTTCCATTTTGGAATTTTTTCTTTGATTTTTTAAAAATGTTACATGGACCATACCAATTGGACATTCCTCATCTGAAAATTTCAACTCCGAAATGCTCCAAAATCCAGAGCTTTTTTTGTATAACTTGGGATTGACTGTTTTCAAGAAGGCAGGTGCTCTACTACTTGAGTCATGCCTCTAGTTGCTTTTTTTTTTTGGCCAGTCCTGGGGCTTGGACTCGGGGCCTGAGCACTGTCCCTGGCTTCTTTTTGCTCAAGGCTAGCACTCTGCCACTTGAGCCACAGCTATATATGTGGTGCTGGGGAATTGAACCCAGGGTCTCATGTATACGAGACAAGCACTCTTGCCACTAGGCCATATCCCCAGCCCCAATTAGTTACTTTTTATGCCCGGGCCAGCATGGGCTGCCCTCTTCCTCCTTATGCTTCCTCACATTGCTGGCAATGGCAAGCACATGCCTCTTTATCCAGTATTGGGTAGCTGGGCTAACATGTGAGTACCACCATGGCCAGGCATTGGGTGAGATGGATTCTCACAAGCTTCTTTTTGCCTGGGCTGGCCTTGAACTTGATCTCCCGATCTCTTCCTCCTGAGTAGCTAGGATTATAAGCCTTAGCCACCACATTTGGCCCAAATTCAAAACTTTTAAGTACCATGTGAGTGATCAAATACCTTGGGATTTGCCAATGTTTGGGATTTTAAAATTTGAGATTAGAGTGTTTAACTTTACTGAGAGCAGCTACTTCCTGGCACGTTTCCTTGTCAAGTAGAAGGGAAGTGGGAGCACGTGCCTTCTGTACGATGTGAGGTGGCAGCTGCTCCCCAGGGTTCCTGGGGCTCCTGGTGGCTGCTCAGAAGTAGAAGATGATGGAGAAGACGGACAGTGAGGAGAGACAGGTGACACATCATCTCCTTTGCACTCTTCCTGGCATAGATGCTTGGTGCTTTTGCCTGTGTTTGTGGGCAGCACACCCTGGACAGGCTTGGGAATACTAACAGGAAGCGAGATGGGTGGCCATACAGCTCGGAAACAAGGAGTTCTGTTGCATTGGAGAATTCTCCCTACTTACTACTTTCATCTCGGACTTGGATTTCTAGCCAGGAAGCCTCAATACCGGGGTTTGAACTCAGGGCCTTGTGTTCGCTAGGCTAGTGTTCTGCCGCTTGAGTCATACCTTGAGCCCTGCTGTTTGCTGGTTATTTTGGAGATGGAATAGAAAGCTTTTTCTGCTCAGGATGGCCTCAAACTCTGATCCTCTAGATCTCAGCCATCTGAGTAGCTAGGATTACATGAGTCAGTCACCACACCCACCTCTGTTCTTTCTTTCTTTCTTTTTTTTTTTTTTTTTTGCCAGTCCTGGGCCTTGGACTCAGGGCCTGAGCACTGTCCCTGGCTTCCTTTTTGCTCAAGGCTAGCACTCTGCCACTTGAGCCACAGCGCCACTTCTGGCTGTTTTCTGTATATGTGGTGCTGGGGAATCGAACCCAGGGCCTCATGTATACGAGGCAAGCTCTCTCGCCACTAGGCCATATCCCCAGCCCTTCTGTTCTTTCTTTTGTGGGTCTGTTTCTGAATGACCCTGTCTTCAGTTGGTCTTAAAGGCTCTGTTAAGCACAGTACATGTGAAGCCAGTGTTTTTTGTATTCTTTATTGCCAAGTTGTTCAGCTTTCATAGTGTTTGTTCTACATCTCTCGATTTCCATTTGCTGCCTGGGATGGAGAAGTCTGTCAATGACTGGATCGGCTTTCCACATTTTTTGTGCCAGTCTTGGGGCTTGAGCGTAGGGCTTGAGTGCTGTCCTTGAGCTTTTTGTGTTCAAGGCTAGCACTCTACCACTTGAGTCAGAGCTCCACTTCTGTCTTTTTGGTGGTTACTTAGAGTCTCACAGACTTTTCCTGCCTGTGCTGGCTTTAAACCATGATCCTCAGATCTCAGCCTCCTGAGTAGCCTGGGATATAGGTGTGAACCAAGGGCACCTGAATAAAATTTAGGAACTTTAAGGTTACTTTTAAAATTAAAGATAACAAAAAACCCATTATTTGTGTGTGCATATACACACATACATACATATATACATATATAACATTTTATGACTGATTACTTTTTTGAAACAAAATAGTGAGAAGAGTGGTATTATTTAACATTTTTATAAACCTCAAAGTTTGACTTTCTAGAAGGCAGCTGTTTGAGCATTTGGCCTGTTGTGGTATGTCATTTGTGATAAACACATGAAGATAATCTGGCTGCTGAAGATATGTTTTGGGAAAAGAGGGGACTACATAAGACCCTTGAAGGAATACTGGCAATCCCCTGTTGAACAAAGCATTGATTTTAATATATGCTATTCAGATTTTAAATCAATTGTATAGCAGCCTTAGTTATGACAATATTTGACTGGAGAATATTGTGGCCCACTTATACCAGGGTGGTAGAGCCCAATTTATTATAAAGTCAGTCAATCTTCATATTTTTGCCTATGACTTTCAGTCATATCTTGGCTCTCTATGCTTGTAGAACTGATAGTCATTCCAACCTAAACTACTTGTGGGGAATTTATAGCTGAATTTTTTTTTATGAAAATGTACTCCCAGCCTTTTAACTCAGCAAACAACTATTTTTGTATGTATAGGATTCTCCTTCAGGAAAAAAGAAATTGTCTGCTTATGCAGCTGGAAGAAGCTACCCGCTTAACATCCTATCTCCAGTCCCAGTTAAAAAGGTAGGTTAAAGCACAATGCTTATGTGCCTCTGGTCATATAAAGTAATAGTGATCGGAATGAATTCTAGAAATGGAAACAAGAGGGGTGTCTTTTGTTTTCTTTTTGTCTTACATGCTCATTTCTTTGTGTTTGGGATGGTAGGTGGGGGCACAGAAATGGAGGGATAAAGGGGGAACAAAGGCAGCAGTGGTACTCACTAGGCACTATGTGGAAGATGAACAGTACAAATTGTGGGTGGGAACAGGAGAAAAAAAAACTGGAAGAGAGTGAGGGAAGTGGTGACATTGTCCAAAAAGAAATATGTTCCTTACCTGACTTATACAACTGTATGTCCTCTGTATGTCACTTTTATAATAATAATTAGAAAATAAAAGGGAGGTTACTTTACAAAAATGTATACTGCAGTGGCATGAACTTTATAATTCTCCTTAGCTTGAACTTTTCTCCTACTGGGAGCTTGGAACCTGAAGTATTTTTTTAATAACTTGCTAACATACAACTAACTAACATACAACTTTTAAAGGAAAACAAGACCCTCCCCCCACTATAACTAATGCAAGCTAATAGAAAAGGAAAATGAGGAGAACCAAATTTGACTTCAGGATAAAAAATCCAAGCCAGAAGTTATAGTATATACCTATAATCCCAGCACTAGAGAAACTCAGAAGATTCGTGAGTTCAAAGCTAGCTTGATATACATAGTAAGACCCTGCCTCATTGAAACAAAACAGAGAATAAATAAATCTGAAGCTACATTTGTAGAAAGATTTTGTAATCTAATTGACACTATCAGAAGTGTCCACCTATGCAACACAGACATTTTTATTTTGGATTTTTTAAGGGATGTAAATACTTTTAAGCAAAATCTGGATGCAGAATAATAGTTCATTGTTGTAAGTATTTGCTGTATTATAGTCATAATGTTGAGAACTTTATGTGGATTACCTCCTCAGTCACTCCTAACAGTGCAAAGAGGTAGGATTTGTAATTCCCCAGGTCCCCAGCGAGCAAGTGGGAGTCTGACCGCTCACTGCCCCCTAGCGTCAATCGAAAGACATACCTACGAAGGGCTGCACGCTGCCAGGGATTAAGCCATGCTCAGTTCTGGAGAGAATGAGGCTGGCAACAGTTTTGAGTATCAGTAGCACGTGTTTTTAAGGTTTTGGTTCTCTCGTTTCAGCCTGTCTGCCAGCACCCTGACAGTGTCCTCTGGGAGTAGCCGTGGCTCCCTGGCCTCCAGCCGGGGTTCTCTGGCTTCCAGCCGGGGTTCTCTGAGCTCCGTCAGCTTCACAGACATCTATGGCCTTCCACAGTATGAGAAGGCCGACACCGAATGTGGCCAGCTTCTGCGCTTCGATCTCATTCCCTTTGATTCTCTGGGACGAGATGTCCCCTTCTCAGACCCACCAGGCCACTCAGGCTTCCACAAACAGAGGCGATCTCTGGACACGCCTCAGTCCCTAGCATCCCTGTCCTCTCGCTCCTCCCTGTCTTCTCTGTCACCCCCCAGCTCTCCCTTGGACACACCCTTCCTCCCAGCTTCTCGAGACTCTCCCCTGGCACAGTTGGCAGATGGCTTTGAGGTGCCAGGCCTGGGCTCCCTGGACAGGCTGCGAGCACAGGCCTCTGCCTTGGGAGATGAAGATTTGCAGGGTACAGTGTCGCTTCAGCCACATGGATTCTCTGGGGACGGGGAAGGAGCTCGTGAACGGGGATCCCAAATGGCCAGTGCCCCCATCAGTGGAAGTAAGTGGTGATGAGACTTCTTGGGAAGCAAGGTCTGAAATTCGGGGGGAAGTCATGGGCAGTGGCATTGAAGCTGGTGTCTTTTCAAGTCTTCGATTAGCTGTTTGTTTAAGAACCTTGGTGGTGCTAGGAAGTGTTTGATCTATTCTAGTTGGGAAAGATAATTGATAGGCATTTAGCTTGTTTTTAGAATGTACTTGATTACTGAAAATGAAGGTAATAACCATATAATCTTCCACATTCAGAAGATGACAAAGAAGTACTAGGGTTTCTGAGTTCTCTGGAGAGTATTGTCGAGGTAGAACTTTCTGTGTGTGCCCTTATCACACCAACAGGTGGACTAGTTGTAGCCCAAGAGGAGTTCTGCTTCCATTGTCACTTTGATTTTTCTTTATCCATGTGTCCTTGTAGTTTCTAAGGATGTAATTCTGTCAGATTTGTATTTTACCAAATGTGGAAATGACAGTAACTGAAAAATCAGTCATTTCTACCAAATCCATTTTTCTGTAGGCCTTCAAATGGAGAAATGCTTGGCTACAGAATCTACTTCAGCTTGTTAGTTCAACAACTCATTGATGCTAGCCTGCAGTTTAAGTTCCTTAGGTTTTAAACTGGAGTGAGAAAAAGGTCTCCTATTCCTGAATTTCAGCCCATTTATTTAACTTTTATTTGCACAGAAAAAAATGGTTTTATGCATTCCATTTAGCAAGGAGTAGATGATTTATAAAGCATGGTTGATCTTTCCCCCTCTCCCAGTGGAAATTTGGCAATATCTGGATATATTTTTGATGTCACACTAGAGGGGTCAGAACGCTCCTGGCTTCTAGTGGCAAGAGGACAGGGAGACTTCTAAACATCCTTTAGTGCACAGTGCAGCCCCCACAACAAAGAATGATCTACACCAATGTCAGTGGTGCCGACAAAGAAACCTAGAAGCCTACTGTTGGCTATTTAAGCAAAGTAAAACTGGAATATAAAAGCAGTGTGGTGTAGTGGAAATAGCTTTGGACTTGCAGCTTAGAGGTTGAGCTTCTGTTCCCTGTTCTGACTGCTATTCGTGTGGTCTTATGCTGTTTCATCTTCTCTGTCCTTGAACAAGGTGATGTGATAGTCTCTTCCATTCACCATTATTCTACTGCCTATGAAACAGATCATTTGATAGATGGAAAGGTGGGATGTCTGTAGGAAGGCCTGACTATGAAATAGTACTATATGAGCATTTACATGTTTAACCAGAGATCATTATGTATGTTTTGGGCTGCCCCATGACTTTTTTGCAACACTGCTAATTTGGTATCTTCCCCAGCTGTGTTTGTAAACAGAGTTTTACAACCCCAGACACTTTGTTTCTGTAAGTTACACATATACCTTCATTTTTCTTTACAATCATAGATTCTTTGTTCCATGTTTATTCCTTTCATTCTGAAATGAAAATACATAATAAGGCCTGCATTGGATGTCTAGTGTTGCTTAAGCTTTTCATCTGTGTCCTTTTCCCCCCACCTACCAAATTCTCTTTCAAGATTGAGGTTGAAGAATATCAGCCTGCTTATGTCTGCAGAGAACCTATACAAGGGCCCCTTGGGGCCAGGGCAAAGCCAGGCTGGAAGGGGGAAGAGCTGATTTAATTTCTGACCATGGTTGCTTTAGTTTTCCTCTTTACTCTATGGCAGATATTGTCATGTGTGAACAATTTAGACAGGTCAATAGTTACTTAGTCCCTGCTTAGATACTCCCACCTCGTGGTAGATTCTTACATGACATTATCAGTTGATGTGTCCTGAAGAAACTTGAAATAATTGACCAAATTGGTTTCTGGGTCCTGTTGGTTCCTAACCTGCTTTAGGCATGGACCCAGGAGGACTCACAGTATCCCTTTATGCTTTGGGAAAACTTTTGAGTCCAAAGATCTCATAGCTTCATAAAGATGGAGCTTGATGTTTATCATATTACCCTACTCCCTCTCAATGCCCAAAGTCATGTGATTTGCTCTACATTTTCAGTCTTGCTACAAACAGTGCAGTTTTGCTCCAAGCAAATGTCACTAAGCCCAAAATCTAAATTGCCCAATAGGCAATGATTTCTTCCACTGTGTTTAAAATCAATCAGATGGTCAGAAGGTAGGGACAGAGAAGTGGAGAGATAGACTCTAATCTTGAACATCTTTAACATTTTTACTACAATTCTATCTTGCTTGGATTTTGAAAGTCCAATTTATGTTGTGATTTTGTAGTATTTTCCAATTTTAATCTGTCCATTAGTATTTGCTAATTAAAACCCAAAACAGCTTGACTTGGCTAATCTATTGATGTTTTTATTTATTTATACTTTGAAATTACTGACTTAAGTCTTGAAGATTTTTTACTTTGTGCTTTTCTTATATTTCTTTTTTCATGTGGCTCCACAGAAAGATCCACTGTAAGTGGCCTTGGAATTTCTTGTGTTCCCATTTGGTGCTCAGGCTGTGGGCATGGGAACACCTTCATGTGATGAATCCATGTTTAGGATGGGTGCTGGGTGCAGGGTAACTGATTGATCGTTGTTATCATTTATGTTCATAAGGGCTATAAAGTCCTTGAAAAACTTTTCTGAAAAGCTTTCCAGCATTTATTCCCCATGTGCATTTTTCCCTCCAGTATTTAATGACATTTATTATTTTAATGTACCATCTGGAAACTTTGGCCACAATATAGTTTTCATTGTATTTCTTTTTTTAGCAAGCTCTGTTCATGTCCTTGGGTTTTAGTGTCTTCTCTTTTATGATAAAAAAAAGTTACAGGTTTTTGAAGAAATGAATGAGTAGAATTTTTCTCCTTTACTTCATTGGCATTGTTTACCCAGGTCAACCTCATTTCCTTGAAGCCCAAGAGTAGACATCTCAGATATATAGTGTGGGGTGTCACTATGGTTTTTTTCTCACCTTGGACACCTGCCATAGGTCCTTCCTCCTAAAGATGCTTGCTTTCTGAACTTACTGACTCCGCATGGGTTTGTGAGGTTGATCTCCCATTGTGATGATGAGAGGAATTTGGTCAGAGTTATACCATAGGATAGTACTACTTAGAAGTGTCTATCCTATGGGACTATTACCTAGGGCTCTTACCTTGTAACAATTTAAAGCTATGTCTAGGAAGTATTCTCATTGGTTATCAGAGCTGAGAATGGATATAAGAGATGGGTTTTATTTGTTAGAAATCATCAGTGTGGACACACACACAAAAGATCTATTTATAGTTAGGGCTAGGTGCTTGTGGCCCTTTTGTATGGCAGGGCTGAAGAAAAGAGCTGAATGTTGAAGTCAAGGATACATTCTTAGAGTCAATGCTTCTGGGTGCCCTAGGATAGAGCCAGCTTCCATCCCTGGTTGATGAGTATAGGAGAAAAAAACCTCAGGCTTGACATTGCAGATCTTTGGAAGGCTATTATCTCCAGTTGACATAGAGAGACTAATGGCTGTGACCTCTTCTGTTTTTTACACTCTTTAACATGTTTGTATTTAATTGATGTGGATAATAACCCAGTTGAAAAGAGAGATAGTCACTTTTGGATTCATGATTTCCCTCAATTTAGGAATGCACAGGTGTTGGGATTTTAAATTTGTAGAGCTTAGATAGCCAAAGAAAAGTATAAAGACAAAAGAGGGACCTGTGTTATTAAGAGGTATTGTGATGGCAGAGCTGCACTCAGTTCTGTAATTTAACCAAATGTGCTTTTCTAGGAAACATTGAGATTCCTGTATAGGCAATCAGATTTAACACAGAAACATTCTATACAGTCATTACCATGGAGGAATGGGTAATAGCAGTTAAAGAAACATTAGAAGGGAAAAAACATAATGATGTTCTTTGACTCTTGATTAAAATAAATATGAAATAAAATGTAAAGGATGCTAATATTCTGGCAGTGAAAGAATGAATGACAGATATGTAAACCAGATCCTGCCCAGGATGTAGGTGCTACTGAGAGAGAGAAGAAGGAATCAAGAGGGTGAAGGAGGCTGCATGTGGGTCAAAATACTTTATGTACCGGTGCAAAAATGGAACAATGAAGCTTGTTGATCTTGGCTTGGGAGGGGAGGAGATGGATGAGGAAGGATGATGGAGGAAATGAATCTGATCAAGGTACACCGTATGCAAATATGGATATGTCAAAATGAAATCCCTGTACAACCAATTGATAATAATAAAAATGTGGAAAAAAACATGGAAAACACCAGATAGCTTAAAGATGGGAAATGGAAACGGAAGGTACCGTTCCTTAGAGAGCCCAGCTGCTGTTCTTTTGGATGAGAGTCTTTGTAATGTGCAATTTGAAGGAACTTCCCACGGTCATCTTATGTTCTGGGTACTCATTAAAGGAGTAAAAAGATATGTATGAATCCAAGTGTCTTTCTAGACAGCTTAGGAGCTTTTAAAGAAGTAGTCAAAGCTGGGCGTGGTGATACATACCTGTAATCCCAGCACTCTAGAGGCTGTGGCCAGAGGATTACAATTGTTCAAGGCCATTCTGGGTTACATAGTGGGATCTGATCTCAGCAAATGAAAGACAAAGCCCTACCTCAAGAAACAAGAAATAGCCAGTCTGTTTCTTCTATTTTTTTTATGTTAAAGATCATTTTATGGTGTTCATTTGCATGTACATATCATGGTATGTCTCTGAAGCACTTAGTAACTTACTAGTGTTTTACCATAGGGCCTCCACTGCTGTTCCGTCCTTATCAGCCGTGTTCCTTGTTTGCAGCAGTGACTCTCCGGGAAGACAGTGCAAAGAGGTTGGAGAGGAGAGCGCGCCGAGTCTCTGCTTGTCTGTCTGATTACTCGCTAGCCAGTGATAGCGGAGTCTTTGAACCCCTAACCAAAAGGTGAGAAGTGGATTTTATTTCTTCGTAAGCCAGCTTGCCACAGTATTAATGTTGTGCACCAAAAGGATCTTCGTGGAAACTTTGTGTATCCAGGGTAGAATATTTTCCTTGCTTTTTTTTCTTTTTTACAACTTTGGTAGGTTAGGCCTTAGAAATTTGCGAAGAAACTCTTCTGGCATCTGTGTAGATTTTAGAGGTCATTGTTCTAGAATGACTTATTTTTCCCTGGCTTGCTGTGGGTTAAAGGTTATGTCCAATAGAGCTGAAAAAGAAGAACCAACATATACACAAAAGAGACGTGCTTTTCTGGAAAGGATATTCCCTAGAAAATTAATTTCCTTTCTCCCCTTTTCCCTTGGCTTTAGGAGTCCCGTTATAATGAAAAGCAAACACTGAACCCACAGTTTTACATATGCTGAGCAAGTGTTATACTACTGAGCCCAAGGTCTAGCACCACAATTGGGGCGGGGAAGTATTTGAACTCGGGACCTTTGGATTGCCAGGCAGGCTCCCTACCACTGCAGCCGTGACCCTGGCCAGCCCTGATTCAATGCCTTTGACATTACTGTTTCTTTGTAAGTCTCATGTATCTGTAAGATATTTCAGACTTTGCAGTCTATTTTTAAAGCTCATTTTTATCATTGTCCTGAATATCATATGGGGTTTTGAAAATTATACAGCTACTTTTGAAAACCAAACAGAAACCAAAAACATCATAAATAAGAAGGGTGATTTGTGAGCAGGTACCCATGAAATGAGCTATGGATCCTTTCAGTCACTTAATGAAATGACTTCTTAACATCACAATTCGATGAAGCTCACTGCTCTCAGCATGAAAGTATTTCTGTGTAACCTACAGTGAGCACTTCCCTTTGGACTAAACCCTGGTGAATTTCTGATTGTGTTCAGGAATGAAGATACTGAAGAGTCTGCTTTTGGAGACATGTGCAGTAGTAATGATCCCCAGATCCACGTGGGATTTCTGTGAGTACAGAGGTTACTTTCTCTGTTGCTCTTAAAGGTGCCTTCCAGATTGGGCACACCTGAGTGCTGTTTCCTGGCCCTTAACACCACCATCGTGCTGATTATGGCCTACCTATGTGTCCTACTTCCGTGTATAGGCAAGGAAGGGTGGAGGGGCCCCATGACTCACATGCTGCACCCTCATTCTTGACAGTGACAGTTTCATTTTGGCTGGTCTCAGGTGAGTTAACAGGTAGAGAAGAGGAATGAGAGAAGAAAAGTGGCTGCCACTCAGCAGCAGTAGTCACAGCTGAGGCCTATTACCTCTTAGGAGTGTGAGAATTTGAGGGCCATAACTCGGGGGCTCCTGTAAGCTCCTCTGAAGTCCAGCAAAATGGAACTATTTCACACATTTCTGCTAGGAGTTGTATTTGCTACAACACAAGTAGCAAGGTTCTTTCCTCGTTCCTAGAATACATTGTAGCCAGGTGGTTTCCAGAACAGCAGTTTTTTATTTTGGATTTCGTGTCTATAAAGGCAGTAGTTAGGGTGATCATGCTGGCAAGGCAGGACCTTCTGATTCCCGTTGTTTAATTTTGCTCACTCTTGTTATTTCAGTAGTGGTTTCTAAGTGTTGACACTGTTGACCTTTGCTGTGGGGACCACTCTTATACATTGTAGGGTGTTCAGTAGCATCTTACCCATTAGGTGGCACGACACCCTTTCTCTTCTAGTTGTAACAGTAAAAAATGTATCCAGATATGGTACTTGTCTCCTAGGGATGGGGTGGGGCAAAATGCCTCTCAGTCGATGGGCACTTTTATAGTCCAGAGAGACTTTCATTCATGGGAAATTTGTGGTCCACGAACTTGGGCTTTATTTTCTAGGTATGACAGTACCAATGAATGTCTCCTTGTGCATGTTCTACAACTGAGAAATTTTGCTGGACTGCTGATGAAGGAAGAGTGCAAGATGTAAGCTCCTGGGCTCAGGGATCTGGGGGGCTTTATGACAGCTAGCAATAGCCTTCCTCAGGCCCTTCTTCATACAGCATGGCTCACCTAGTCTGCTCAGATGTGGAGGGAGAAAAGACAGTATGGGAACCTAAATTTACAGTAGAGTACCAGACAATGCCTATCTGAAGTACAAAGAAGTATATTTTTTTGCTGAGGAGCAGAAGAAAGTAATAGCACCAAGCATATCATATACTGTCTTGATGTTTAGGAAATGCCTATCATTGACCCAACTGGGGCCTAAGCCATTTTCCTGGGTCCAGGGATGGGTGGTCATGGTGTGGGTCCACTTGGCCTTGGGATCTTGTGTCCATTAAGAGACCTAAAGTTGGGATTCGGGGGGCCTTGGCTAAAGAGAGGAGCAGGAAATGTGAGTGGGGATCACTTGTAAGTCATCTGGTGACCTTGGCCTCCGTCATGGGACTGCTGCCTTTCTCTGCTCTATAGCCCTAGGTGGGCACCACATGGAGGGAAGGTTCCACTTACCAAGGTGGGTGACCATGCCACTGGTGATGCATTCAAGTCCAATGTGGACCCCTATCCAAGAATCTTTGTGGACTCATCTTTTAAGAAAGCCTTAGAAGCACCCTGGTGCGAGTGGCTAAGGATCCATCCTGGGATTTGGCTTACTCTGGTGATATATGGTGCAGTGATCCCTACCATTTGAGACCTCCCTACCGAATAAGGAGGCCTGGGCTGAGGGTGGAAAGGGCGGGAACACAGCGGTGCCTGGTGGGTGATGGGCTGACATTGGCAGTGAAGCTGTGAGGCTCCAGGAGGTCCAAGGAGCTCTTGGCCAAACCTAGTATCCAAACGAACTTCTGAGCCCCCTGTCTTCAAGACCGACTTGCAAGTGCTTCTGGTGGCAAGTAGTTCCTCCTCCCTCCAGTGTCCAGGGGGCACATCAGTCCTTTGGGCTTCATCTCAGTTGAGAAAGGAACTTTTTTTCCCCCAAAGCACTCTGAAATTTGCCTTTTGGATTATGTATAGAGGGCAACACACATGGTTGCACACTGGCATCATGTCAGTAAGCACGTCGCTCCCCGCTGCCTGCCAACGTTTTTCCTCCCCCTCCTCCCAGCCACATCCGTGTCTACTTGCCCCCGCTCGACTCTGGCACTCCCAACACCTACTGCTCGAAGGCTCTGGAATTCCAAGCCCCGCTGGTGTTTAATGAAGTGTTCAGAATCCCTGTGCATTCCAGCATGTTGACATTGAAGTCACTTCAGTTATATGTGTGTTCAGTGAATCTGCAGCTGCAGGAAGAACTGCTGGTATGGCGCCAGGGCCCGTGCGTGCTCACGCGGCACCCTCCTTTCTCCCATCTCTCTCCGTTTCCCTTCTCCCGCTTTTTCCTTCCTTCCTTCCTTCCTTCCTTCCTTCCTTCCTTCCTTCCTTCCTTCCTTCCTTCCTTCCTTCCTTCCTTCCCCCTGCTCTCCTCCCTCCCTCCTCCCTCCCTTCCCCCTCCCTCTCTTTCCTCCCTCTCCCTTCCTTCCTTCCTTCCTTCCTTCCTTCCTTCCTTCCTTCCTTCCTTCCTTCCCTCCCTCCCTCCCTCCCTCCCTCCCTCTCTCCCTCCCTCCCTCCCTCCCTCCTTCCCTCCCTCCTTCCCTCCCTCCCTCCCTCTGTCCTTCCTGCCCTCCTTTCTTTATTCCTTTGTAATTTTTCTTTTTCTTTTTTTGGCAGTACTGGGAATTGAACTTAGGACCTTGCATACAAGCCCTCTACCATTTGAGCTATGCTCCTAGTCCTTGTCGTTTTCTTCCTTAGTTACTGTCTTTGTCTTTTCTGCCTTCTTCCCTTTGTCTCTTCTCTGTTGTCCCTGTCTCTGCTTAGAAACTGCTATATGTTAAGTGGTGTCTGTGGCTGAGGGTATGGAAAGAGATGAGCAAAGCCAGTGATCCTGCCAGTGATGTTTTGTTCTTTGAATGCATTGTCCTAGTCAACACTTGTACCCTCCATGAGGTAGCATCCACATTATCTCCATTGTAAGTCAAGGAACAAGTACAAATATAGAGTGACCAGTTAAATTTGAATTTCAAAGAACTTATGGGTATATTTTCAGTATAAATATGTTGCATGCAATAATTGAGACTTACCTGTACTAAAATCTCTACCATTTATTTGGAATTCAAATTTACTAGGATGCCCTGTATTTTACCTGACAATCCCAGGACTGGACCTCCAAAGAGGCCAGGACATGGCAGCTGGGGTTGGGGGGGAGTGTCTTTCTACATTTACAGTCTTTCCAAAACATTTTGTGTGCCCACAGCAGGAAAACTAAGGGCTGTAGATTCCCCAGTCCTTGCTCATTTCAAGACTCGTGAGAGAATCCGGCTCCTCGGCTGGCCCAGGCCGGAGCTTGACTCAGCACCCCCAACTGCCACTCTCTGCCCCTGTTCTCTTTCCAGCACTTTCTGATTATGCTGACTAAGCAAGAGGGAGCCACTCTTTTAGGCTCCTCTTGGACCCCCTTTGCTGTACTCTTATCCTTCTAGCGGAAATGACCTATTTTCTATCTTACAATTGAAGGGTGAGCTTTGAAGGGGTTCTAGTTGTTAAATGAAGTCACTCAGTGCTTGTTCTGGTTTTTCTTCTTAAACTCCCATACAGGGCATTGCTCAGATAAACTTGGCCGACTGTGACAGTTCCAATGACATGCAGCTGCGCTGGTACTCCGTCCAGGTCTTTGCCAGCTCTGAGCCCCCACGGTCAAGGGAACCTGTGCGGGTTGCTGAGAGTATTGCACGGGGCCCCACACATGCTGGCCTGGGGAAGACGGTACGTAGCCAAGGTGTTACAGCTGCTTTCATGACTTTGAGACTGCTTTTCACTTGGACAAGTCATTTCTCGGAAGATTCTATGTAGACCTCAAATGAAATGCAGCAGCGATGGACTTTCACGGGCAAGAATCAAAATGGAACTTGTCCATACATATGGCCACTTGATCATAATGCCTTTTTAAATGTAAATGCGTTCCTAATCACAAGAGGCACATAGGTTGTTAGATTTCCACTCCCAGAGCTGTATGACCCGGTTGAAGCGTGTCTGGCTGTGAACTGTGTGATGAGTTCTCCTCCTGCAAGGCCGGTGAGCCAGGCCTCAGCAGGTGGGATGAGCGCTTGCTCTGGTATGTGGCCAGTGCTGTCTCTTATGCCAGCCGGAGTCGGAGGCTTTGCGGGTTCTCACGATCACCCTTTCCTCCTGCAGGATGCGGTAACAGTGCTTCTGGCTCGAACCACAGCTCAGCTGCAAGCAGTGGAGAGAGAGCTGGCTGAGGAGCGTGTGAAGCTGGAGTATACTGAGGAAGAGATCCTGGAGATAGAGCAGAAAGAGGAGCAGGCTGAGGCTGTGTCTGAGAGGTAAGTGCCTGCCATCTTCCTCTCCCTGACAAACTCTCTGGGAGAAGTGGCATATTTCCAACCTTCTGGGCAAGGCCATGGAGTGTTGGTCAGTCACGGCAGTCAGAAGAAGGTAGGTCTCTGGGTGCAAGTTGATGTTTTCATCTGTGCCATGCTAGAATGTGCCCGGTGCTTCTTTGGCACCATTGTTTAGGAGCCAGGATTCTGGTGGGGAATCTAGTACTGGTCTGCCGATTGGCAATACCCTAGACTCTCAGCCACAATCTCCTTCCATTCCAGATTTTCTCTTCATGAGAAAATCACCACCCATGAGCACAAACTCCCTTTAAAGTTTTTGAGCCATTTTATTGTGATCTAATCTACATGCAGTATAGTTCGCCCACTTAAAGCATATAATCCAGTAGTTTTTAGAGTCACATATCAGTATGCCACTCTTCCCATTGTCAGCTATAGGGCATTTTCATCATGCCGAAAAGACCAATTCCTCTCGTCATTAGCAGTCATTCCCATTCTGCGTTCTATCCGGCCACAGGCAATCATAAACCCACCGTCTCAGTAGACTTGCCTCTCCTAGCTCTTTCCTGTAGATGGAGTCGTGCATTAGTTGAGGCAGCCCAGTGGTGAGTCCTTGACTGCAGAAGCCTGTTCAAAGTGGACAAATAATTCAGATGAACAATTCCTCTAGCCAGGTGGTTCGGCCCGCTCTGAAGGCACATAATTTTATATTACTTCCACATTTTTCCATGGAGTGTCATTTTTCCAAAGCTCCTAGCATCTTCCTATGAGTTTCCTTGAATGTAGTTTAGAGAGGAATTTATTTTAGGGAGGGATAGAGCATGGCCGAGGGAGAGGGTATCATGTCCATGGATAGACAGACAGCTAGGGAAACTTGTGTGGTGGGAATTTCTGGCCCCTTCAGCAGCTACAATTGGATGGTAAAGAAAGACTCTATTCGTTAAAAGGAATTGAAGCATTTTCTTCCCTAGAATCAGAATTATCCTTTTACCTTATGAGAGCAGCAACTGTCTTTGGTTATTAGAAAGAGGTTTTATAAAGTGTTTCTGCTCCTATGCTCTGAATGTGGGCATGAATCAGGTCCCTTCTGCTGAACATTCTGAGGGCTTTTGCAATGTCTGTTTTTAGGAGTTGGCAGGCAGATTCAGTTGACAGTGGCTGTAGCAACTGCACCCAGACCAGCCCCTCGTACCCAGAGCCCTGTTGTGTTGGTGTCAACTCTGTCCACGGACACACAGTTGCGGGCCAGGCAGATCCTTACAACCCTGTGAAACATCAGCCACCACCACTAAAGGTAAGCAGAAAACATCACTAGGTTTTATGGAGCTGCTGGTGTTTGAATGTTTGAATGTACCGTACTAGGCCCGCCCTAGAGGGACATTTGTCTCCATATACATCATGGGAAATGTGAGAGTGTGGCAAAGGACAGGCCCTACAGGAAGCCTGTTGGAGCCACTGATTCACATCCAGTAGAAAGGCATGTTGACCAAGAGCCACACAGCTATGTGGGTGTTGTGGAATATAAAGAAGTATGGTATAAGATGAACAGTACTGTTGGATTTGGGGGTTGTAGCTAACCAAAAGCTATATTTTACTGAGAGCTGAGGGGAAGATCTGTAAATGGCTTGACATAGGTGCAGCAGGTACTACTGAAGTGTTGATCAACTGTAGATTGCAAGGAAAGGACAGCTACAATGAAAAGGTAGGGTTTTATTCTTTACTATGCTATCTTGTGAAGATCCTTTCCTGTCTTTAGGGACAAAAAGTCTCAGGCAGTTTCCTGGGTCCCAAAGGTTTGAGAAAGTAATGCTTCTCAATGCTCCTTGCACTTTGTAACATGAAGAACATAAAACATGTTTTTGCCCCTATGCTCACCTGATTTGTTTTACTTTGGTGGGGGTGGGTTTTTTTTTTTTTGTCAGTTGTGGAGCTTGAACTCAGGGCCTGGGCACTGTCTCTTAAGCCTTTTTGCTCAAGGTTAGTGCTCTAGCACTTGGAGCCACAGCGCCACTTCCGGTTTTCTGGTGGTTAATTGGAGATAAGAGTCTCACAGACTTTCCTGCTGGAGCTGGCTTCAGACTGCAATCCTCAGATCTCAGCCTGCTGAGTAGCTAGGATAACAGGCGGGAGCCACTGGTGCTTGGCTGATTTGTTACTTTTCGTTGGCATTATACTGGTGCTCTGTGGAAATTTTATTACCCAGACTGTACACAAAACCATGCTATCACCATGGCCCCTAGCCTCACCCTGAAAAACCAGGCACAAATTTTTCACTACTATTAAACATTTTACAACAAAGAATTCTCAAATGAGTGCTAGAGAGGGACTGAAGATGTGTGAAATGTTGGGAGGCTTATGCAGTGAATGCGTCACCCCACTCACATGGACGCAGCATGGGGTTCAGAAAGACAAGTTCAAGTTTTGCTCTTTGAAATTTTGTGGGATTTTTTTTGTTAAATATTTTGTATTTCCAGTTGCTTGGACTCACAGATGCAGACACTGCAATATGGAGGGTTGACTCCCATTATATGGTTCCACTCGTGTGAGGCACCTGGAATAGTAAAATTCACAGACACAGAAAATAGAATGGTGATCACCAGAAGCTGGGGAAACAGCATGGGGGCATGGGAGTTATTGTTTAATAAGGACAGAGTTTTGGTTTTGCAAGATAAAGAAGTTATGGAAATCTGTTATATACTTAATACTCCTGGTTTGTACCCTTAAAATGGTTAGTATGATGAATTTTTATATTTAACCACACTTAAAGATAACTCATAGAGGCTTCGCCAAAGAGCAATGAGAAGGATTGCCGTGTCTAGTGGAATGAAAAGGGGATTATGTGATCTGAAGGCAGGAGAAGCCAAGGGATAATAAGGTGTGAATGCCACTTAGGACCCTGGCTTTTCTCTGAGCAGCATGGAACCTGTAGATGGTCGAAGCCAGTGATGATATGATCCGACTTAAGGGGTCCTTTGAAATCTAGTGAGATGAAATCCAGATACTATAACCATTTTTAAATGGATAATTCAATAGCATCTAATACAGTCATAGTGTTGTGCACCCACTCTCTATGTACAGTATTTTCATCACTCAAAGCAAAAATCCACATCCATGTAACACTCACTCCTCCACCCCGCGCCCCTGGGGACAACCAAAATGAAATTCTCTTTCTGTAGATTTTCCTATTCTGTATATTTCATGTAACTGGAAATCACATAAGATGTTGTCTTTTGTGGCTGGCATCTTTCACTCAGTATAGTGTTTTCACTGTAGTTCCACACTGTAGCAGGTGCCAGCACTTCATCTGTCTCGTGGCTGAATGATATCCCCTTGTGTGGATTCATCCACTCTGGACATTCAGCTGCTCCTGTCTCTGAATTTTGCTGCCCCAAACATCTGTGTGCAGGCATATGGTTGAGTGCCTGTTTTCAGTTCATCTGAGTGCTGTTCTAGCTTGCTTAAGTTTCCCCAAGGCTCCCTGTTGTGTTGAGAACAGATGGAAGGGGCAAGGAACCATGCAGTTGGGGATACAAGCAAGATGCTCATTGCTCTAATATGGTCAGTAGCTAATGGTGACTCAGATGAAGGGTTGATAACAAGTGGTCAAGCCAACAGAATTTTCTCTTAGATCAGAAATGGGGTACATGAATTAAAAAAAAGAGTCCAGAGTGGCATGAAGACAGTTTCAGTGAACAAAAAAGAAAACCGAGGTACTTGTAACAGCCCCTCCTGGTATATGTGTGTGTGTGTGTGTGTGTGTGTGTGTGTGTGTGTGTGTGTATGGCAGGGGAACAGGAATCTTAGCCATTCCATTTTGGACATAGTAGACACAAACTGCCAACTCAGCCAGTAGAAATGTCAGAGAGATTCTTGTTCACACTGCATATACTGCTTGCACTATGGAAGGATTCACAGTAATGGATAAACCCCTATCTAGGTTGACAAGGAAACCACCACCGAAGATCTCTTTCCAGAAGAAGCCATGAGCATTATAAAGGAGCGACCTAGCCGTCGGGCCCGAGGCTCACCCTTTGTTCGGAGTAGCACCATCGTTCGCTCACAGACTTTCTCTCCTGGAGCGCGAAGCCAATATGTTTGCAGAGTGAGTGGGTTCCATCCTTTGTTTCCATCAAAAACACTTCCTTCTTTGTTCTTGCTACATTTTTATTTTTTATTTATGCAGAAGGACGTGTGCATTCTCATGAGTTGTATCAGTGAATGATGAACACTCTATGAGAGGAGGGGAGATGAAATTGGTGTTATAGACTCATCTCCTCGCCCTCACCCCCTGCCTGCCTAACTCTAGATATCTTCAGAATTTGAGTTGTTTTTTTTCCTGAATTTTCAGGAGGCAGGGTAAATCATTTCTCTATCAGCATCAGGAGCCACAAGGCAAAGCAAGGGACTTTCTTGAGTTGAGATCTGGGAGGCTAGGTCCATGTGCACGATCAGAAGGCCTGTAGAATAGCAACATCATTGAGCAGCAGGTGGCAGCCAGTGTGGATACTCTGAGCATGGAGGAGTGGGTTCTAGCTCCCTTGCGCAAGTATAAATTCATGCCCTGTGGGGGACAGTAGGAGACTCACGGATCTGATCTGTACAGCTGTACCTTGCAGTCAGACCACCAAATTTGTGAGACTTCACCCAATTCGGATACCCAGAGTCAATATTAAGTCTCTCAGAGATTTGACATTGGTCGCAGGTGGAGCGGGGGAAGCAGAACTTGCAGAAGCTCGCAGATGCTTTTGGAGTGCAGAGTTGACACACTTTCAGATAGGCAGAAGGGAGACCCAAGCCAGTGTGCTCATTGAATATAGGATGTGAGTAAAAGGTTGGCAGGCATTGTCAATGTGACAGTGATAGCACAATCCTGGACAGAGAAGATGTGTGTGCGCGCGTGTGCATGCATGTGCACACGTCAGTATAAGAGCTTAGACTCAGGACCTTGTACTCTTCCTTAGTTTGTTTTTTGTTATTCTTTTTCTGCTCAAGGCTGGCACTCTACCACTTGAGCCATACCTCCACTTATAGCTCAGATTTGTTTGTCCAGATGGGCATGGAACCAGGATCCTCAGATCTCTGCCTGCTGAGTAGCTAGAATTACAAGTGTGAGCCACCAACCCCCCGGCTAGAGAGGTTGTTTTTAAGGGTAATCGTCAGGTGGTTGTGTAATCAAGTGAATGCTATTGTAACAACCTTCTTTACTGTAGCCTTTGACTGCCTCCAGGGAGCAGACTCGGGGCTGCACCCTGAGGAGGACAGGGCATGATGGGGCAAAGTTTGCCCACCCAGATGAAGACTGGCAGTCACCGCAGTGCTCTGCACCCTGCCTAAAAGTCTGCATTATTGGTGATGCCGTCAGAGGCCTCCTTGTTCACAGATATGTTAGTCTGGTTGCAGGGCAGGTCCGATTGCAGTGCCAGCGCGTTTCCTGAGTATCTCACATTAACTGCACGGAAGAACCAAGGCTGTGAAGGCAAGGCTTGGGCTTCCACACAGACATGCATTGATTCTGCGGTGAGGCTCCGCCACCGCATGAGATCCATAATGTCCTGGCTCTCATAAAGAAGACTTTCTTTATTGCCCTCTTTAAAACCAGATCGTTTCCCATGGCTGACACAGCAGGACTTAGTGATGTTGACTTGTCTTACAGCTACCAGGAAGAGGGTCTTTTTCCACAAAGCTGTTTTTCCCAGCTCTTGCTAAAACCAAAAAATATAGCAAATGAGAACAATCAGTCAATAGGAGAACACTGCCAGCTTTTCATAAGTATCATACCTAATATCAAGTTGTAGTTGGTACTGATAGGGCAGAAATATTGATTCTGCTACTCTGGAAATGTCTTGTGGTTAACTTGAAAGACATGAAAGGGGACCAGCATTGTGGCTTTGGTTTGGTTTAGTTTGGGTTCATCTTTCATTTTCCCTTAAACTCTTGTTTAGTTGTGTTTTGACTGAAATGCAAAGATTTGGTGAAAAGCACCAAAAGTCCTAAGTACATCTGAATACCCATGAGAAAAAACCAAAACAGCACCATTCAGAATACAGGCAGAGAATGTGTGTTTTTATGTAAACTTTTTATTAGCATATATTGGTTGTGCATCAGGGTTTCATTGTAACGTTTCCATGTATGCTTAAAAAGTACCCCCTCTATCGCTTGCACTTATTCCCTTCTTCTTAAGACAATTTCAACAGGTCCTATTGCCTCACTTGTATACATGAATGCAAAGGACTTGCACTGTAAAGAATTTCTGACTGTTTCTGAATATCATGCTTTCTGATGCAGCTTTATCGAAGTGACAGTGACAGTTCAACACTGCCCCGGAAATCCCCTTTTGTCCGAAATACTTTGGAAAGACGAACCCTTCGCTATAAACAGGTGAGTGACACATAAATAAATAAATAACAGGAGATCTGTACTTTCCCTGAAAGTTATTTTTATAATCTTTGAAGGATAATTACCTTTGAAAGGTAATATTTTGTTTCCTTTTTCCTTAACATATTACTTTTGAGAGCATATATTCATGTTATCAGTATATCTTAAGACAATAAGTATCATTCATGATCTTTATATTTGTAGGTAGTAAATTAATCTCATTTGTATACACCTTTTACAAGTTTCTTGACATACAGCATTTCTTTTTTTTTTTTTGCCAGTCCTGTGTCTTGAACTCAGGGCCTGGGTACTATCCCTGAGCTTCTTTTGCTCATGGCTGGCACTCTACCACTTGAGTCACGGTTTCACTTCCAGCTTTTCTTTAAATGTGGTATTGAGGAACTGAACCCAGGGCTTCATGCATGCTAGGCAAGCACTCTACCACTAAGCCACGTTCCCAGCCCCCAGCATTTCTTCTACATGGGATATTCTATGGTTTTACTTCTCTTTACTCACAAGATTTTTTTTTCATATCATGCCAGCTCATGAAATTTTACTCTGTAAGGTAGTGGTCCTTTTGGGGACACACACACACACACACACACACACACACACACACACACACACACACATTTTTTGCCAGTCCTGGGGCTTAAACTCAGAGCCTGAGTGCTGTCCCTGAGGTTTGAGGTTTGGGGGGGTGGATTTTTGTTTTATTGGTCATAGGGCTTGAACTCGGGGCCTGGGCACTGTCCCTGAGCTCTTTTGCTCAAGTAGCCTTGAGCAAAAACCTTGAGCACTCTACCACTTGGAGCCACACTTGTGGTTTTCTGGTGGTTAATTGGAGATAAGAGTCTCACAGACTTTCCTGCCTGGACTGGCTTTGAACTGTGATCCTTAGATCTCAGCTTCCTGAGTGGCTAGGATTACAGGCATGAACCACTAGCTCCAGCTCTGAGATATGTTCTTGCTCAAGTCTAGTGCTCTGCCACTTAAGCCACAGCTTCACTTCCAGCTTTTTTGGTGGTTTATTGGAGATAGGGGTCTCATGGAGTTAGTTACCTGGGCTGGCTTTGAACTGCAGTCCTCAGTTCTCAGCCTCCTTGGTAGTTAGGATTACAGGCATGAACCAGTAGCACCTGGCAGGAATGTATATATATTTTAAAATTCATGGATTTTATGTAACGATTTTACTCTGAGCGGCCAATGGCTAAGAATTATTAGAAAGGTCATAATTCAGCTGCAAAAAAAGTATTTCAACACTGTTGACATTTTAACCTAGATTATTC
Source organism: Perognathus longimembris pacificus (assembly GCF_023159225.1). NCBI lineage: Eukaryota > Metazoa > Chordata > Mammalia > Rodentia > Heteromyidae > Perognathus > Perognathus longimembris. The sequence goes on along the minus strand of NC_063188.1, from coordinate 109,157,100 downwards.
TTTCCTATGGTGGCCGTCCTACTCTCTGAAGGGGATGCTGTGGCATCTGGCCTTGGTCCACTGATGCTGATACAATTCATCCATGTAATTTATTTAATCAGGTTCCTGCTGTTATGTGTTTAGGTTTGTTTCTCTGTCATAAACTTTAACTGGACACTGGCAAAACTGTACCTTTCAGATTCAAGTCAGAAATGAAATCTCAGGGCTGGGAATATGGCCTAATGGCAAAGAGTGCTTGCCTGGTATACATGAAGCCCTAGGTTCGATTCCCCAGCACCACATATATAGAAAACGGCCAGAAGAGGCACTGTGGGTCAAGTGGCAGAGTGCTAGCCTTGAGCAAAAAGAAGCCAGGGACAGTGCTCAGGCCCTGAGTCCAAAGCTTTCGTATCAAAGACACAGGCTACACTAACACAGATCAGGTCTCCACTCACAATGTCAGGACAGAAAGGATAGCAGATGATTATATTTGTGGGCAGAAGGTTGAGTTTGTGTGTGTGTGTGTGTGTGTGTGTGTGTGTGTGTGTGTGTGTGTGTGTTGGTTCTGGGGCTTGAACTCAGGGCCTCAGCACTGTCCCCGAGAGATTTTGTTCAAACTAGTGCTCTACCACTTATGCCATGGCTTCACTCCTGCTTTTTGGTAGTTAACTGGAGATAAGAGTCATGAAGCCTAATGCCAGTGGCTCATGCCTGTAACCTTAGCTACTTAGCAGGCTGAGATCTAATGATCATAGTTTGAAACCAGTTGGGGCAGGAAGTCCTTTGAGATTCTGATCTCCAGTTAACTACCAAAAAGCCAGAAGTGAAACTGTGGCTGAAGTAGTAGAGCAGAAGCCTTGAGCACAAACGCTCAGAGACAGCACCCATACCCTGAGTTTCAAGCCCCATGACTGGCACAAAAATAACAACAAAAAAAGAGTCTCATGGATTTTCCTGCTTAGACTGGCTTTCAACCATGATCTTCAGATCTCAGCCTCCTGAGTAGCTAGAATTACAGGAGTGAGCACCCAGCACCTGAGTCAACTGATATTTCTTTGTGGCCATTATTTTTATCTTGCCAGCACCATATAAGTAGATCCATTACTCTGTACATTTGCAAATACATCTTAACCTTAGTCATTTGGGCTATACTTAGAAATACTTACACCATACCTGTATATAGTTGTGGAAGAACCTTCCAGAAGGCCAGAGCTGATATGTACATTCACAAGGCAACATCTCCCACAGTCTTGCAGGTCTTCTCTGGCCGAGCTCATGGCTCGTACCTCCCTAGACCTGGAGCTGGATCTCCAGGCATCAAGGACACGGCAGAGACAGCTGAATGAAGAGATCTGTGCTCTCCGTGAACTGAGGCAGCGCTTAGAAGATGCCCAGGTCCGAGGCCAGACTGACCTCCCACACTGGGTACTCCGGGATGAGCGATTCCGCAGCCTGCTGAAGGAGGCAGAGCGGCAGGTGAGAGGCCACAGGCCTGCTTTGGGAGCCCTCAGCTGGCTTTCCAGCTGCTGTGTGCCCATGGGGCTGCAGCTGTGCTTGGCACAGAAGTGAGTGTCTCATGACAGGGTAATCGAGTGACTCTGGCACATGCATATGCAGTCCGGTTTTCCCCACTGTGGGCCAGCAGGATGGTGTTTGTGGTGGCACCAGCATATGTCTGGAAGCTCTAGGGGCAGGAGAAGAAGGTCTGTGGTTCCCCATCTTGGGAGGAGAATGCTTGGTGTCTTAAGTCAGCTAGACTCGATTTCAGCCACCCTTGGTGACTTTCCCTGGGAGATTTGGATGAGGCAGGCCTCCCTTTCATCTGGAACTGTATGGCTGGACTTGGTTCTTCTGGGCTCCAATGAACATAGATCCATTTATTCTTCTCTTAAAAATAAGTAACAATAAAAAAGTATTCCTAAAATGTTTCTGTTCCAGACCAGACAGACCAAACTTGACTACCATCAAGAACAAGTGGCTGAGAAGATGCTGAAGAAGGCCTCCAAGGAGATCTACCAGCTGCGTGGGCAAAACCACAAAGAGCCCATCCAAGTGCAGACCTTCAGGTAGGGTAGAACTCACTAGCATGGCCAGTGGTGCTTGTCATTGCACTCTGGTACTGTGATACCTTTGTTAGGATAAAAAGTCAAGGTAACCACTTGGGGTGGGGGGAACAGGAGGGCTATATAAGCAGAATCTTGATGTTTTCTTCTGATCTTTCATTTCTACGTACTATTTTTGTGGCAACTGTAATCCTAATCTAGAATCAATTTTTCACAATGAAAACATCGCATCATAGCTTGTTTCACCCAGTAGTTATAATTCACCCAACTATTCTGATTTGCAAACTGCTCCTTCTTTCCATGTGTTTGCTATTACAAATAACTGATTTACACATGTATACACATACATGTCAGCTTTGCCTTTTCAATAACGTTTTGTGAAGGCAAAGTCTACATAGATGAAAGCGTGTGTTTGTGCCGTCAAATGAATGGTCACAGAGTCAACATCCATGAGACTCATGCATTATCAGCACCCTGGCTTTTCCCAACTCGAGTAATCAGTACTATAAAGCCTGCTTTTGTTTATGTACCTGAGGGGAATTGCACAGGTCCAACTGTATTCTCTTATGTCTGCAAAAATGAAGGTGAAATTCAGATAACATAAAATTGGAAATTTTAGAGCAGACAGGTCAGTAGCATTTAGTCTATCTACCATGTTGTGCCACCACTGCCTCTATCAGACACTTTTATCAGCCTGAAAGTACCTGGACACATTTAGTAGTCCCTGCCCTTCCCCCTCCTTCCCGTAGCCTGCCAATCTGCAATACAGTCTCTGTTCCTTTGGATTTGCCTCCTCTGGCTACTTCATATCAGTGCGATCATGCAGTAGATGGTCTTTCTCATCTTACTCCTTTTACTTAGCATACTTTTGAAGTTCATCTACATTATAACGGTTCATTCTTTTTGATTGTAGGATAATACACACCTGACTTTTAGCCTCCTTGAGTTTTGGATATCTTTGAAACTCACATCTCCATCATAAATTAGTATAAAAGACTAACTTGCTTCCTTCGATTAATGACATAAAATTCATTCATGCATATGTTGTTTTTCTTTTATTAATAAATCAAGTATTTCCTGTGTACCCATATCTATCTGCTAGGCATGATTTAGGAGATGGGCTAACTTCTGCCCTCGCAGAGCTCCATAACTTCTATTAATATTCATACTCAATGTACAAACATATGTACTAGTGTGGATTTAAGTTCAGTTTGTTTGGTAAGGAAAACCATCATTGCTATGAGCCTTATGTAAGCTTTTAGTATCATCAGATTCATATCTAACCTGTTGTTCTTTCCAATTCCAGGGAGAAGATAGCATTTTTTACCAGACCAAGGATTAACATACCTCCTCTCCCAGCTGATGATGTTTGATGTAGTGCATTATGCACAGGAAGTATTTATCTGCCTGATTTATTTTCATGAATTTCTTAGATTAGCTAAATTTGTCTTTAAGATATTTGTGCAAAGCTATTAATATACACATTTTTGTAAAAAACCCATATATCTATTCATATATATTTTATAATAGTGACGACAACAGGGCTTGGTTTTTCCTTGTTGTGAAATTGACATCTCTGAAGACAGGTTATTTTATAAAAGATCATCTATCATGTTGAGAGTGTACAGTTTTTATGCTGTTTTATTTGACTTAAAGGCTGGAAGACAGAAACGAAGTGAGTTCAGGCAAATTCACTGTATTGTAATTTATTTATAGTACTTTTTTCCTTGAAGGAAAATACTGACTTTAAGATGTATTTTAAGACTGAAATTTTGTTCTTCCGTATTTGTCATGCAGTAGAATGGAACTTGGGGCCGGTCTCGTTTCTGACACCTGAAACGCAAACACTATGTGCTAAATTTGTGACTTGTATCAGTTTTTCATAGGTGCATTTACCATGTCTATTGTATGCTGTCACTCTTTGTGTTAGGTTCAGATATCATCTGTAATAGTTCAGTTGTACTTAATTAGCTGTGTCCACAAGCTGTGTGTGCATTGCAGGGCTCAGTGTCTGTTGTGTCCCGGCCGCTGCTGGCTCTCATTGCTGTGTTGTCGTCTAATGCATCTTTCTGTGCTTACCATGAGTCTGAAGCTGGTGACAGAGTCTTCGGTGTCCCAGGTTTCAGCGTGCTTGTCTATGGTGACCAGTGGCCGTTCATCCTGCCTGGGCTCCTTAGCGCATGTGCAGCTGGCCTTTGCTACCTCTGGCTGATTGACAGATGAGCAGGGTGGGAGTGCTCTCCTGATCTCTGCTACTGTTTCATGAAGGAAAGTGGAGAGGGAACTCTGTGTGTATACATTTCTAGTGAGCTGAGGCTAAATACAGCAGTTAATACGGCAGAGACATAACCTTTGAAGGTGCTTTTTTGTGTGTGTGGAGAGAAGGACATACAGGTAACTGGACTTACCCAGATAATCATTTGCAGGAATCTATCTAATTAAATCAAAATGCCCCCCCCATATTGAAGTCTTCCCATTAGTTCTCACAAAATCTTAATACTAGTTCATGAGGAAAAAATAATATAATAAAAATATGCCATGATTCTTTTAAATGCCAAATGATACAGTTTGCCTGGCACATACTTACTTCAGATGAAATGTGCTCGTTCTGAGGCCTTGAATGAGAAATGTCAAAGAAAACAGAACTCTTCCTGGATCTTTCTTCCCCTCCTGCAGAAATGCCCTTTTAATCAGGTCTCTCTTGTCAGTCTATAACCTCCCTCCTTGTATAACCCACTTTCCTTTTTAGATTTATTAAAAATGGATTTTGTAAAAGCATTTCATTGATAAGACCAATCACAGACAATAGAATTTGTCAGTGGTGGCAAGACTGAAAATTGTATGCTTTTAATGGTTGCCATCTCTTGCTATGCATTCCTGATTCCTGCTTTTAGTCTTGCTTTTTTTGGCCTGGTTTTTGTTTTTGTTTTGTTTTGTTTTTTGCTAATTCTTTTTGTTTGGACCCACAATAGAGGTAGAGACCCAAAGCATCTGTCCTCCTGAGAGCTGTTGAGCAGGCCCTCTGTCTGTGCCCCGTAGCTGGATGCTGGAGTGTGCGCAGTGTCGACTGTTTCAAGTTCCACACGGCAGAGCTGTCACCGTGTGGCATGACACCTCAGACGTGGACCTGTGTGCCTCTTTCTAGCAGCTGCCCTGGGGCAGCTAAGGGTTGGTGGATTGAAGCAGCCTTTCTGCCAACCCTCACTGAGGAGCAGTGTTGAAAAACCCACGGTGCATGCAGGAAGCCCAAGACAAATGCTTTCCACTGGATATCACTGCTCCCTTTGCACAGAGGTCTGTGTGGAGTGGGAGACCCTTGCCCCCCAGGAAGCACGCAGCCCCTGCTTTCCAGCCAGGGGGAGCAAGAAACACCTGAGCTTGCTACCTTTTGCGTTGTCCTCTCCCTGCCTCCAGACCTGGGTTGCTGACTTACCTTTAAAGCTGGGTGGAATGGTAGTCAGGAAAGAAAATGCAGGCGCATGAAGACAGAGAAGAGCAGCTCTGTGCGCATGCATAACATAGGCAGCTGGCCTGAGCGGGCAGGAGAACTTGGAGCATCCTCATTGCTTCTCGTTCATGATGGGGCTGGCTTGGCAGAAAACACTGCACACATCAGACAAATGAAAGCCTATGGGTCCAGGGGGTTCCGCCAGCCATTCCAACTTGTGTGTGCACAGGGCCTCATGAAAAAAGGAACTGCTGCTTCCTAAGCCGTTCTGGTTGAGAAGTGCTGGGATCCTGCCACCAGGGTTTGTAGAACTAGCACTCTGTGTAAAAGGGAATTTGGTTTCACTTTATCTAATCACTTCATTGTCAGGCTTTGGTGATAATCTCTGAAATTAATCTTCTGTTGTGGGAATAAGTAATAATCAGTACTCATCTCTGTTTTTGTCCCTGTTCTCTCTGATTTTGTCATTTGTATTGTTTGAAAGTATTTCTTCTATAAAATTAAACTAACCTGCCTTAAGAACAAAATGGAAGTGTTTTTTTTTTCAAATTACAATTTTATGCAGACTCACACATATCAAAACAGAGACTGGGAATGTAGCCCAGTGGTAGAGTACATGTTTTAGTATGAGTGAAGTCCTGAATTCAGTCCTAACACACATAAAAAGATAAAAAAATTGCTAGGTGCTCATAAAAAAGATAAACATATGCTGGGTGCACATAAAGAAATGATAAAAAGAAAAATTCATACTGAGTGCCAGTGGCTCATGCCTATAATTCTACCTACTCAGAAGGCTGATGCCTGAGGATTGTGGTTCAAAGCTAGCCTGGGCAAGAAAGTCTGTGTGACTCTCTAATTAATCACAGAAAAACAGGAAGTAGAGCTTGTGGCTCAAGTGGTAGAGTGCTAGCCTGGAGCATAAGAAGCTCAGGAACAGCACCTAGGCCCAGAGTTCAAGCTCCAAGACCAGCCTCCCTCCCAGCCCCCAAAAAAGAGAAAATGTGTATTATAAATTATAAAATAGAGGTATACAACTAGAGAATAATAAAGTGAATGTACATTCATTACTCACCTGCCTACAACCTGGGGCCAACCGTGTTTCAGCTACTTCTCTACCTGCTCCCCCTTCTTGGGATTTCAAGAAAATCTTATCCATTTTATCACTTCATCTGTAAATATTTTAGTATATAATACTGGTAGAGAAAAACACACACCTTTAATCTCAGCACTCAGGACACTAAAGTGGGGGATCACAGTTTTGAGGCCAGCCTGGGCAATTTTAGAAAGACTGTCAACATATAAAAATAAGTCAAAGGCTGGAGGTCGGGGCTGGGAATATGGCCTAGTGGTAGAGTGCTTGCCTCGTATACATGAGGCCCAGGGTTCGATTCCTCAGCACCACATATATAGAAAAAGCCAGAAGTGGCGCTGTGGCTCAAGTGGTAGAGTGCTAGCCTTGAGCAAAAAGAAGCCAGGGACAGTGCTCAGGCCCTGAGTTCAAGCCCCAGGACTGGCAAAAAAAATGGCTGGAGCTCTGTGGTAGAACAATTATCTAGCATTCCCAAGGATATGGCTGGGTTCCATTCCAAGTACCACGAGAAAGGCTATTTTGCTTTTATCATACTTCAGTGAGAAAATAGTGTCTTGTGCTGTTGCTATAGCAAAATACCTGATTCCTGATAATTTGTGCAGAATGGAGGTTTATGTAGCTCATGCTTGTGGAGGCTAGGAATCCCAGAGCACGGTGACAATAGAAACGACATGCAAAGCAGGGCACTGGTGGCTTACACCTGCAATCCTAGCTACTCAGAAGGCTGAGGTCTGAGGATTGGGGTTCAAACCCAGCATGGAGGAGGAAAGTTCGTGAAACTCTTATCCCCAGTGAACCACCAGAAAACCAGAAGTGGCAATATAGCTCAAAGTGGAATAGTACTATCCTTGAACAAAAGAGCTCAAGAATAGTGCCTGGGCCCTGAGTTCAAGCCCCATGACCAACAACAACAACAACAAACTCTAAAACTACACGCAGTAAGTTCACATCTTGGTGAAAGTAAAGATAAAACACACAGTTCCAAGAAATAAAGAGGAGGAAGATTTATTTCCTGCAGCAGATAAGGGGAACAACAAATGTTATTTTCAAAGCATGAGGGGGAGGGGCAAGAAGAAATGTTATTTGAAAAGAAAGTGTGGGAATTTATTCAGGGAACCTATACATGAATATGTATAGGAATGCACTCAGTTCAGAAGTTCATTCCTGAGCATGCTCAGTTTCAGGTCAACCAAAGTTAAAGACTGCAGACACATTTTTGAACTTGTTTAGCTTATATCACATGTTCCAAGGTTAAAATGGGATGGCTTTGTTCATGCTTAGCCTTCTCCAAAAGGTGTTAGCTAGTGAAAGGACACTTTGAAGGTGTGTTAATATAGGAGTTTGTCCCTAAAGGAGACTCCTTACACCAGAGTCAGCTTGGTTTCTAGTGAAGGCCTTGGGCTGCATCAGAAGATGTTGGGAAATCAGAAGGGCAAGTGGCACAGACACGAGGGGCAGACTCATGGTACAACAACCTGGCTCGCACTGTAACCAACCCTCCCTCTTGAGAAAGGCGTTAGTTCACTTTAACAACATAACAACCTCTGAAAGCCCCCATGTCATAACACTGTCACAAGCCAATTAAATTTCAATGTGATTTTTGGGGGAGAAAAAAATCATATTCAAATCCTAACAGCTAGCTTTTCCCTATTAAGCAAAATGTTGGCATAGAGGGTGAAGTCTGCCCCTCTCTCTGTCTCTCTCTCTGTCTCTCTCTCTCATACACACATATCCATCACTTTTTATTTTCTTGGTTGCTTTTTTTTTCCAGTGCTAGGATTGCATCCTGGGCCCCACACATAGGTGGTCAGCATCCTACCTCTGAGCTGTGCCCCAGCCCCTTAAGTGCTTTGTTGGGGGGAGGAGGAGTTGTGGAGCTTGAACTCAGGGCCTGAGCACTATCTTGAGCTCGTTCACTCAACGTGAGCACTCTACCACTTTGAGCCACAGCACTACATTTGGTTTGGGGGTGCTTCATTGGTGAAAAGAGTCTCACAAACTTTCCTGCCCAGGCTGGCTTTGAACTATAATCCTTGGATCTCAGCCTCCTGAGTGGCTAGGATTACAGGCATGAGCCACCAGTGCCTATGTCCTTAACAAGGGTGTAGATATTTTTTCAAATCCTTTTCTCCTGCTGAAATGAACATATGGTTTTTCTTTTTAGAGCTAAGAACAGATTTATTGTATTAATTTCCTAACAGAAGACTACCCTAATTTTGTAAAATAAGTTCCAATTATCATGATGTCACTCAGATAATCCAGGGCAATCTCTCCATTGTGTCGGGATCCCTACCTAACAGGGCCCCATCCACAAAGATGCTTTCATCACAGAAAGCAGTAGTGCCACAAGTTCTATGGGGAAAGACTGAATATGTTAGGAGAGAGGCTGCCCAGCCCACTAAAGAAGTACCCGCTCCCCCTGCCTTTGAAAAGGGCCACTTTCTGTATTCCTGTAGAGAAACCTTCTTGCAAACATCCCAATCTTTGCCTTAGAATAAAGGATCAAGTGCTGTCTATCTCCTCTTGAAGCAAGAGGAGGGTCCTGGCCACGTCCAAAGGCTGAAGCTGTCCATTGTGCCACAATTGGGAGCACCTTTCTCAAGTCCTGTGGCTATACGTCCACAGCCTCTGGATCCATGCCTTTCCATCATTCTTTCTCACAGACACTCTGGCCAGATTGCTTTTCCAACCCTGAAATGATAGGCAGCATCCCAAGGGTAATAAACACGAATAGTTTTATTGTGATGGAATTCATTTAGCAGAATGCTTTATTGCATGATACAATGGAACTATCTGCAGTAGTGTTGGTTTTCAATATCTGCACCAAAATATGGCAGCTACTGGTCAAATGTGACTCTTTACCACTTTGCATGTAGCTAGTATGATGAAAGAACTGAGTTTTTTAGCTTTTAATTTCTATGTAAATAGCAACTATGGCTGGTGGCTATTATTACAGAGCAGTGCAATATTAGAAAAATCAGGGGTTAGGGATTAACTCAGCAGTAGAGTGCTTGCCTAGCATTCAAACGGCCCTGAACTCATGGGGTTTGAGTCCCAGTCTCGGACAAAAAAAGAAAGAAAAAAAAATCATACATCCAGTCCAAAGCTCAAATAACAGCTCTTTTTCAAAGACCAGGTCCCGGAGGAAGAAAAGCTATTCCTTACCTGGGTACAGTAAAACAAATGTTTCTGTGTTCCTTGCAAGCAGTGGAGGTGCTAAATAATCAGGCCAACAGGCATTACCCCCCTTCCCCCGCCAGTACTGCGAAGCCTGCCTTGATGGGAGAATTTACACCAAGGGAATCAGCCAGGACTACAGCGTGACTTCCTAGCTCTACTCTTGAGGAGCTGGGTTGTTTTCACGTTGACTGGCACACTACCATGCATATACCAATTTGAAAAGATGCCCTACCGAGTTGCTTTGGCACAGTTTGAGTTTCCTGGCACTCAAAGGAAAAGCTACACAATTCTGGTTGTCAGAGAAGCAAATAGCCCTATGGGTTCTTACAGGAAGCGATACTTCTCTCACATTTTCTAGAATAGACAATGACATTGACGACAGCTCCACTGCAAAACACAGAGGGATCTAAAGGCTGTTGTTTGTCACATCAATCAAAGCAGTGCCTTTGGAGGGATGCCAGTGCAATACAGTGCAAGTCTGTGACTTTCAGATGTCTTTGGGGATTTATAAATAGTTCAGAATGCTCTGGAAGGGCTAAATTGCAAGTTCACATTCCACATCATTTATTTACTCCCCAGATATTTTATGACATTGATCATGTAATAACACCAAGATAGATATGGAAGAATTTATCCATTCATGCTTTCATTCAAGGCAAGGTATTGCAGTGTAAAAAATCCAAGGTCATAAATGTGAAATACAGTCCTTACCTCCAGGTTTTTAAAAAATTTTTATTTTATTTCTTTTTGCCTCCAGGTTTTATTAGAAGATTCACCATTTATAGAAAACTTACCATTTACCCAGAGCTGATACTTGGAGGAGACAAGAGAATCACTTGCCTTGGGTACAAAATTTAAGTGGGCACCAAAAGAACCAATAATAAAGGTAGCTTATTATTTATTAAAATTAAAATAGTCAAGTGCTTGTGGCTCACACCTATATTCATAGCTACTCGGGAGACTGAGATCTGAGGATTACAATTTAAAGTCAGCTTGGGCAGGAAAAAATCCACGAGATTCTTATCTCCAATGACCTAGCAGAAAGCTGGAAGTGGAGCTGTGGCTCCAAGTGGTAGAATGCTAGCTCAGGGATAGTGCCCAGACCCTGAGTTTAAGCCCCAAGACTGGCAAAAATAGATAAATAAATAAAATGGAGACAAAAATACACTGCACAAAATATCACATTTTAAAATAGGTTTTTATTCCTTTGAGAACCATTTCTTATTATATAGGGGTAATTTCCAGTCCACTAGGGTTTACTGTACATGTTCCATGTGCCCCTTAGGGTAGGTTTCTAGGGGTTGACGATGGACTGCAAGTAAATTAAGCAACATTAGTCTTCATATGTTGTGTGTGTGTGTGTTTCTGTGTGTGTGTCCACACACGCACACTTCTGTTGTAGTTTTTAATTAGTTCCACTTGGTGAAAAATATAGGGAACTGCCAGTGCGGGTGGCTCACACCTATAGCCCTAGTGACTCAGGAGGCTGAGGGTTGCATTTTGAAGCCAGCAGGGGCAGGAAAGTCTTTGAGACTCTTATCTCCACTAAACTAAAAATCCAGTAGTAGAGCTGTGGCTCAAGTGTTAGAGCACTAACTTTGAGCAAAAGGTCAGGGACAGTGCTCAGACCCTGCGTTCAAGCTCCAGGACCAGCATAACAAACGTATGTCTATTTAAAAAAATACATACTGTATCCCAAACCTTGGGGAATTTCCCACCCACCTGTGGCTCCGTCATTGGCTCAGGCTCTCCTCCGCTGAGGGTGAGTCCCGCAGTGGTTTCCTGTGTCTGCTTCAGGAACTGCTTACATGCAGACAGGACATTGTAGTACAGTGACCTGCTCATAAAGCAGAGCTTCCAGTGCATTCAATGATGGGTAACTCTTCCAAGTGGCTGAAATGAACATTTCAGGTATCAAATTATCCTTTTTATTTTTTGGTTGGTTATCGGGCTTGAACTCAGGGCCTGGGCACTGTCCCTGAGCTCTTTTGCTCAAGGCTAGTGCTCTACCACTTTGAGCCATAGCTCCTCTTCTGGCTTTCTGGTGGCTAACTGGATAAGAGTCTCACAGACTTTCCTGCCCAGCCTGGCTGTGAATCGCGGTCCTCAGATCTCAGCCTCCTGAGTAGCTACACAGGCATGAGCCCCCGGTGCCCAGCTCGAATTATCCTTTGTGAGCAATTCTAACTCAGGGGTTCTTCCTAGCCCCATCACTCTTTGGAGCTGGTTCATTCCCTGTCGTGCATGCCTGGGTATTGCATGCTGCAGTATTCAGCAGTGTCCCTCCAGTCCAGCCACCCAATGAAAGCATGCACTGCTGTGCCCCACACTCTCTGAGTGGGACAGCCAAAACGCTACTCTGTGTGAGGTTCAAAAGACAGGGAGAATAGACAAAGAGATGGCTCAACACCAGCACGGGTTACGATGGGGGGGGGGGGCGGGGGGAGACCTGAGAGGAGCCTCCGGCCAAAGCTAGAGACTCTCTCCTTGAGATATTTGTAGTGACTTCAAAGGAATGCTAGAGTTGTCAGGTGGGGGCTGGTACAAGTAATTAATGATGGGACATAGATAACTTGCCCAAAGGGTCACAGCTGGAGGTAGGGAGAGAGTAAAACAGGGTGTCAGTTCAAAGCCTTGTTCTGTTCAAAGCCCTGGTCTCTTGCCAGCCAAATTGGATTACATTCAGTAAAGGAGAAAGGCTAAGGTAGTTTGTAAACCAAGGCACTTGTCTGGGGCCTCGAGATAAGGACACCTGGCTAGTTCAAACACGCCTGGTAGGAAGCAACATGGCCCTTATTGAAGAAGCATTGTTTATCTGGGCACAGTGGCTCAAACCTGTAATCCTTGGGAGGCTGAGATCAGAGAATCACAGTTCAAGGCCAGCCTGGGCATAAACTTTCACGACACACGATTTCAATCATTTTCTGGGCAGGATGGCACATGCCTGTCATCCCCATTAAGGCTGAGAAGCACAAGTAGATTAAAGCAAAGCTGGCCAGGACATAAGAGGAGGCTCTGCCTTGAACAGAATCCACACAAACAGAGGCTCGGAGCATGGCTCAAGGGAAAGAGAGCCTGCCTTGCCTAGCAAGCTCAAGGTCCTAAATTAAATCCCCAGTACCACAAAGAAAATCATTCTTGGAACTCTTTAGTGACATTTGTGGAAATGTGATGTAATCAAGAGGGAAAAATATAAAAGATTCAAAGGGATTAAAAACTGGAAATCGTGTGTGTGTGTGTGTGTGTGTGTGTGTGAGAAAGAGAGAGAGAGAGAGAGAAGGAGGGAGATAGAGAGCGCATAGCTAGAGACATTGAAGCTCAAGGGTTCTTCAAAACATTTATTTCATCACCAATATGGAGCTTTTAAGAAAACATTTTTCCCTTGTTACAAAATCAATATGCATTAATTGTAGAGAAATTTTCTTATCCAGCAAAGCTAAGATGAAGAAAAATTCCAAACACCATTCATCCCACTAGCCACTGAAATGCTACATTTCATATTTTGTTGACTTCTCTCTGTAGTTCTTTCATACATTCAAATACAAATGTATGTTTATAGTTATATTATAAATACACCATATCTACAGACCTTATGAATCTGTCACTACAAAATGCATTGGAGCCTGTTTATTGTGTAATCTACTGTAAATATCCTTTTTCCTCCATAAGTATCTGTCGCCAGAGTAATTTTAATTCTTGCATTTTACACATGTCTAAGTATTTCACCTACCTTACTTTTGGAAATTTAATTGGTTGCCAGTGGTCTGAAGTCAATAATAATATTGTAGCCAATGTTTCCTAGCCTTTTCCTTGCACACTGGCCCTATCCCCACCCCCCCACTCCAGGGCAAATTCCTAGACAGAAATTGGTAGGGCAGGCAGCTGTCAGGGCTCCAGAATCATTGGTCAAATTCTACATTGTCTTAAAGCTTTTGGTAGGAATTGCTAAGTGGACCATCAGAAGGATTGGTAAATTACAAATTCTCCCAGGGGGTACTGAGTTTCTTTTTTGTGGTTTTTAATCTTTCCCAACTTGGTAATTCCATTGTAGGACATGGAGGGTATTGGATGCAGTTGGAAACTGCATGACCCAGTTTTCAGTCTGTTGTAATGTGTGTGTGTGTGTGTGTGTGTGTATGTGTGTGTTTACAATTGAGTAATCACTTGGAAAAAGAGAAGGTGAAACTAAAATAAGGGTGTAGGCCAAAAAAAGAACAAGACCTTCTTTCTGATAAAGAATGACATTGCCCCATTTGTAAGGAAATGGAAGGACTTGGAAAACATTATACTAAGTGAAGTGAGCCAGACCCAAAGAAACATGGACTCTATGGTGTCCCTTATAGGGAATAATTAGCACAGGTTTAGGCTAGTCACAGCAGAGGATCACAGGAGCCCAATAGCTATACCCTTATGATCACATAAGATGAAGCTAAGTGAAATGAACTCCATGTTATGGAAACGATTGTTATATCACTGTTGTAACTACTTTCAACGTCCCATGTGTATCTGTAGCTTCTACTATTGATGATGTTCTTGTATCACCTTCCTGTGGTTGTACCTACACTATCTCTGTAATCTTATCTGAGTATATTGGAAACCATCTATAGTGGTATTAGAACTAGAAAATTGGAAGGGAATACCAAAATCGAGAGACACGGTAAAAAAGACAAACAACTACAAAAGCAATACTTGCAAAACTGTTTGGTGTAAGTGAACTGAACACCTCATGGTGGGGGAAGGGAAAGGGGGAGGGGGGAGGGGGGAATGAGGGACAAGGTAACAGTACAAGAAATGTATCCAATGCCTAACGTATGAAACTGTAACCTCTCTGTACATCACTTTGATAATAAAAATTTGAAATAAAAAAAAAGAAAAAGAAAAAGAACAAGACCCAAACCTGCAGTGAACGAGGAGGGGCTTCTATGGCTCCTTTCTGCCGGGGGTTGGGTGGTGCCACCTTCCCCCGCCCACTTCCCATTCATTGTGGACGCCGAGCTTGAGCTGCCTTAGCCGCTGCAGCCGAGCCGCTGGCCGGGCGTCGCCTCCCACCGCCGGCTTCTCCTCTGCGGGCGAGCACGGCAGGTAGGAGCTGAGAGGCTGGCGCCGGGGCGTGGCCTGGCCGCGGGGCGGGGCTGAGTGGCTGGGCCGGGCACGTGACTCGCCCCCCCCCTTCCCGGCGGCCCGCCCAACGGCTGCTGTTGGAATCCACATCTGCCTGTGAGGAAAGGGGACCTGTCACTTGTCCCCTCAGACAAACGGAGCCAGGATCCCGGCAGCCCTGGAACTGCAGATCTCTAGGATCAGCCAACCACAGGTAAGTTCCTTATCAGCCAGGGAAACCAACCCGACAAGGGCGACCTTCGAACCCGCACTGCCACCGTCCGGTTTTAAAATGTGCTCTCGAAAATAGTAGAGTGTAGTAAGAGGCTTGAGCTGCATGTACCCCTAAATTAGAGAATCACTTTTTCAACAGAAATCTGGTGGCTCTGGAGGAAATGGTGGTTAAAAAAAGGGTCAAGGCTAAATATAGAATGGCATAAAAGCTGCTTGAAATAAATAGCAAGTGCATTTAACCTGCTGGAAAGCAATCTAGTCCCTGTGTCCTTCGGGGGTAGGAGTGAGGGAAACACCAAAATTGTGGCTGCAACTCATGAAAAGAAATTGATCCATATGACATTACAGGACAAATAACATCGCTCTGCTTTTGTCCCTTCGAATTTCAAAAATGTGTATGTGGTTTGGCAAAAGAAGAATTTGTATGCACACTACTTGATGCCTGAAATACGCTTTCTCACATTTATCAAAGGATTACACAATTGTCCCTTTTCATGTCATTGGGGGCATGTGCACTGCTTAACGTTTGAAAACTGCTTTTCGCATTTATTAAATGATCACAATGGTCTTCCTTTTTTCGTGGTATTGGGGTTTGATTTCAGGGTCTGCTACTTTCTAGGAGGTGCTCTATCATTTGGGCCACATCCCCAGCTCTGTCACAGAATCTTCTAATGTTTTCTAGGCAAGGCCGTTTTAGCTGTGAATTAGAAATGTTGACATTGGACATATTTTCTGTAATAGTAAAATGACTCACTTTTCCAGAATGTAATTCAAATTCGAAAGCACAGTGACTTACTGTGGATTAACTCATGTTTTACCAGAAAATTTAAGAAAATAAATACAGCCATATACAATGATTCTCACACAATCGTGTTATATTTAGAATTAAGCAAACATTCAAGTAAGTAGTATTTGAGGCACACCTGCAGCCCAGAAGTAGTGTTATGATGTGGTATGCTGGGTTTTTTTTCCCTTTGGCAAATACAAACAAATATTAGAATCCAGCTCTTGAGAGTAAAGTATTATTCGTCAGTATGATTACCATCATATCCTGTGACGTTTTTAAACTGCTCGGTGTAATATTTGATATCTGATTTCTCTATGCGCGCTGTATTTTAAGTGTCACTTTGATTTGCACAATGTATATTTCTCCGCTACATTTGATAAAGACTGGTTTTGAAATAAAACACCTGCTTGCATGTCTTCTCGCCATAATCGACCTTTCGCAATCCTCTTACGTCCTGGGAGCCTGTAATAATTTGGATTTCCACTTCCCTGTGCTCTTTGTTTCCCATAATTCTCCGTGCCAGGCCAGGGAAAGCGCGCGCAGCCGACCCAGTACCCCGAGGCCGGACCTGGCTGCGGCCGGCTGCGGCTCCGCTCCGCGCGCCCGGGGCGGCCGGGGGCTTCCTCCCTCCCCGGGGATAACCCAGCTGCCTCCCGGCCGCGCTCCCAGGACGTCACGTGAGCGCGCGGAGCCCCGCCTCCCGCGGACGTCAGCGAGCTCCCCGGCGTCGCGCTGAAGAAAGGATGCTGTGGCATGCTGGCCAGGTGGGCGCCGCGCGGCCCCTTGCGGCTCTGCAGGTAAGGGGCGGTGGGGGCGCTCCCCGACGCCCTCGGCCGCCGGCCCCCGGCAGCCTGGCAGCGCCCTCCCCACCCTCCCACTCCCGAGCGCCAGCTGCGGCAGCTCCGTGCACTAGGCGGGGAGGGCCTGCGGCGTGTGGGCTGCGGGGGTTGGAGTACCCACCCCGAGAAGAGGGCCAGAGGTCAAGGGCCGAAGCGTCCCGGCCGAGGGGCGGGGCCTGGGGTGCTGGCACGCTGGCCCTCGCCCCACAGGAGAAGGCAGTTGGCCTAGGCGCCGCCCCACCGCCGTGGCGCCCCCTGCACCCTGACAGCGTCCTGGCCGCCTGCTGTGGCAGGGCAGCGGAGCCCGGCAAGGCCCTAGCTGTAGCTGTGGGGGTCCCTCCCCGCCCCCGGGGGGTTCAGGAGGTTTGAAAAAATAACAGTATATGCTACAATAAAATCCTTCCCCCCCTCCCCCCAAGAGAACAGGCCAGGGTGAGAGACCGCCGCGTCTGCCAGAGCAGCAAGGTGCATAGCAGGGGCGGGGGCCACGCCACCTGAGGCGTTGCTAGCCCCCTTTCAGTGCCCCTGTGGGTCATTCGCTCCCCGAAGAAAGGGGCCTGATGACTCAGCGCAGAGGGGGGCAGGTGACCTCCGTTCCGCACAGCCCAGGAGGGGCGATGCGGTGGCCTCCTTTCCACCCTGACTACATCCCTTTCTTGTGCCCTGCAGCCAGGCTGAGGGAGCACCCCCAGGAGGACAATGGGGCGTTTGCTCCCCCAAACCCGCAGCCTGTGCAGTGAGGCCTTGCTGAGCTCCCTCAGAACCCACTCGTCCAGGAGTTGGGCTGCACACAGGGCAAAGGGGACTGGGAAGCCATGCTATTTCCCTTGGGCATTGAAGAAAGCGTTTCTCTCCGGGTGGGCTAGCCTGGTGTGCTCCTGTCGTGATTCAGCCATGGATTTATTGCAGTTTTCTTCCTTTGGCTCAGCTTGGCTTAGGATTTCCATCAGCTGTTGGGGGCAGCTCAGGGGTAGAACACGTGCTTAGCACGTGCCAGGCTCTGGATTTAAGCCTCTGCATCAATGAAGGAAATCGATTTAACAGATAAAAATGTCCCCAAGTTCCCACGCTCTCTTCGCCTCTAGACAGAGCAGGTATTATGGAGACCGGGTTCTGCTTCTGCTTTGTGACTTTATGTAATCCTGTACAAGTAAGTCTGTCCTCAGGCCTTTGTTTTCTCATACTCAATGTTACAAAGAGATTTAGTCTAGCATTTCTCTACCTGGGCACAGGTAGAATTTGAGGTCAGATAATTCTTTGTTGCATTATTGGCTGTTTAGCTGCACCTGTTAGGACCCAAAGTGTCACTAGATGTTTGTGCATGTCCCCTGACAACACCAGCGTCCCTGGTTGAAAACTAGTGATTTTCCTTTTTTTTTTTTTTTTTTTTTTTTTTTTTTGCAGTACTGCGTTAGATCCCAGTATCCCAAATGCTAAGTAAGCACTCTACCATTCAGCAACTTTTTAGCTCCTAGATAGCCTATAAAAGTTGTTCTGGCTCCAATACTATAGAATTCATCTTGCTATGACTTGTTCAATGTGGAGTCCTGAATGTCAGAAATCAAGTTCTCTTTTATAATGTTGGACATATAGGAAAATACAATGTGAAGGCCTTTATATAGCAAGGATTTTTAGATACCATTTCTATTGTAAGTGGAGGGGGAAATTGATGTCATTTGTAGCTGGGGACTGAGCTGGCTAATAGGCCAGTTTGGGGGAAAAAGAAAACAAGCACTGGACAACCATGGGCAGAAACCCACTGGGATGCCTGGGTGACTCACGTGATGTGGCTGGAGAGAAGGGATGGCACTTCATCTTAACATTTTAAAAAATTGTTATTATAAAGGTGATGGACAGAGGGGTTACAGTTACATAAGTCAGGTAAAGAGTACATTTCTTTTTGGACAATGTCACCCTTTCCCTTGCAGTTTTTCCCTTCCTTCCCCACTCACAAGTTGAATAGTTCATTTTCCACATAGTATCCAGTAAGTACCATTGCTGCGTTTGCTCACCTTTTCTCCCTCCATTTCTGGGGATGGCACTTCTGAGATTAGGGTATAATGAGCCAATAGGTTTTGCCTCAGGTACATTTTCCAATAGGGTCAAAGGTGCCAGTATGTACAAAGTCTCAATTTGGGGTGGGGCTGGCAGCTAGGAGGTCACTTCCTTGTCAAGTCAGTGAGTCTGAGCGCCTGTACTTGAGGTCTCCTGGCGATAGTATGAGATGCTCTTCTGTGCTAGTCCCTCATGGTGAAGAGGATGGTGATGGCATTCACACACTCGGAGGAGGCAAACACATTTGCCTCCAGCAGTGGCGCGCTGGCCAATCCCTCTGGGCAGCAGGTACGCGCACACACACACACACACACACACACACACACACACACACACACTTTAAACTTTAGAACTGGACTCATGTCTGAAGTCCAGCTTTGGTACTTAGGAGGTGACCATGGCCAGCGCGACCTCTCAGAGCAGGTGCTAGGACAGTGACGTGTGCCCAGCCATCCTTAGGGTACTGCTTCCTTGGAACTTAGTGAGGCCCAGGCCGATGGAAGTGGCCTGCCAGCTGGAGGCCATGCAGGACATGAAGTCACAGGGCAGTGACACTGCCCGGTGCAGAGCATGGCTTCTGTGGTGGGAGCAGGAAGGTAGGAGGGCTTGGAAAGCATTGTCTTTGTCCTCTGAGCCTGGAATCATGCTATGTCCCCCTCTGTATCCCCCAGTTAATCACTCCATTTGTCTACCTCTCCCTTCCTGGTCCCATAAAACATGTCTTTTGGGGGGCTGGGATTGTGGCTTAGTTCTTACCTTGCATGCATGAAGCCCTGGGTTCTATTCCCCAGCACCACATATATAGAAAAAGCAAAAAGTGGCGCTGTGGCTCAAGTGGCAGAATGCCAGCCTTGAGCAAAAAGAAGCCAGGGACAGTGCTCAGGCCCTGAGTCCAAGCCCCAGGATTGGCAAAAAAATACAATACAATACAATAAAAATAGGTCTTCTGGGAGGGTCAGGGCGTCCTCTGGGGAAGGCTGGCCTTCGTGAGAAGGGGCTGCCATGCAGTGCTGAAGGCCGAGGCAACAGCCCCGCCCCTGGACCTTCCCAGGTCCGTGCCTCCTGGAGCTTCCTTCCCTGGGGTCCAGGTCTAGCTGGTGCTTCTCGGATTCAGACTGGGCTTCTCAGACTCTTTTAAGCCCCAGAATGGCTTGACACTCTGTTCCTGGCCTTGTCTCTTCACAAGTCAGTGTTCTGAATGAGAAGTAGACAGGGTGGGAATGTGTGTGTGGAGGGGGTATGGGGGTAATTCCTTATCAAATGATACCTAAGAGCCTGAATAGCCAAATATAACTTGGGGCCATTGATTGGGTCATGGCCTGAACAAATGTGTATTAGACATATGGGGACACTTGGCGACTTTCTGTACCTGCTTATTAAATAATTGGAAGAGTCTCATGTTGATTTAACTAGATGTGGTAGGCAGCCGCTGAGATGGGCCCCGCTCTTCCACCTCTGCTAGCCACAGCCTTGTGTAATCCTCTCCCCTGGAGTTCAGGCTGTGCTCAGTGCCCATGTGGACACAATGGATGGAGTGAAGACATACCCTTCTGGGATTAGAGGAGAAAGCCCATGTTTACCCTGGGTATGTTCTTTCTTGGATCGCTCCACTGAAGGAAGGGGCCATCCTGTCTTGAGCAGCACTGTGGGGTGGCGGGGACATGATGACCCCCTAGGAACTGAAATACAGCAGCAGCATGTTTCTGGGAGCAGGTTTCCCAGCCCCAGGTGGACCAGGAGTTGGGGCTACCTTCTTTTCTTTTCTTTGTTTGTCATGGGGCTTGAACTCAGGGCCTGGGTGCTGTCCCTTAGCTTTTTTGCTCAAGGCTAGCACTCTCACTTGAGCCACAGCGCCACTTCCAGTTTTCTGGTGGTTAATTAGAGATAAGAGTCTCACAGATTTTCTTGACCAGGCTGGCTTTGAACCATGATCCTTAGATCTCAGCTTCCTCAGTAGCCAGGATTCCAGGCATGAGCCACCAGTCCCTGGCTGGGGGCTACCTTCTGAGAGCTCTGGAGTCCTGGTGTCCAGCTTAGCCACGCCTGGATTTCTGGCCCAGGAACGAGATAAGACATACTTGTTTCTTGCTGCTGTACTGTGGCATAATTCATGATGCAGCAATAGACAGCAAATGCATGTGTTTGTGAAGAAGGGTCTTATTTTTTGGAGATACATGTTAAAACATTTACAAATGTCCTGACAGCAGTAATTTACTTTTTTTAACTAAATTTTTTAAAGTTTTGTTTGAGAACTCTTTAGTGTATGGCCAACTAGAAGACAGATAAATTCTTCTCTTTTTTGGTGCCAGTCCTAGGACTTGAACTCAGAGCCTAGGGGTTGTCTCTGAATGTTTTTACTCAAGGCTAGTATATTCTACCACTTGAGCCACAACTCTACTACTGGCTTTTTGCTGGCTAATTGGAAATAAGAGTCTTCACTGGCTTTGAACTGCAATCCTCAGATCTCAGCCTCTTGAGTAGCTTGTATTATAGGTATAAGCTACCAGAGCCTGGCCAATAGATTACTCTAGTACTTGCTTCTACACTCGGTCTGTTGCAGGAGCGCTCCCTGTCCCCCTCCTCTTCAGCAAACTGGGGTGTTGCCCATGGGGCAGGTCTTGTTATCAGTCCTTCAACACATTTCCGGTGGGTAGCTGGAGTAAAACTTTCCTTTATTCTCAGGGGTGGGTTTCTGTTATAGATAGCAATGCATATATTTTGCAGTTCTTTTGTATTAGCAGATATTAGCTGTTCAAAGAGGTTTAGTTGTGATATATCCATACATGCCTATAATGTACTATAATCAAACTCACTTTATTAACTTCCCCTCTTAAAAAAACAATTTAATGGGTCTCATTATTCTATTTTCATGCACGCATATAAAGAGCTTTGGTCATAGTCACCCCTCTTTGCCTTCTTTCTCCTTTTGCCTCTGAAAGTACCTATTTTACATTTAGGCTAATTTGTGGTGCTAGCCCCGGGGCTTGTCCCTGAGCTTTTGTGCTCTGGGCTACCACTCTACCACTTGAGGCACAGCTCCACTTCTGGCTATTTTGGTGGTTAATTGGAGGTAAGAGTCTTATGGACTTTCCTGCCCGAGCTGACTTTGAACCACAGTCTTCAGATTTCAGCCTACTGAGTAGCCAGTATTATAGGCACGAGCCACCAGTGCCTGGCTATGCTCTTTTTAAAAATAAATATCTAGGGCTGGTAATGTGGCTTAGTGGCAGAGTGCTTGCCTTGCATGCATGCAGACCTGGGTTTGATTCCTCAGTGCCACATAAACAGAAAAAGCTGGATAGTGGCACTGTGGCTCAAGAGGTAGAGTGCTAGCCTTGAGCAAAAAGAAGCCAGGGACAGTGCTCAGGCCCTGAGTCCAAGCCCCAGGGCTGGCAAACACAAGAGAATAAAATAAATATCTAGGTTCTGCATATGAGAGGAAACATGATATTTTATTTCTGAAGAGGCTGGCTTATTTTATGTAACATAATGATACATTTTAATTTACTGTTTTGAAACAATAATACACAGGGTGAAAGTTTCAAGGTTATACAAAAGATACTCTGTTTCTTTCCAGTTCTGGGCCCTCTGCCTCCCTTCTAGAGGCAAGTATCTGCAGATAACTTAGTTATATATTGTTAGAAACTTCCTGGGGAGATAGTCCTATCTGTCCAATGCCTACCTTTTCCTTTCTTGGAATATAATTTGTGCTCAATTAAATGCTTATGTTATTTTGTTTTGACAAGACAGAGACCAGAGGGTCCCATCTTGCCCCACTTTAGTCAAACCCTCTGGCAACAGAAAACAATTCTGCTTTCTGTCCCCACAGGTTTGGCCCATCCTCAAACTTCATATAGATAGAAACCCACAGTAGATGCACTTTCCTATCTGGCTTCTTTTACTCTTCATAATTTTCATGCAGCAGCAACCCACTTCATTTTAGTTTTGTTTTTGTAAATAGCTTTTGTAGAGATAAAATAGGAGTGGACTACTCAACACACTTCATTTCTCTGACTATTTGGGGGGGGGACTTGTTTGCCTTGCAGGCTCATGGTGTGTATCAGTCTACATCAGTGGGCAGTGTAGTGGTTTAGTGAACTGGATCTTGTGTGTGTACATGCTAGTACTGGAGCTTGAGCTCAGGGCCTTGTGCTCTATCTCTGCTCACAGATGGGGCTCCGCCACTGCAGCCATATTTCCACTTTGACTTTACTGGTTACTTGGAGACAGATTCGTGAGGACTTTTCTGCTTGAGCTGGCTTCAAACTGAGATTCTGAGATCTCAGCTTGCTGAGTGGCATGAGCCATGGGCACCTGACTGAACT
The DNA here is from genome assembly GCF_023159225.1 of Perognathus longimembris pacificus. Lineage (NCBI taxonomy): Eukaryota > Metazoa > Chordata > Mammalia > Rodentia > Heteromyidae > Perognathus > Perognathus longimembris. The sequence continues at coordinate 109,134,000 of NC_063188.1, read as the reverse complement.
GGCTTTTGATGAATGGACATATCCATTTATCTATCTTTTATAATCAGTGATGATAATATTATAGGAATATAAAAACTCAAAAGAGAAAATGATTCATTAATTATGCAAATAGAATAGAAGCATGTTTTAAAATCAAGGCACTTGCTATGATTTTACATACGAGGAACAGATGGATGTTCAGAGGAGCCAAGGATCTTCCCCCGGGTTATGTGAACAACAATGCTATAGCTTTGGAACAACTAGGGAGTCTCCAGGCTCCATTTAGAATGGTTTTTTTCCAGCCTAGGCTCGGGGAGGTCAAAAGCCATATTTGCTTTATTTAGTGCTGCAAGCACAGAACATAGCATGTAGCAAGTGCTCCTTAAATATTTGTTGAATGAGACAATAAATGAAATACTAATATCCTGAGAAAAGACCATTAATATTGTAAGAACTGGATGAGTATTTCTGTATGACATGAGCCTTGATATTCACTCATTCATTTACTCATTCATACACTAATTTACTACCTCAATTATATGGGTACACTGTTTTACATAGCTAAGCAAGTACTCTATCACTGAGCCCTCTTAATTTTGTTTTAATTCAACAACTATTCCTTTGGTCCCCGCTATATATCTAGGACAGAGTTTCTCTCTCTCTTTCTCTCTCTCTCTCTCATCATGAGCTTGAACTCAGGGCCTGGGTGCTGTCCCTGAGCTCTTCTGCTCAAGGCTAGTGCTCTACCACTTTGTGCTATAGTGCCACTTCCAGTTTTCTGGTGTGTAGCTGGAGATAATACTTTCACACACTTTCCTGCCCTGCCTGGCTTTGAATCATGATTCTCAGATCTCTGCATACTGAGTCACTAGGATTACAGGTGTGAGCCACCATCGCCCCCCGCAGGCCAGGGTTTCTCAGCTTGATACTGTGTCCACTTGGCTTTGTGATAGGAGATGCCCTTGTCCTGTGTATTGTGCCATGCTTAGTGGGTGGAGATAAAGGGGACCACTAAACCCTGCACAAAGTATCATTGCTACATGTCCCACAGGGGGCAAAATTGCCTTCAGTCTAGAATGTGTTAAGTCTAGTGGTGGGATAGAACCAAAGAGTCTAGCCTAGAGGACCAGTCATGGGAGCAGAGGACAGCTGTTGTAAAATTTTCCACTGAGTGACAGAGTAGGAGGCAAGAATGGCTAGAAGTTCTTTAGAGTGCCCAGCCATTGGCTAAAGTGGTGACTTGAACTCATCTTCAAGCTATACAAGAGGAACATCTAATGGGTGTTACAAGCCCTTTTTTTTATCCATGCCAGGGGTGACTCAGCAGAAAGAGCCAGGGTGGCCTAGAAAAGGCTGCATGGGGAGTCCCCGCTGAGCCAGTGAGGGGTTGGCTGACGTGACAGGGCCCACGGGGCTGCTCTGCCCACTCTCCGGGCAAGCTGACTCATCCCTCCCGCTGGCCCTGCTGTGTGCTCACCCCGCAGTTGTTGTTTGATGGCTCCGTGGCCTGTTTGCTTTTTTCTTGGACTTATTTTGCTAAATGTGAAGCTTGCTTTTTTGCCTTGGGGTAACCGTTGGAGGCCCTGGTTGAACTCAAAGGACTTTGAGGTCAGGATACCGGAGGCCTGACCACAGTGACTTGTTTTTCCTCTTAGCTTAGTCATACTTTTCATTAGCACCCATTTCTCCCAAGACATGGGAAATGACTGGAATTCCAGCCACCATGTTCCCTTCGCTGTGGTCAATCAGAGGACACAGGAGAGACACATTAAAGCTGCACATAACCACGGTGAAGCTGCTACTCATCAGGGTCTAAATTCTTTTTATGAAGAAGAGGATCAGAGGTAAGAAGAGAATCGGTTGTTGTAGACAAACACTAGTCAGAAAATGGTCACCAGAAGGCTGGGGTGAGGACTTCTAGGAGAGGGAAGGCCGGAGGTACTCCTCCAGTTCCATCTTTGGGACTGATGTGGGTTGAGCTATGTCTCCTTCCACATTCACACTCTGCAGTCCTCATGCTCAGTACTTCAGAGAGTAACCTTCTTTGGAGACAGACTATTTATGGAAGTAATGAAGATACACTAAGTTCATTAATGCAGGCTCTAATCAAATAGGTCCAGTATCCTCATAAGAAAAGGAAAATTGGGGCTGGGCACTAGTGGCTCACCCTTACAATCTTAGCTACTCAGAAGGCTAAGATCTGAGGATCGCTGTTCAAAAGCCAGCCCAGGCAGGAAAATCCACAAGACTCTTATCTCCAGTGAAGCACCAGAAAACTGGAAGTGGTGCTGTGGCTCAAAGTGGTAAAGTGCTCGCCTTGAGCAGAGATGCTCAGGAACATCACCCAGGCCCTGAGTTCAAGCCCCACAACAGACAAAGAAGGAAAAAAGGGTGTATACACACACACACACACACACACACACACACACACACACACAGAGGGAAGATTACATGAAGACAGGCCTTGGAGAAAGGCCTGGAGCAGGTCTTTCCTTCAGAGCCCACACTTTGATCTCTGACTTGCAGCCTCCAGAACTGTGCTGCAATGAGGTTCTCTTAGCTGGGCCACCTGGTCTGTGGTACACTCTTCCAATGACCCAAGGAAATGCATACAGCTGTGTTTGAGGGGAGGTGGGAAGCTTCCACGGTGTCTTTGACAAGCTCTTGCCACATCGTTCAGGAGAAACATGGCTCCTGATAGCCTCTCACTGGAAGCAAGATGTTCCTGTATCTTGAGATGACTGAGGCCTGTCATGCCTCTGTGGAGAGAGGCCTTTGGGGCCTGGGCTCAATCCAGCTCCCTCCTCACATCTGTGATTCATAACCTTTTCTCTGTCTCAGTTGACTTATCTGTATTATGGGGCTGGGTGACAGCACTTAACTCAAGGTGTCGGGAGCTCTATCAACCTCATACATGGGAAGAGCTTAGAAGAACACCCTCACAATGGAAGCCCTATATGACATTGTTGTTGTTATTATTGGAAGGCATCTCTTGGGATATTCTAAATTATTGACTCTTGGCACAGGCAACAGAGACTCCATGTCCCCATTCCCCTTGAGTGAGGGGGGAGAACACTGAGCCGATTGTGTCACCCGAGGCCACTTGAGGTTGGTCTCATCTCCTTTCCAACACACAGGCTGGGTTTGAAAATAGGACAGATAGCCACATGGCTCTGGGACTGCAGGAAGCCTGCCATGTCCACATCAGTTCACCCAATCCTGTGTGAACCATATGGTAGTCAAAGGGCACTGAGAGTGCTGGGGACAGAGAGCTGTGCCAAGGAGGAAGGAGGAGGAGGGAAAGGGACGTGGCCTCCCTCTCTTCCATGGACCACACTTCTAAGCAGGCTAAGTTTAATTATCCCGTGCCTCTCCATGTGGTCTTTTGCTCCCAGCTGCTCTATCTTTAAGACTTGTCTCTCTTCAGTCCTGTGGCTCTCAGCCTGTTCTGGTGGCCACTTAGGGGTTCCTGTCACTGTTAACACCTTTGTCTTTCTCTGGAGAGCTTAGCTGGTTTGGAGGCTTGACTGGTTGTTGTGTGTGTGTGTGTGTGTGTGTGTGTGTGTGTGTGTGTTCTTTGTATTTTCTGTATCCAGCAAAGATTTTCTCTCATTTGATGATTTGTCTCTTGTTTCCAGTAATTATTTATTTTCCTATGCAGAAACTTTCAACTTAATACAGTTGCATTCATCTATCCTTACATAAAGACCCCATATAGCAAAATCAATCCTGAGAAGAAAAAGTAACACACAATACCAGATTTCAAATTGTAATACAGAGATATAGTAAGACAAATGGTACCTTACTGGCACAAAAACAGACACGAAGATCAATGGAACAGGATAGAAAATGTAGGAATAAAACCAGACAACTACAGCCATCTGATTTTTGCCAAAGAGCCAAAAACATGCACTGGAGAAACAATGGCTTCCTTAAGAAACACTGCTGGGTAAACTGGCTAGCTACACATAGGAGACAGAAGCTAGACCCCCTAGCTCTCACTCTGCACAAAAATCAAGTTCAAATGGATCCAAGATCTTAATGTAAGATTGGGCTACCACAAGAGAATATAGGGAAAACTCTGGAAGATATATGCACAGGTAAATATTTTCTTTGATACATCAAAGGCATTTTTGCTAGCAGTGGAGATTGAAATGACCAAGGGCATTGAGCACACTGAGTTGGTACCCAGCAAGAATGGAAGACATGTGTTTTGCGTCAGGGGCCACTTAAGGAATGGTCACATTGTGGCTATTTCATTGTCTTTTTTGTTTTGTTTTGTTTTGGTTTTTTTGCTCAGGTACAAAACACAAGCATGCAAACAATTCCACTTAAGGGGAAAGTTCTGAGCGTCATCAGTTTAGAACTGTTCTCCATGATGCACTTCAGGCTTGTCATGTGCGAAGCATTTTCCATGGGTTCCAAAACAATGATGTCAGGCCCAGAGATACTGTTGGAAATCAGTTGGAATCTGCAAGAAATTTCTGAGTGATATGAAAGGGGCACTGGCTGTATGGGCTACAGTACTTGTTCTAGAAACTGTGTGTGGACTACCATGTGCAGAGTCAGTTCATTTGCATGTGATCATTCATCGGTATTACAAGTTGAGTGTAGTGATAAAGGTCCAGGCTTCTCTGTGGCATCTCCAGGATGTGGCAGGGGCACCAGGTTGGATGACAGTGCGGGGACAGCCTTGGGTACATATCTCTTTTCAATGTCTCCTCCTGTCCAAGATGGGAAAATGTGTGTGTATGTATGAATGTGTATACATGTACATTAAATGTGCATATATGCATATGTACACTTAAGTATGTATATGGGCATTGTGTTGACAGAAAATCCTGGTCCTTTTGTTATGTTTATAATCTTCTACTTTTCACCTCTTATTTCTGAGCAGTACAAGTAAGCAGATAAAGAACTATTTGCTGGGTCTGGGAATGTGGCTTGGCAGTAGAGTGCTTGCCTAGCATGAATGAAGCCCTGGGTCCAATTCCTCAGCACCATACAAACAGAAAAGGCCCAAAACGACTCTATGGTCCAAGTGGTAGAGTGTTAGCCTTGAGCAAAAAGAAGCCAGGGACAGTGCTCAGGCCCTGAGTCCAAGCCCCAGGACTGGCAAAAACAAACAAAAAAATGATTTGCTATAACCGCAAATATTTTTAGCAAAAACTTTCTTTTGCCTGCATCTACATAGGCAGATGAAGAGAACAGTGCTCTGTTGTGTAACTAATCTAGTGATTCATTTGTCCCGGCTTGCCACATGGAAGCATGCCATGTGTGCACGCAGATACCAGGGCTGGGTACCAGCCACACAGTCATCCCCAGTCCAGGTACGCTCCAGTGTACTTCCCTTGTTAGGGAACTGAGTAGAAAATGGGGAGCCGGGGACCAAGTGGCCTGGTTGTTGGTAGCTCACGGGGGCTGATCACATATCCTAACCTTAAAGCCTAGGCGACTCCCACCCCTGCACTCATGGACTTCTTTCAGCCTTTTATATCATCCCTCCACCTTCTGCCTGCACACCCTCCATGCTGCTGGATAGCTTAGTGAGTTGCAAAACAAACACCTATGTCCTCATGTTACCACCCAGGTTAAGGTACAGAGTGCTGCCGCTGCTCTGGAATTTTCTGTCCCTCATTCATCACTCCCTTTAACTGATCTCCTGAATGCAACTGAGTGTATCTGCTTTCCTTTGTAGATTCACCACTAAATTCTGCCTTCTAGTGAATCATAGTTTACTTCTACCTGCCAGTCTTTGAACATTACATATGTAGAATGACACAGCATGTATTCTGATACATCCTCATTCTTATTCTCAGTATTCTGTGTTTAGGCCACCTGCTGTAAGCATCTTTTGGGATGTACTTGAGGCACAGTGAGTAGAAGAGAAGGTACTGGATAGGACAGAGAAAGTACATGGATTGGGAAGGGACAGTGGGCTATGTAGGTAGGTGTTTCTAGTGATCTAAGGCAGGTCATACAGTTAAAGTCTTCAGGCTGACACGAAGAGCACATATGAGGTAGGGCAGGATAGAGGAGGAAGAGGCACAGGTTGGAACAAGATGGAGAAAAGAGAAGGCCATCTTTGCACATGGTTGCTGAACCAGCAGAAGCTGAACTAGTAAACTATGGGGCGCTCCATCTGGTGGCCACATGCTGTAATGACACTCCTTCTGAGCCCTGAAGCACTCAGCCTGGCTGGTGGGTGGCTAGCTAGCATCAAGGAACAGGCAGCCTGAAGATACCAGTCCTTATGCCTAGCCCCCCATGTAATCCACATAGATTTCAGGAAAAAGGAATTTTAAAAGGTTTCTTGTGATGAGTTATTGGAGTGTCTGGAAAGTTTGTAAGAAATGAAAATTTGGGGCTGTTTATTTGTACATGTCATCTGACCAAGGCCTGTCTCTGAGCTTGATGTTCTCCAGGCCTCTACCCCAGATGTGTGGTTATAGAGTTTTTATTGTGTCCTATACTGTTCGTAGTGGTTTAGAAATACTACAGCTAAACTTCAGTTATGATGTCCTTGAACCCTTTGTTAGGGCTATGTCAACATATTTTCACTCATGAGCCAAGGAACCTGGAATTTGGAACCATTAGGAGAGCTAACTAGTGTGAGAAACCTTTCTAGTTGTATGATCCCATAGAAACCCCTGTGTTTGTGTGCGTGTGCATGCATGTGTGTGTTAGAAACTTCTCTTGATTGTCTCAAAGATCCAAGATTTCTGGGACCTCATTTCTTCCTTGAGATGAACCCATAAGGAATGATTGTGAATGTTTATTGGTGTGCCTGTCCCAGCAGAGCATGATGCTTGGCTCGCTGGATTCTATTGGAAGGTGAGTATTGTAAGTGTGTTGATAGCTCACACAGGGGCCTGGTGGGTAACAGATGCTCCTAAATGGAATGAAATAGGAGCCAGCCACCCAAGGCTTACATTAAACTCTAGTCTATTACTCATTTTGGTAAGTAGAGATTTTTTGAGACATAAGCACACCTTCATTTACATATTATCTGTGGCTGTTTTGTGCTATGATGGCAGTACTTTCACGAGATTGTGTAGCTCACAAAGTCAAAGACATTTTCCATCCAGCTCATTACCTGTAGTACTTTCCAAGCCTCAAGTATCAGAGTTCAGTGACTGTGAGAAGGCAGAAAGGAGAAAGGTGCCCAGACAACTTGTGGAAAAGCTCATGAGACCCAGAGGAGAATTTCGTAGCAGTGTTTCCCTTTTCGTGGCTGGTAGAGGGCTGGTACTTCTCCTGGGATGGCAAGCCTTCCTTGTGGATTGGAAGTTTTAACCTTTGAACATGAAGTTTGACTTTCTGTTGTCTCTGTCCAAGTCATCTAGGAGTTAGCTAAGTTGGCAAAGAGTATGGCATGGCCTGATGCAGGAGAGGAACATTGATATAAAAGTTCTCAGGTTCCTGTGGCACCTGGCCACTACTGGGCACGTAGACAAGGGGATCAGAGGAAGGTCACAACATGTTATGAGTAGGTAAAAAAAATGATGGCAGCCTGCTAAATAATGGCTCCAAATGGGAAGCTACCCAAATATCCACCCATAGTAGAAGGGAGAAATATATTGGACTTATTCCTGGAGTCAAATAAAATAGAACCGGAATTAGCAAAGCTCATGGACCAATCCAGCCCACCACCTGCTTTTTTATGGTTTATCATATACTTGTGCCAATCCTGGAGCTTCAACTTAGGGCTTGGACACTGTCCTTGAGCTTTTTTGCTCAAAGCTAACACTTTAGCACTTGGACCACAGCTCCACTTCTATCTGTTTTTGTTTTTGTTTTTGTTGGTTTGTGTAGTTAATTGGAGATAAGTGTCTCACAGACTTTCTTGTCCAGGGTGGCCTAGAACTTCAATCCTCAATTCTCAGTCTCCTGAGTGGGTGCAGGTATGAAACCCCAGTACCTGATGTCTTTTATGTTGTTATATGGTTGAAAAACTTACAAAACATCGTAATTTTTGACATGTGAACTTTGCATTTCAGTATCCATGAATGCAGTTTTATTGAGACAGCCTCAGCTGTCAACTTGTGTACAGTCTCTGGCTACTTTTGAATGACAATACAGAGTTGAGAAGACCTGGCAGAGGTGACATGTCTCACAGAGCTTCAAATATTTACTCTCTGACCATTAATAGAAAACATTGCCAACCCTTGTTATAAGGCAGAAGACACCAACAACATAAAATATGGAGAGACAAGCAAGAGTGTGGTGTGAACATCTGGATGGCATGGGCCCTTAGTGGCAGGCAGTCTGAGGGCTCAGAGGGCCAAGAGGAAACTTATGCATATGTCCATTGTGGGGCTTGAACTCAGGGTCTGGGCGCTATCCCTGAGCCCTTTTGCACCCTAGTGCTTTGAGCCACAGCTGTACTTCCTGTTTTTGAGGGGTTAATTAGAGATAAGAATCTCTTGGCAACTTTTCTGCCTGGGCTGGCTTCGAACCATGATCCTCAGATCTCAGCCTCTTGAGTAGCTAGGATGACAGGCATGAGCCACTGGTGCCTAGCAAGAGGAAATTTTTGAAGGCTGATCACATTCGCTTCTTCCACCTGGGTGCTAGTTACGGGTATGAGTTTCCTATGTGACATTTGTGGAGCTGTACTCTTGTAACTTTTGTTTTTTTATGGATAAACATTTACTTCAGTAAAAAAGCTTACTCAAAACTGGTTACCAGTGGCTCATACCTGACATCCTAGCTACTCAGGAGGCTGAGATCTGAGGATGGAGGTTCAAAGCCATCCTAGGTAGGAAAGTCCAAGAGATTCTTATCTCCAATTAACCACTAGGAACAAAACCACAGAAGTGGAGCTGTGGCTCAAAGTGGTAGAGCCCTAGGCTTGAGTGAAAAAGCTCAGGGACAGCACCCAGACACTGAGTTCACGTCCCACAATTGACAGAAAAAAACAACAACCCTTAAGAAAAGTGATTTCAGGCAGGTCATGGTTTCAGTTACTTGGGAAGTAGAGTTAAAGGGATTGTGGTCTGAGGGTAATCCAGGGTAAAAGAGAGACTCTATCTGAAAAATCACTAAAGCAAAAAGGGCAGGTGTATAGCTCTAGTGGTAGAGCACCTGCTTAACAAGTTGAAGGCTCTTAGTTTATATCTCACAGCTGCCTCACTCCAAAAAAGAGGATTCAGAGGCTAGGGATGTGGCTCAGTAGTAGAACACGTGCTTAGCATGTGTGAGGTCCTGGTTTTAACCTCCAGCACCAAAAAGAAAAGAAGAGATAAAGAAAAAGGAAAGAAGAAAGGAAGGAGAGGGAAAGGGAAGGGAGAGAAGGGGAGAAAAGAGGAGGGGAGTAGAAGAGAGGGGAAGGAAGGGGAAGGAAGAGAAAGGAATGAAGTGGAGGGAAGGCAAGGGGAGGAAGGGGAAGGAAAGGGGAGGAGGGAAAGGAAGTGATTCCAGTATGGCAGCTCCTCAGAAGACTAAACATTGAATTTCTTCTGATACAGAAAATTTGCTTATAAGTATGTACTGAGATAAATGAAAATATGTGTCACACAAAGACTTCACACAGATGTTCAGAAGTATTTCTCATAACAGCCAAAAAGTAGAGACAACTCATATGTTGGATGGATAAGCAACCTGTGATATATATACTGCAGCAATGGAATACCAGATGGCCGTAAAAAGGAAAGAAAGCACTGGTGCATGCCCCGCCATGGAAGAATCTTGGGAACATGATGCTCAGTGAAAGAAGCTAGAAACTAAAGGGCACATTTTTCATGATTTCTTTTATGGGAAATGTACAGAATAGGCAAAAGCACAGATAGAAAATATGTAAGTGGTTGCTTGGGGAAAGGCAAAATGGCAATTAGTACAGGATTAATTTTGTGTGTGTGTGCTATCCTGGGGCTTGAACTCAGGGCCTGGGTGATGTCCTTGGTGTGTGTGTGTGTGTGTGTGTGTGTGTGTGTGTGTGCGCGTGTGTGTGCGCGTGTGTGTGCGTGTGTGTGTGTGTGTGTGCGTGTGTGTATTCTACCACTTGAGCCAGAGCTCCACTTCCAGCTATTTTGTTGGTTCATTGGAGATAAGAGGCTCATGGATGCTCCTACCTAGGCTGGCTTTGAACCACAATCCTCAGATCTCAACCTCCTGAGTAGCTAGGATGGCAAGCATGAGCCACCTGTACCTGGCAGTCCAGGACTCATTTTAACCTTTAAGTTATCTGCATGTAAGCAAGCAGCAGAGAGCATGTGCAAGGAGGCGGTCATCTTGAGACCTGTCCTTTCAGACAGAAGGCCTGGGTATTGCGCCAAGCAATCCCCAGCCACCCCTGCGTTCAGGCTGCTCAAAGCAGTTTGGAGCATGCAGCTGAAGCGGCTCTGTTAGCTTCACTACTTCTGTTTACCAACACTGAAGTGCTCAGAAAACCAATACCATCTGAAAGAGCAGGGATAGACTTCCTAGACTCTCCCTGTGATCCTGTCCGGCGCTGCTCCCAGTTCCCTGGGCCTCTGTTTGCCTTTGGCCTGATGGGAAGTAACCAAAGTCTTTGAAGTCACTGCAGTTGCGCAGTGCCCTTCCTGAGCGAGGACTGTGGCTCCTGGTGGGTTACTGCGAGGCGCCCTTGCTCACCTGTAGGCACCCTTTTGATTAGCTATCTGTCATTCTCTTTCGGGTTCCACTGCTCACCTCTTCTATGTGTTAAGGACAAAAATGGTCACAAATGCATGAATTGCTTTTGAGAGTTTGGGGTGAGCACCCATCTGAAAATCTGATATCCTCAACCTCATCCTGCTGTGAACTGTGCAGATGACCAAGCAGGATGTCCCTCTTTCTGGGGCAACAAATACCCCTTCAGGACAGGGCTCTAGTGGGTGAAGCAGAGGTTTTCCAGGAAGATGAGAGGAAAGCTGCTGAAGAGGGAGGACACCATTCATTGGGATGGCTTTCTGTGGGACATTCTTGCTCAGACATGCTGAGACCCATGATGAGCCCAGGGTGGGGTGTTCGATAGTTGGCTAAGCCTTGACTATACTTCTGGCTCTATCCATGGCCCTTATCTGGGTGATTTCGTGCTTTCTTTTATCTTGTAGAATGCATTACATTTTTTTTTGCAAACATCCAACTCTGCAATGTGTAGGTTTCCATTAAATGGTATAAATCCCCATTCTGATGGTAGCTTTCAGCATCAAAGTCCTAAATTGCATCACTGATGCTTATCACACTTACATACTTGTCTCAGGCTCTGGCCCAATTGAGGTGAGTTTCACTGGACAGGGTCTCATCACCCGGTCAAAGACTGATCCTGGCCTCTTGGGGGCTTCATGCTGGGGCCAAACGTATAAATTGTTGGAATTTTTTGGTCACTTGTGAGGCTTGAAACTCAGGGCCTGGGCCCTGTCTCTGAGCTCTTTTGCTCAAGGGTAGTTCATTGGTGCCCGGGCTGGGCTTTGAACCACAATCCTCAGATCTCAGCCTCCTGAGTACTTAGGATGACAAATGTGAGCCACCAGCGCCCAGCTCAGGTATTTCTTTACCTTAAGGGAGTGGATGAAAGACCTGGGTGTCCTGCAAGTCTTCCAAAGTCCTTTTGTAGGTAAATAGCGATTGCGTCAGAGAGACACTATCAGGCAAGATGCCACCAGCATTGACTAGGGCAAATTCCATTCCATCCTATCTCTGTGGGCGGCTTTGTCATATCTTGTTGTTTTATCCTCTGGGGTAGCTCTACACTGCCACAGGGCTGACTTTGTCGTCATTTTCCTCTCCCTCAGAGCCCCAGTAAATCCTAGCTATTAGCCATTATTATGATGCTGCTAATAGCGACTCCTTCAAAGAATACAAGGCCTTAAAATGATCACCCTTTCTCCTTAGATTTGGAGATTGAGCCCAGGATTTTATACATACTATACTACTGTAACTATACATTATTCTCACACCAGGTTGGCTGCTGGTTTGGGTGGGCCAGTGCTGGCTCACTTGTGCGTCTGTGGTCTGTGGCTTATGGGGTGTGGTATGGTCTCACCAGCCCGATGCACACAAGGCTGTGGGTTCTGTCACCTTTTCAGCATTCTAGCTGAGACTGCTTTTCAAGGCGGATAAGGTTTGAGAGGAAAAAGCTCCATTACTTCTTGGGATCTAGGCTCTGTATGTACATGCTGGCTTTTCCACATGCCACAAGACCAACCCTGATTGAAGAATAGAGAAACACTACAGGTATTAATAAAGAGGAGCTGCAAGTTCACAATTAAAAGATGGTAGATACAGGCAGGGATAGAGAATAGTGGGCCATTTTTTAAATCAGCTCACTGCGTAGACCTGGGGTTAGCAAACTTTTTTTTTTAAATAAAGAGCCATATAGTAAGCATTTTAGTCTTTATGGGCCATGTCCTTGTCTTAACTACTTTATTCTATTTTTGTAACATTAAGATATCCACAAACAATACATAAACAAGTGATCATGGCTGAGCCAACTAAAGTTGATTCACAAAATCAGGCAGCCTGATTTGGCCCATGACTGAAGTTTACTGAGCCTTGTTCTAAGTTATTCCATCCAAGTAGATATCTCATAGCCAGGCTCTGAGATGCTATCCTTGTTGAAATTATAGCTTTAAGGCTGTAAGCCAAAGTGCCCTCAACCAGCAGAATCACACTAGTTGGGGAGAAGTAGTCTAACTTAGACCAGGTGAGGGGACCCAGGGACCCCTTTCTCAGATGCAAATGACTCTGTGTGTACATCAGATGCTCCTGTACCATACTGACATGCCCTCCTCATGTATGCCTGCTGGATGCCATTTCTCTTCCATTTGCATCTCCCCTCCAGGTCCCAGAGAGTGTTCCATCCATTTTCTCACCTAGATGCCCCTTTCCTATACTTTACCTCTCTCTCTGTGTCTCTCTCTGTCTGCATCTTCTCCTAAGCTTTTAACTCCCAATTCAAAAGTGATACCATCTATTTTTGAGCCCCCGGGAAGCACCCAAACTGCCGTCAGTTAGATTATGTTTATTTTTGTGTGCCAATTATACATAGAATGGTCATATCCATGATTTACTCCATCAAAGCTTCCAGATGGACTTTCTGTTTCAGGCATTATTGCCTGGAAGAGTTGCTCAGATAGAGATCTGGGTAAATTTCAGGCAGTATCAACTTCTCTGTAATAGATGTCCACCTGTCTGGGCTCTGCACTGTAGGTCAGCAGCCTGTCATCTTATTTTTCCCATCAGAGATTTTCTTTGTCACATATCATAAGAGAACATCTTGTGTTTGTAAAAATGAGAGTGAAATCCCTGCTTTCTAATTTTATTCCTTCCTTTCTGTTACTGGTTAGGTTATTGGTTGCTACTGACTTATGCAATGTGATTCTTCCCTGGGTAGTCATCAGCAGGTATAGTTTTCAACTTGGCATGGCTTGGAACTCCAACTTTAAAAGTTTGAAAGCAGTTGAGTTGCACAGATGGTCAATAAATCAATCACTGTAGACCTTTTATTGCTTGTAAGGTGATTACACCACTTTGCCTGTAGTGATTTCTCAATTTGATTAAAATTCAGTTTCTTAAGGTCGTAGTTGAGTCCTCCAGATATATAAATATATAAAGCAATGGAGAAGTATGCACTCAAATAGTTTTATAACCACTTTCAATGTTTTAACCATTGAGTCCAGCACTTTTGTGGTTCTGCATGTTGTAATTCAAATTTCCCTGCTCTTTGCCAAAGTAATGTTTATTTAGTATGTCTTTCAGCCTCTTGTCTCTGTAACAGTGGATTATTATTGTTGTTATTATAATTGTTATTTTTATTTATTTATCTTGCTAAATGGGGTGAGCATTGGTCCTGCTGCAAAGCATTTTCTTCATCTCAAATTGGCTCCTGTGTGGTCTGGAAGTCTAACTCTCTGTTGGTGGTGGGATGTGGACGGTGAGTAGGCTCCTTTGTGATTCTTTTCCAAACAAGAGGAGCCAAATGGTGGGAATGGAATTGCAGGAATGGTGTCACTCTCTTCCAGAGGAAGGGACATTCAATGTTGTTACTGCCCTGGCAGCAGGAACCATTGTGGCTATATTTTGCTAAGAAAGGTTAGAAAATGACATCTGCACCTGGTGCTTCTTGCCCAGAGTTAGGTGTTGCCAGCTCTGCATGGTGCTTGGTTTCCTTGTGTGTCAATATGGTGGCTTGCCTGATATATGACTGTTAACAAAGGGAGATGGAGAGACAGTAGAGACCAAGTCTGTGAATACTGTATATGTTCTTGATACATTGTATATTGCATATATGTCTACCTGACCTAGACAAGGGATACAAAAACAGGTTGTAAGATATCACAAGAAATGTACACACTGCCCTACTATGTAACTGCACCCTCTTTGCACAACACCTTGTAAAAAATTTATGTTCAATTAATAAAAAAAATATGGTGGCTTGCCAGGTAGTGAGAGTTGCACTAGTGAATTAAAGTGTTGCCCATATTTTTACTGTACGTTTGCAATGTCTGTGGTGACAGTGGCATAGGCTGCCTACCACAATATTCTATTTTCTCTCCCAGGGGCACCAATGACCAGTTCATTTTGAGTTATTTGCTCCTCCAGCTCTCCCTTTCAATGTCTTCTTTTTGCAGGACATGATGTCTTTTAGAAGTGGACTCTGGTTTTCAATTGGCTATTTGTTATATTTATTTGTAACTTTCTGTGTTAGTCAGCTTTGTGTTACTGTAAGAAAATACTTAAGCTAATCAGCTTATAAAGAACAAAAGGGTTATTTTGACTGGGTAATGGAGGCTCTGGTCTGTGCTAAATTGGCCTCTTTGGACCTGTGGCAAGGCAGCACTTGGTGGCAGGAACAAGGGTGGGAGAAGGAGATGGAGCTCCTACAATTCACCTTGGAGACACACCCCTAGTCACCTAAGGACCTCCTCTTAGGCTCCACCTCTTAAAGGTCTCACTATCTCCCAATAACACCACCCTGAGGATCATGCTGGAAGTACATGGTGTTTTAGTAACATTCAGGACTTGAACGATAGCCCCTCAAAATCAATCTGTGGGGTGCTTTCACAGATATTTACAGACATGTGCATGTACAGGGTGGCAAAGAGTTTTAAGTTGCCAGAAGCACACGCTCAGCTGGGGTTGGAGAAGGTGACCCTTTGTCTTTGCATTTCCTCTCAGGCTGTCAACGCATGTCCTTTTTTGTGCCTCTTCAATGCCATGCTTTTCACTTGTTTTGTACTTTTTGGTTTCTGGTTTTGCTCTTTAAAATGGTCTCCCAATACAGTGCTGCAGTGCTGTCAGCACTGCTGTGGCCAGAAGATTGTGGTGTGCCTCCCAGAGAAAACATGTGTGTTAGAGAAACTGCATTCAAGCAAGAGCAGCAGTGTAGTTGGCTGGTTCAGCACTAGTGGTGAACAATCTGTATCAGACAAGGTGTCTTTATACAGAAGCACACAGAAAACAAGGCTATGGATCTATAGACTGACAAATAACATGACCAGAGGCTTACAGAAACGTAAGCCTAGATTTTCTTAGGAGCAGTTGGTTAGTGTTTTCTAATTTTGTGTTCAAGATGGCTTCCTAGAATACAACTATGACAAATAGAAAGCTTTGGCTGTGTATATATTAAATCACAGCAGAGATGCCAATGCTGAAAGGAGTTTTTGTAAAACTAAGTTTTTAGGGGTGTGTGTGTGTGTGTGTGTGTGTGTGTGTGTGTGTGTGTGTGCGTGTGCGTGTGTGCGTGCCAGTCCTGAGGCTTGAACTCAGAGCCTGAGTGCTATCCCTGAGCTTCTTTTGCTTAAGGCTAGAGCTCTACCACTTGAGCTACAGTTCTACTTCTGGCTTTTTTGATAGTTTAGTGGAGATATGAATCTCACAGACTTTCTTGCCCAGGTTGGCTTCAAATCCTAATCCTTAGATCTCAGCCTCCTGAATAGCTAAGATTATAGCCATGAGCTGTCAGCATCTAGCTTAAGTTTTTTTTTTTTTTGGCCAGTCCTAGGCCTTGGACTCCGGGCCTGAGCACTGTCCCTGGCCTCTCTTTGCTCAAGGCCAGCACTCTGCCACTTGAGCCACAGCGCCACTTCTGGCCATTTTCTGTATACGTGGTGCTGGGGAATTGAACCCAGGGCCTCATGTATACGAGGCAAGCACTCTTGCCACTAGGCCATATCCCCAGCCCCTGGCTTAAGTTTTTAATTTGGAAGTAATTGTAGATTCATATGCAATTCTAAGATACAGTATGGAGAAATTGACTTCATTGGCCCCCAATGCAAATATCTTGAATTACTACTATACAATATTAAAATGAGAATATTAATATTGATAGTACTGTGGCACAGGATAATTCATCATCAGATGCATTCATCATTGTTGCCCATTTGTACCTGTGCCTACAGTTGCCCTCTTTTTTGTTATTGTTGTTGGTGGTCATGGGTCTTGAACTTGGGGCCTAGGTGCTGCCACTGAGCATTTCTGCTCAAGGCTAGTGCTCTACCACTTTGAGCCAAGCACCACTTCTTGTTTTCTGGTGGTGCATTGGAGATAAAAGTCTCATGGACTTCCCTGCCTGGGTTGGCTTTGAACCAGGGTCCTCAGATTTCTGCCTCCTGACTAGTTAGGATTACAGGTGTGAACCACCAGGGCTCGGCCTATTACTCTTTTTCTAACACCTGTTTGCCATTTATGTCATTTGGTCATTTCAGGAATGGTACCCAAAATGCAAGTATATTATAGATCAACTTCTTGAGATTGACTTTTTTTTTTACTTTGTATCATTCTCTGGAGATTAATCTAGAATATTGTGTGTATCAGGAGTTCATGCAGCCCTATGAACTGAGCTTTCCTTATATGAGAGAATGGAGCCTGTGGGTCATTTTGTTTAGTAGTCCTGCTTATGGCTTTTTCTAGTGGAGCTGGGGCTACGACCTGGGAGCTTGTGCATGCTAGGCCAGTGCTGTCACTGTGCTGTGCCTCCAGCCCTGTGGGATATTTTAAACCATTCTTTGTCTCTTGTAGGATTAACTAGCATGGTCAATGCAGGGGTCATGAGTGGCTCTGGAAACCTGATGGATTTCCTCGATGAACCCTTCCCTGATGTGGGAACCTATGAAGACTTCCATACCATTGACTGGCTGAGGGAAAAGTCACGGGACACCGACAGACACAGAAAGGTAGGTGGCACCCTGCAAGGCCTCATTGAAGGAGAATCTTGATAACGGCCATGCTATATTTTATCCGTGGCTTATGGAACTGGGGCCGAGGCTCACGTGGTATATACTGCGTGAGGTTGGAGACAGGAGAGGGGCTGGTGGGAGAGGCAGAGACAGAGCTAGAACATTGCAATAGCAGGTGCTTTGGGTGGGATTTGGATCATACTGAGGGAGTGTGGTGGAGAGGCAAAGAGGATTTTCCAGAATAGGGGCTGGGCAACTTCTGGGCTCTTTTTTCCCCCCAATGAGGATGGAAATAATGATGCCTGAAGAGCAAATGTGGTTGTGTATGTATGAAAATGCCTGGCATTTGGTTAGTAATCAGTGTATATTGGACCGGGCCATGGTAAAGTTTTGTGCCAAGTGCCACGGGGTTGTTCAGAAGGCAGAGGGATTTTCAGACAGGGTGACATTTCAGCTGAGTCCTGGATGATGATAAGGACTTTGCTGTTCAGACAGAGGAGAACGCAGTCTATTTGGGCAATTCAAGGAATGTAGGCTCTGATGGGTGGAGATGGGTCTGGAAGTGTGGTAAGCTGGGCTGAGTTGGAAAAGAGCACGTAGGCTCTGGAGACCAGTGTGTATTTTGTGTTGAAGGTCACTGAATAAATACAGCAAGGATGCTTTGTGAAGGAAACAGGAAGCTGGGAGGTTCATTCAGGAAAAGAAAGAAGGCAGTCTCCTGGAAGCCAGGAAGGATGATGAAGAAAGGGGGTCAAGCAGTGTCCTGAGGGACCATTGGCAGGCCTTGTAGGAGGAATTGGGGTCTGGAGTGGAGGAAGCTCAAGGGACAACAGGCTGCAGCTGGCCCTGGGTGGTGCCTTTGTTGACAAAAGCAAGTGGTGCCTTGTGGAAGGAGACTGGGGACTTCTGCACATCCCATGCTGTCACTCCAGCCATCTACCCGACATGCACTGGGTCCGACGGTAGCAGGTGGAGAGATCTCTACAGTTCAAAGACACAGTCAGGGCTGGGGGGATGCTGAAGCTTTAGCAATGGCCTGGGTAGCCCGGGGACATAGAGACAGAAACAGGAAACAGTCAGGCCCTGTGCAGATCCAGATTTCCTAGGTGCAGGTGAGGTGGGAGGGAAGCCAGAGCCAGAGGCTTAGAGGAAGCCGGGAGGGCTGAAGGAGGGGCCCAAGTGGTCTGGGGTGAGAGGAGGAGGGAATGGCCAGGGAGTGGGCGCTGCTTACAAGGCCTCCTGAGAGAGAGAAAGTGGGAGCGGCCCAACAAGGTGGAAACTGTCAGTGACCCCAGAAACAGTTACATCAGAAGAGGGTGCAGAGTGATTGGAGAGTGACTGCCGTGTTATTTCATGACAGTTGGTGAGAAAGGAAGCGAACTACTTGACTCCAACATAGAGGAACATGTTGGAAAGGGAAAGCTTCACTCCAGAGCAGGGCAGAAAGCAGTGGCTCTCATGTGGGAAATGAAGTTTGATCAGAACTCAACCATCCTTATTCCTTTCCATATTAATTTTTTTTTGGGGGGGGGGTTAGTCTTGAAGTTTGAACTCATGCTTGCTACAGAGGCTCTCTGCCACTTGAACCATGGCCCTGGCCCTTTCTATTCTTAATTAATTTTTCAGGCTGAGTTCAGCCTTAGCCTAACTTTGGCCTTTGCCGGGAACATTTGCCGCCATCTCTCTCGGGGTGCGGGGGAAGTGGTAAGGATGAGGCTTTTGCTAGCATGCATCTATCTTCTTGGTAATGCCACGCTATTAGAGTCAATGTTCTTGCTATTAAAATGTAATCTTGAAAACAAAACTAAGGAATGCAATGTATTGAATAGGTTTTTCAGTGAGCAGACTGTTATTGAGCAAGTTAAAATAGTCACTCATATTCAAACTAGTGCTACGGACCAATGTTTCCCTTCAGAATGGATTTTAAATAATCAAATCATACTTACTATGTTTTTTAAATTACATGAATTTTCCAGTGCTCTAATTCTTTGGAGACAATGATGGTATCTTTTAGGAGCTCTGTGAACTTGAAAACCCATTTTATCGTTGTGGGGCATTACTGAAAGAATAATGTAACTGGGAATGCAGTTGCTTCATTATGTTCATTTTTCTCAATCAGTCTTGTTTCCTGAGGAAATTGTTTCATGAGAAGAAGCTTGACTTGGAAAATATGCTGTGTCTGCTTCATTTCCAGATAACCAGCAAGAGCAAGGAGTCCGTCTGGGAGTTCATCAAGAGTTTGCTGGACGCTTGGTCGGGATGGGTGGTGATGCTGTTGATTGGGCTGCTGGCTGGTAAGTGGAGAGCCCTGGGCCGCCGCCTCCGAATGCCAACTGTCCCAGAGGACACTGTGATTATGAAGTGTTTCTCTTTTACCTCTCTGCAAGCGATTTATGACTTGAAGTATCTAAGAGCAAGTGACATGACCAATATTCAGCCTAAAATCTATCATCAAGGCCAAGGCAGAAACTCCAGTTCTGTCTTCCTGAGAGCTGTGACTACAACACTGGCTGGCCTGCTACACACAACTTTTTACCACACTGGGTTTTATGAAAAGCACACGTTTTATATTTTATTCTAATTGTTTATGTAGGGAGCAACAGATATGGAAAAGTTTTGATGTCCAATCATCAGGTATCACATGTGATTGGCATTTACAACTTATTCAGCATTCTTGAAAAAAAAACTGGGCATCTTACAAAACCCAAAATAATATCCAACACTCAGGAGAACAATCTCCAGCCCTTACACTGCAAATCTCAGCGACTCCACATCCTTTGTTTTTATAATGTCAGTGCCATCTTGTGAGCAGTCGATGTTTCCAGAATAAAATGAATGGCTACTTAGAGGGCAAACTTGTCCCTTTAAAACCAAATGTACCAACTTTTCATGTTTTTTTTTTCCCTGAGGCTATGAAGGTTAATGTCTAAGAATAAAAAATGGAGCTGGGCATGGTTGTGCACACCTACAATTTCCATATGCAGGAGGCAGAGACCAGAAGATCATGAGTTCTAGGCCAGCGTAGAACCTTCTTTTTTTGTGTAAACCTTCTTCCTTCCCTGCTCCCCCCATAAAGAAGGTCCTTTTCTACTAATCACCACGGCTGCCTGCCCATTTCTCATTTTCTCCTTTCTGTCCCGGTAGCATTCCCCAGTATATCATGGCAGCCAACAGAGAAGGGAACTGGGCTCGGTGGATCCAGTTGTTTGGCCACTAATTTTGCCTGGCTTCTTCTTGGAAGATCTTCAACATGTGCACATGGTGGGAGTTTGCTGTGGATTTTGCTGCATTTGTGTAGGAGGGATTTTTAAACCTTACAGTTTATCATTACTCTTGGCTCTTAGGAAGGAGACCTAAATAGAGGACATGAAGAAACTTGGAATAGATCATTCTGGCATCCTGCTAGGGTAAATAGTATAGCTTATATTTATTGCCTAATCTAGGGGCCCCTTTTGACTGTTTGGAGCACAATTGATTCTGACCAGCTGTTTCACTAGAAGTGAAATCCATCAGTTCATTCAGGAGGACTCATCTAGACAACTAAAAGTCTGCTGCGGCCCAGCCTTCAGCTAAAGTCTCTCTAGAGAGGACACTGGTTTTGAGGAAGTACCACGTCCCTTCTCCCTCCATGATCCTCATGTGCAATTCTGAGAAAGTAGCCCTGTCCCCTTCTCTGGACCCCTGGACTCTCGACTCTCCAGCAGACAAGTACAGAACAGTAGAGACAGGAGGCCTAAGGGGTCTTTGAATCTGGGTGCATCTTGGAGGGAAATCCAGTGAGCTGTGCCCTTCCCTCACTGGCCTCACTGGTAGAGAGGATTCCAGCGTTGTACCCACTGCCTGCTCAGTGGCACCATGACCATTTTGTTTGGACTCTGATAGAGTAACCTTACAACTCCTCAGCAAGGGATTTATCAGAAGTTACCACCAGGTGTCGCTGCTGCACCATAGAACAAAGCAGAGGCCTCAAATCCACAAGGAACTTTATGAGTGTGGAATAATGTGATTATGAATGAATGAAAACTTATGGACTTGAGGTGATCATTGAGTCTCATTCTTGAATATCTTCAGGAGTCCTCCACCACTTTTAGATCTTCGTTCAAATATCATTTTCCACTTGAAGCTTTCTGTGACCACTTCTCTAAAATCACATTTTCCTCTCTCTGAGCCTATCTCCCTCCCACCCTTGCTGTATGTTATGACTGTATGTAATGGATTTATTGACATATAATTCACATGACATACAAGTAATTCATTCAAAATGTACAGTTTATTGGTTTTTAGTGTTTTCACAGAGTTGTTCTGCCATCACCATAATCAATGTTGGCATAAAAGACTCTGCTCCTGCCCCAGCCTCCCTCCCCTCGGGGCCCTGAGCCACCCCTCTTCTGTTTTCTGTCTCTGTACATCTGCCTGGTTTGGATATTTTCTGGAAATGGAATCATACACCATGTGGTCGTTTGTGACTGATTTCTTTCTCCTAGCATAATTTTTCAAAGTTCATCCCTGTGCATAGGGGCATTTCATTCATATTCCTTTTCTTAAAAAAATATTATCAAGGTGATGTACATTAGTGAGTACATTTCTTGTCAAACTTGTTACCTCCCCTCATTTTTCTCCCCACTTCCCTCCTCCCCAGCTTCCCCCCCCCCCGTGTTGTCCAGTTAGTTAACAACATATTGTCTTATAAGAATTGCTGTTATATTGGTTCACCTTTTGCCTTTTGTTTCACCATTTTGATGTTCCCCTTCCCTTCCCTGATTCAGGCAAACATATATGAAATACCCCAAATCAAATACAGTGACAACAAGGGCTAAAACATAGGGAAGATAAACAAAAGAAAAAGAAATAATTTCACATCTTAATCTTTTCTTTTGTCAGTAGTGGGGTTTAAACTCAGTGCCACATGCTTGTTTGGCTTACTTTCTCAGCTAGTGTTCTGTCACTTGAGCCATGCATCTAGCTCAGCCTTTGCTAACTGTTTTGGAGATGGAGTCTCATGGACTTTTCTGTCTGCACTGGCTTTGAATCATGACCTTCTAGATCTCAGGCTCTGGAATAGCTAGATATGAGCCACCAGCACTCAGCTTTTTCATTTCGTTTCCAAATATGATACTGTAAAGATGGGGCCATATTTTCCCTATTTATTCACCTGCCCCCTGATAGTTTGGGGCTATTTTGAACAATGCAGGTGTGACCATTTGCATAGATGTTTTTGTATGGATGCAGACTTTCATTTCTCTTGGGTATATGTCCAGGAGTGGAATTGCTTGGTGTTACTATAACTACATTTATAACTACATTCAGGAGGCCATTTAATGCTAAGATCTAGAAGATAAATAGGAGATTGTCCAGTGGGGGAAAGGTAGTACTTACTGACATAGTACAGAGAGGAGAGGCTGTCTCATTCTACAAACATGGAGAGAGCAATATGAGGAGTTAGTGCTAGAAAAACCAAGACTGGAGAGATATGTGGTTTAGGGTTATCATCAGGGACCTGTTGAAGATTCAGGCATTTTCCCAAGAACAATGGGACATTTGGGCAGGGTTTCCTGAAGGAAATGGGACGTGTCATTGCTTTTTGTGTGTGTGTGCTAGTTCTTGGGCTTGAACTTAGGGCCTGGATGGTGTCCCTGAGCTTTTGTGCTTAAGGCAAGTGCTCTTCCATTTCAGCCACAGCTTCACGTCCAGCTTTTTGGTGGTTAATTGGAGATGAGAGTCTCATAGATTTTTCCTGCCTGAGCTGGTTTTGAACCATGATCCTCAGATATCAGCCTCCTGAGTAGCTAGGATTACAAGTGTGAGCTACTAGTGCCTGACTCATGGTATTTTTGAAAGCCTGTCTAACCACAGTGTAGAGTACCCATTCAATGGGCAATACTGGGGCAGGGAGACCAGAGAAGAGTCTCTGGTCGCAGTCATCCAGAAACCATCCCCAAAAGGCTGGTCTGAATGGCAACTGAGGCCAAGGAAGTGACTCAAGAGGAACTTCAGAGGTAGAATGGCAAGGATGTAGTGATTGCTTGGAAACAGGCTCTTTACCCTGGTTTCCAGCTGGCACAACTCCCTAGATAGAGTCCTTCTCCCAGCTGGGAACAGAGCTGAGGCTGAGAGCGAGATACTTGACTTCAGCATGGGCAATGTGAATTTTTGTAGAGACAGCCAGTAGATACAAGTGGCAATTAGACGCATGTACTTCAGTGATTCCTGTTCTTTGGGTTTGACTGCTTGGAGTTTTATTTTAAAAGGTTGTTAAGAGTGAGTCTATAAGAGCAGGTCCTGATTAATTCGTGGAGTCTGTCATAGGCATGGTAAAAAGCTTATGAAGGTGAATTCAATAGTGTGTCACAATTGATTGGTAAGGTCTGCCATGGACATTGGAGGTGGGTGGCCAACCTAGATGTATATTTATAGCCTGGTAGCAAGTAAAAGTATATGATTAGGGTTGCTATGGTGAGAGCTTGGAATGAAAGGGAAAAAAGGTTTACAGTGACACTCTGAGGAAATGACATATTTTAGAAGCTAAATAGAGGAATCGGGATTATTGTGGGAGACAGGGAAACAGGAGAGTTAAATGATGTGGAAGCCATGGGAAGAAGTGTTTCTAGGAGGATGGGGTGGTCAGCAGTGTCAAATGATGTAGACTTCTAAAACTGGGGTTGGCTAACTTTTGGTGTAAAAGACCAGTGAATAAATACTTGCAACTTTGTGGAAGTGTTTATTTGTTCCTACTGCAACAATGCAATTCTGCCACTATAGCATGAAAGGAGCTATAGCCAGTATGGAATCAAATAAAAATTTACAAACAGAGGCAGTGGATTCAATTTGGTTGCTGGGCTGTAATTTGTAGAGTCTGTTCTAGAAGATGGAAGTGGTACACGGGCTATAGATTCTCTTGGTGGACTAAGGGAATGAACTGGGTGGGACGGAGGTGAGAAAAGGAGAAAAGGCAGTAGTTGCTTGGAAACAAGGGACCAGGAAGCAAGATTAATGAGAAGAACTGTTATTCTTCCTCCTCAGAGGAGGAAGAGCATTGATGTGAGTTTTTTGGGTGGTAACATCACACTGATGCTGTAATAAAGACATAGCTAGGTTTGAAATATAAAGGAGCCTGAAAATATGTGTAACAGACGAAAATGGATGATTCTGGAAAGACACCCAAGCCAGCCTTTTGTGCCCCACTGAACTTCTTCTATTTTTATCCTACATCTATCTATCAGCATTTTAAATGATCGTTTACTCATAAAGACCCATAGCTCCTTAGTCATAGTTTTAAATAGCCTAGAAGCTACTGATATGTGAGGCTTTCCTTAGGTGGTATCTGCTTGGTAGGAAAGCCCTTCTTGTTTAGGATGGGAGGCTGCTGTTGTCCGTGTGTGTATGTGTGTGTGTGTGTGTGTGTGTGTAGGGGGGGGTCCCTGGGGGGGTCCCTGGGGATGTCTTAGATGCTGCCCCAGCACTGCTGAGAGGCAATACGTTTTCCAGAGCATATGTTCCCAATTAAAATTGGCAAGGGGAGAGGGGTAGAAGAATGAGTGAGGGAAATGAGTTCAATGCAGTGTGTATACCACAGAATTGAGAAAAATAAGGGAAGGGGTGAGTGGAAGGTGAAGTGAAGATGTTGAAGGAATGACACAGATCAAGATGCACTGTATACATAAATTACTTTGTAAAGTGGAAAAATTTCAACACATAACCTAAAACTTAAGAAAAGCGAGGGAAGGAGTGAGGTGGGAGGGGTGGGTAAGAATATTGAAAGGGGTGACATTGATCAAGGTGCACTGTATGCTCTGTGGAATGGCAATTCCTTTGTACAACTAAAGAAAATGAAATATATTAAGAACATTCTTGGACCAGGGGGAACCCCGAAAGTCCATTGGCCCCAGTGGCTTGAGATAAGAACTTACACCTCTGCTTTTTGTACTTGACTGAGGCAGCAGAGCTCCCGCGGAGCTAGGTACTGGGCATGGACTCCTCTCAGAGGCTTTTGATGCTTCTTCTAGGCACTTTGGCTGGCGTCATTGATCTTGCTGTTGACTGGATGACGGACCTGAAAGAGGGGGTCTGCCTGTCTGCCTTCTGGTACAGCCATGAGCAATGTTGCTGGACATCCAATGAGACCACCTTTGAGGACAGAGATAAGTGTCCCTTGTGGCAGAAATGGTCAGAGCTGCTGGTGAATCAGTCAGAGGTGAGTGGCTGCGAAGCTTTGTCACCTGGGGGTTCCGGAATGTCTTAGCTTCCTCCTGCTTAGCACCGTCCCTGCTCCAGCGTAGTGCATTGCCTCCTAGCCCTGCCGCAGCTGCTGCTGCTCATACTTCACTTGGGGGCCCTTCCCGTCCCCACTCTACTACTGTCTCAGGAGCGCATTGTGTGTTCTTTTGAAGCCTCACAGTTGGACTTTTAAAAAAATATGAGTGATGGTTTTTTGACCCAGCTTATTTTTCTACCTTCAAATTGTGGGAGAAAAGATACTATCTGGTTGTTGTTTTTTTTTAGTTACAGCTTGTCTTCCAAAGCCACTGGCATATTTGATGTTTCCACGTGCAGTATACACAAGCTCTAGTTTGCCCACCTTCTTTCCTAGTGAGTCTCATGGTGTCTCCTTGTGCTTTCTGTTGTCTCCCGTGGCACTTTCTGATGGAATCACAGAGGATGTTTTTGGGCCTCTGTAAAGAAAAGAATGTCCAGTCCCGGTGTGTATAGAGGTGACTTACAGGTTGAGTGCTTGCTCTCCTGGCAATTAA
The DNA here is from genome assembly GCF_023159225.1 of Perognathus longimembris pacificus. Lineage (NCBI taxonomy): Eukaryota > Metazoa > Chordata > Mammalia > Rodentia > Heteromyidae > Perognathus > Perognathus longimembris. The sequence goes on along the minus strand of NC_063188.1, from coordinate 109,108,151 downwards.
AGCTTCAGACCTGTAGAGATTTTCATTGCTTTCTGGAGTTACCACAATGACTAAGAGAGGTCACGCATGGAGCAGATACTTAGATGAGCAGAACAAGGTGGCAAGCTCTGCGTGACCGATGCGCCACAACCAAAGACATTGGAGATCCACTTTGCCATTTTTCTAAACCTCTCTCAGTAGAATTGAATATATATCCTATCCCTTCACATCTCAGAAGTAGACAGGGATCTTGAAACCTCACATTCTCAGTGTTGTCCATTATTTCCTAAAAGAAATTCTCTCCATAGACTGACGAGCGTGGATAGGTGGGATTGGCTGGGTGCCATCTCTTAGTTCTTCTCTTCTACTTGCAATATGTATTTTGGGGTGGATGTGGCCACATATCTTTTCAACTGGTTTTAAGACTTATACTTTGATCTAAGGAATTACTGTTTGAAAAAGTGAGAAGCTGATTCTAGGCTATTACTATTCTATAGGTGGGTGAGAGGTATTTTTTGGTCCTATTTCTCACCACACAGGGCATGAATAGTTGTACTTGAGGTGCAGTCTCATAAATGTGCTTTTGCATTTCATAGGCCCACATGTGGCCATGGCTGTGGCCTGACTTATGGTGAGCACTCTTTCCTTTCCTCCTCATGTTGAGTAATCCAAGAAAGGAGCCGAGGCCTCGAGAAAGGAGGTCTCCACCTAGTGGGTCAGCTCCTCCACCTGAAAGCCTCCAGACTGTTGTATGTGTTTCAGGAAACTTTTCTCCACATATCAGATGTTTTGGATTCAGTGGTCCAGTAAGATCCTCTGAAGGAGACGATCAGGCAGCTCCGCTCTAATAATGCCTGTTCAATGTTAGTGCCACACCCTTGCCCCAAGTGTCTACTTCAGCAGCTTTGGCTAGAGTGGGCCTGACAGTCTCTGCTTCTAATGAGCTCCCAGGTAATGCTGATGCTGCTGGCCCGAGTACCACACTTCGAGGAGCAGTCTTTCAAAAACTCAGTTCTGACACTCACTGGTAGTAAGTTGCTTGCTGTGGTCTGGGTGTGTCCATAATAAAAGCTTAGAGACACCCATCCACCGCAGACAAGACAAAACATATCTTCCAGAGTCTCAGAGGCAGAAATTCTGCATCATACCTTTTATTAACTTGAGTGCAAGTGATGATTACAACCCAACATCATTCCTGCTTTCCATTACTGCTGAGATTTCACCCCATGGAAGGTTTGTAAACAACTCCTGGAGGAACACCTGGTACTGTTTGTATGTAGTAACTGTAGCAATAGCAACAGTTGATAAAACCCACACTGTCCTTTTGTTTGCTCAGGACAGGGATAAACCTGCCTGATCCCACCAAACTTTGCTCTCCCAGTGGAGGGTGTGAGGCGGGGGTATTTTTTAGGTCCACCGTACCTCATGTTTTCTTTTGTTTTGTGTATGCTGTTTAGGGTGCCAGTGCCTACATTCTGAATTATTTGATGTACATCCTGTGGGCACTACTCTTCGCGTTTCTGGCTGTCTCCTTGGTGCGAGTTTTTGCTCCATATGCCTGTGGCTCTGGTATACCAGAGGTGAGTCATGGCTGAATTTCTTCTGTACCAATACCAGGAATAGCAACTCCTTCCATAGTGGTGGTATGCTAGGCATAGTCACAAGCATTTGGAATGAATTGACTCCCTTAATCCTCATAATTAGTCCAGGAAGTAGGCACTATTTGTCTTCATTTAGTAGTTGAGGAAGCAAGTACAGACATGTTTGGGAACTTTTCCATGGTCAAGCTGGTAAGTGAGTTGAACCCTGAACTCTGATTTCGGGATTACTATTCTGTATTCAGGATTTTTCTCTGTTGCTTCTCAGCAGATTAAGACCCACTCTTTGTAAACCAGGCTTAACTTGCAAAGCCAATGGGAGCAGAAGTTATAAGCCCCCCACATAAATATGGTACTAGCAGGCTCTCATGGCTGCATCTGTGATGTGCTGGGGAAAAGACATTAATGCAGATTGTTGTTATTGAGGCACTTCACTAGCAGTTGCCCTCTTTTGCCACATCTTACTTTTTTGGTGACAAAGTAATAGTAATCTTTAAAAATTCATTGGTAGCCAGGAGCCAGTGGCTTCCTCCTATAATCCTAGCTCCTCAGGAGGCCGAGATCCAAGCATCATGGTTCAAAGCCAGACTGGGCAGGAAAGTCCAGACTCATTGCCAATTAACCTCAGGATGTCAGAAGTGGAGCTGTAGCTCAAGTGGTAGACAGATAGTCTTGAGCAAAAAAAGCTCAAAGAGAGTGCCCAGGTCCTGAGTGTGAGCCCCAGGATCAGCACAAAAAATGTACCCTTTTGAGTTTAGAGTTCTTACAGTTTTTTCAACATTTTCATGTCATCTGTGTATAGTGGAATTGATCTTATGAATGAATGAAGCTTAGGGGATCTTGTTTCAGGAAAGACAAAAAAGAAAGTAATATGTCAAACTGAATTTTCTTTTTGTAACAATACTGGGATGTGAACTCAGGGCCTTGTAGTCATGCTTGCCTTTTTTTCACTCAAGTCTGGTGTTCAACTACACGAGCCATACCTCTATTTTCTGGTGGTTTATTTTTAATGTGGTGTTTCAGGAATCCAAAAACAAGCTTTATTGCCATCGTATTCCTCTGATAAGCCAGTTCTTCGATGAGGGGACACATATGCACTAAAAAAGCACGTTGAAAAATGGCACACTAAAAATCACACGGCTTCACTTTTGGGCATCTACCCAAAAGACTGCAAACAAGAACACACTAAAGCCACCAGCACAACAATGTTCATCGCAGCACAATTTGTCATAGCTAGAATTTGGAACCAACCCAGATGCCCCTCAGTAGATGAATGGATCAGGAAAATGTGGTACGTATACACAATGGAATTTTATGCCTCTATCAGAAAGAATGACATTGCCCCATTTGTAAGGAAATGGAAGGACTTGGAAAAAATTATACTAAGTGAAGTGAGCCAGACCCAAAGAAACATGGACTCTATGGTCTCCCTCATAGGGAATAATTAGAACAGGTTTAGGCTAGTCACAGCAGAGGATCACAAGAGCCTAATAGCTATACCCTTATGAACACAAAAGATGATGCTAAGTGAAATGAACTCCATGTTATGGAAACGACTGTTATATCACTGTTGTAATTACTTTCAACATGCGATGTGAAACTGTAGCTTCTATTTTTTTTTTTTTTTGGCCAGTCCTGGGCCGTGAACTCAGGGCCTGAGCACTGTCCCTGGCTTCTTTTTTGCTCAAGGCTAGCACCCTGCCACTTGAGCCACAGTGCCACTTCTGGCCATTTTCTTCTGTATATGTGGTGCTGAGGAATCGAATCCAGGGCCTCATGTATACGAGGCAAGCACTCTTGCCACTAGGCCATATTCCCAGCCCCTGTAGCTTCTATTATTGACGATCCTCTTGTATGCCCTTCCTGTGGTTGTACCTGCACTATCTTTGTATCTTATCTGAGTACATTGGAAACCGTGTATACAGGTATTAGAACTAGGAAACTGAAAGGGAATACCAAAATCGAGAGACACAGGGTAAAAAAGACAAACGATTACAAAAGCAATACTTGCAAAACTGTTTAGTGTAAATCTACTGAACAACTCATGGGGGGAAAGGGAAAGGGGGAGGGGGGAGGGGGGAATGAGGGAGGAGGTAACAAACAATACAAAAAATGTATCCAGTGCCTAAAGTATGAAACTGTAATCTCTCTGTACATCAGTTTGACAATAAAAATTAAAAAAATAAATCACAGGGCTTGTGGGGAAGGTGAGTCAGCCAGCCACAATGCTCAATAACTTCCTCAATGATACATGGGAAAAAGATAGGAGTCTAATACAGACATGACATCAGCATAGTCTCATGGCTAAGACATATGTGAACACCACAATCAACGTGTCACTTGTTGCGACATCTTGATGTTGGCTTATGGAATGGGTAGAAGGTCAGCTGTACTCTAATTTACTGTGAAGGTAGGAAGGAGGCTGATGTGAAATCAGCAGGAAGCAGTGATAGCAAGTATGGAGGGCCACAGCCTCTCAGCACACATGTGACCTACTCTATGTGTATGTTATGTTTTCCTACATGGCTCAGTTCAACTGGATGCAGTTTTCTGCATTCACCTTGTATAGGAAATTGTGTATAGGTAGACACAAAACTGACATCATGTTTAAATTCTTCCCTAATGTAAGAACAGGATTGGGCCTAAATTACCGTTTTGAAACATGTTACAGCAGAACTGACTATATTATATTTGGTATATAAGGTACACTAGGCAGAAAATGGGCTACTCATTATTAGAGTCCCAGTTTATAATCTCACTGCCCACTAGTAGGCATTTTTGGTGTGCCAATGCTAGAGCTTGATCTCAGTGCCTGGGTGTTCTTTCTTAGCTTATTCTGCTCAAGGCTGACACTATACCACTTGAGACACATCCTTCACTTCTGGCTTTTGTTGGTTATTTGGAGATAAGAATATCACAGACTTTTCTGCGTGAGCTGACTTTGAGCTGCAATCTTCAGATCTCAGCCTCCTAAGTAGCAAGGATTCTAGGTATGAGCTACTGGTGCCAGGCATTAGTAGACATTTTTGACTTAAGCCTTTTCCAAAATAAGGAGATGTTCAGTGAGCAAGTAGTAAAAAATCTGAAGCAGCAATAAAAGGCATGCTTGGTAAGCCCCTCTTCCACCTCAAGAAGCAGAGACACTTAGCTTAGCTGGTGATCATGTAGGTAGACAAGGAGCTCACACATGGCTTTGAGGAGCTGCTTGGGCTTCTTGTCCAAAGTAGACATCTGTATTGGTAACAGCTGAACTCCAAGGGAGTCAAATGCTGAGTTGTTCATTTGAGTTCCTTATGTGACAAAAGGACAAGGAACACATGGACAGGACTCAAACGTGATGTCAAGTGAAGGGAGTCATAGGTGAATTTGTTAAGTTGTATTCTATTTGTATAAAACCTACAAACAACCCAAACAAAATAACACATCCTATGATCAACAAGGCAAAGAAATGACTGGAAAGGGGTTGCGATGGGAGGCAGTGCTGAGGAGATGGACTCTGGGCTTTTTAGAGGTTCTGTTCTTCTGTTTCTAAAGCTTGGTAGTAGGTTCATAGGTGCTTATTTTATCAACCTTTTAACCATACAGAAGAAGGTGATAGAACTATTTCTCTATTTATTAAAGAAAAACACATTCAAGCCGGGAGGTGGTGGCTCATACCTGTCATCCTAGCTACTCAAGAGGCTGAGATCTGATGATCACAGTTCAAAGCTAGCCAGGGCAGGAAAGTCTGAGACTCTTATCTCTAATTAACCACCAGAAAACCAGAAGTGACACTGTGTCTCGAAGTGGTAGAGTGCTAGCCTTGAGTACAAAAGCTAAAGCTCAGGGACAGTGCCCAGGCCCTGAGTTCAAGCCCCATGACTGACAAAAAAATTCACAATAATCTTTGGAAGTATTAGGGACCATAAAGGTTATAGAATTGTGTATAGCTCTTTTGACTGCAACAGCACCATCTTTTCCACTGTTAGTAAAATGGGCCAGAGTACTCACCCACGTTCTTAGAGGAAAGGACAGAGTGGAAGTCAGTATAAATCAGTAGTTTGTGAGTAAAAAGAGAGTCCTTCTAGTCAAAACCCAGCTCACCATGTAAAACCGACTTTAACTGGGATGTTGGAGCCATATTCCTTCATGTTAGCATATATACCAGCTAAGCTCTTTAGAAAATAGCTTTCTCGGCTAAATGTAGAACTCCCCTATGACCCAGCAACCCCACTTTTGGGTATTTATCCAAAAAACTACAAACAAAATCAAAGTAAAGCCACCAGCACAACAATGTTCATTGCAGCGCAATTTGTCATAGCGAGAATCTGGAACCAACCCAGATGCCCCTCCGTAGACGAATGGATCAGGAAAATGTGGTACATATACACAATGGAATTTTATGCCTCTATCAGAAAGAATGACATTGCCCCATTTGTAAGGAAATGGAAGGACTTGGAAAAAATTATACTAAGTGAAGTGAGCCAGACCCAAAGAAACATGGACTCTATGGTCTCCCTTATTGGGACTAATTAGCACAGGTTTAGGCAAGTCACAACAGAGGATCACAAGAGCCCAATAGCTATACCCTTGTGATCCCATAAGATGATGCTAAATGAACTCCATTTTATGAAAATGATTGTTATATCAGAGTTGAAACTACTTTCAACATCCCATGTGTATCTGTAGTTTCTACTATTGATGATGTTCGTGTATCACCTTCTTGTGATTGTATCTACACTATCTCTGTAATCTTATCTGAGTTTATGGGAAACAGTATGTACTGGTATTAGAATTAGGAAATTCAAAGGGAATACCAAAATTGAGAGACCAAGGGTAAAATACGAGAAACAACAACAAAAGCAATACTTGCAAAACTGTTTGGTGTAAGTGAACTGAACACCTCAGGGGGGGACAGGGGGGAGGGGGGAGGGGGGTATGAGGGACAAGGTAACAAACAGTACAAGAAATGTATCCAGTGCCTAACGTGTGAAACTGTAACCTCTCTGTACATCAGTTTTATAATTAAAAAAAAAGAAAATAGCTTTCTCATTGCCAGAGGTAATCTCAGATAATCTGTTTTATGGCATAAGAAAGGCCTTATCCAGGCAGCAGTGGCTCATGCCTGTAATCCTAGCTACTCAGGAGGCTAAGCTTCAAGGGTCATGGTTCAAAGCCAGCCCAAGCAAGAGAGTCCCTCTGAGATTCTTTATCTCCAAAAGAAAGTAGAACTGTGGCTCAATGTGGTAGAGTGGTAGCCTTGAGCAAAAGAGCTCAGGGACAGCACCCAGGCCCTGTGTTCAAGCTCCATGACCAAAATAAAAAACAAAAAACAAAAAACAAAAACAAAAACAAACCAAAGAATGGGCTTTGAATGTAATGTGTTTAGGAACATTGTTTAACTGAACTGGGGATGGAACTCAGGGCCTCACATATGCTAGGCAAGCACTCTACCATTGAGCTACATCCCCCAACCCAAAGTACATCTTTAAAATTGTTCATTCTCCCTAGCATTTCCATCTAAAAATGTGTAATATTTAGAATGGAAATTCCTTTGAAAACATTTTAAATGCAAATTTAGAGAAAGGTTCTGTAATAAATGCACTACCTATCATATTTTAAAGGTAACACTCAGGGTTTCTTACACTTTCTACTCCTGTTCGCCTCATTAATAGACCCATGATCGGCTATAGAAGAACTCACATCCTCTGGGAACTTATTCTGCATTTATTTTCTGTTTCTTACAAAATACCAGCACTCATACAAATACTTATCAAACACAAAGACTTCTGGTTTTAAGGGTAACACCATCCAATTCCACTACCATACGTTTTGTTAAAGCTCTGCTTGCTCTGGTCTCTATGAATTCAAATTAAAGCAAGCAATTGAATTTTGGCATCTACTGGGAATGAATTTGCCCTCCTTACTTCCTAATTTGATCATAACAATTTCATAAAATCATTTTAGAGAATTACAAAATACCTATTATATTGTTCATTTCACTACATGTCATGGCTGGCAAAGGCTCAGGTAATTTAGATTCTTGTAATTTTCTAAATGGTATGTATTATGCTTTAAAACTATACCCTGGGGTCTAAATCCACATTAACTAACTGGCAAAAAATTATAGATAATTTTATTCAAGGCAACACAAAAGGGCAGGGTTGTGGCAGGCATAATAAAACATCCCTTAAATAAAGGGATCTGAGGTCTCCAGAGCACAAGCTCAATTAGGCCAACTACCACTAGTTATAGACTAGTTTAACCACTGCTAGTTCTCCTGCCATTAGTTACAGAGTAGTTCAAGAAATATTGATTAGTGTTAGGAGACCATTTTTTATTCTGTGAGAGGGGCTCCTTAAAAAGAGTAATATACATGATGTGAATTTGATCAAAGTACATTGTATGCATGTTATAAATGCTACAAAGAGGTCCCTCTATACAATTAATTGATGCTAATACAAAATTGTAAAAGTGCTAAAATAAAAAAGGAACTCCGAGAGTTTGTTGAGGGACACACACACACACACACACACACACACACACACACACACACACACACACACACACACTGGCTCGGATGCTCTCTCCCTCTCTCCCTTTCTTCACTTTCTTTCTCTCCTTTAGTTGAGGGGATCTCTTATCAGTATTTCCTGGTTCACAGTGCTTTAAAATTTGAAGGTTAGCTCACCTCACCACCCTTCCCAAATCACTGAAGTTAACATGATGCCCAATAGAAGGAGTTAGTGAAAGAACAGAGCATTTCAGGACTGTCCTTTAAATTTTGAGAAATTAGGAATAACTGAATAGTCATTTTAGAATCACTTGGGAAACCGTAAAACTTCTTGGACTTCAGATGTATCTCAGACGGATTATCACATCTGTTGAGAAGTCAGTCCTCAATATTTTCTAATTCGCCACATGATTCTGATGAGCACCACAGTTGAGAAGGATTAAAGTGGCTATTTGAAAACTTTTTTTGTTGATAGTGGGGCTTGAACTTGGGGCCTGGACACTGTCGCTGAGTTCTTTTTTGCTCAGAGCTAGCACTCTTCTATTTGGAGTTGCCACAGCTCCACTTCTGGTTTTCTGGTGGCTAATTGTAGATAAGAGTCTCACTTGCTTGCTCTGGCTGGCTTCAAACCATGATCCTCAGATCTTAGCCTCCTCAGTAGCTAGGATTAAAGGTGTGAGCTACTGTCACCCAGCTATTTGAGAACGTTAAAGAAGGCATTTTGAAGTTATGCAATTGACACTGAGAAAAGATGACATTGCTCCACTAGGTATTATACAATGTGATAATAGAAATTGACTAGGAATTTCTTTATATATATATTTTGTTATCAAACTGAATTACAGAGAGATTACAGTTTCATATATTAGGCATTGGATATATTTCTTGTACTGTTTGTTACCTTGTCCCTCATTCCCCCCTCTGACTAGGAATTTCATTGGCTCAGAGTCTGATTTATGATTTGAGGTTTGTAAGTTGCTAGGTCAGAAGTAAACACTATGGATTCACTGGAAGTAGAAAAGTTGTTTAGCCATTTGTGAGACCTCTATTCAAAAGAATTTGTGGGCATGGGCTTCAGAATACAAAGTTAATTGGTCACTGAGCTTGGCGTCCAGTTGAATTCTAAATGCATTAGGCAGAGATTCAAGGGCACTGGTAGGAAGACAGTCATCAGTTGTCATTTACAAAATGGACCAAGTCTGAAATTGGGGTGAGATAATTCTTCCGGTAGTCAAAAGTCCTTTCAAATGCAAGAGGGTATAGTGTGATAACAGAGAAGGGATCATCATGAATTCAAACATCCTGTCAATGATATGCAGTTAGAATATTGAGCATCTTTGTACTAAGAATATTTTCAAATGTCCAGCAAAGTTCAAAGATTGGACAGCAAATTGCATACTGTCCTGAATAGCATCATAAAAGCTCTTGTCCCAAGGGAGGTGGTAACAATATTGTACAAAAACTGTTCTCATTACTTATGTAACTGCAACAACCCCTCTGACATCGCCCTTACTTAAAAAAAATCTTAAAACTTAAAAAAAAATCTCTTGTCCTCTTGCTCCATCCTACCTGAGATGACATGAATCATGTCTTTATGCAGCACAACTATGCTGTCTATGCTACTCACCCATGAGTCACTTAATGGGTGCTTTATCAGATTGACAGTATCATACTACTTGTGTTCAAGTCACCCTTACGGTTCTTAATAATGTCCTTGAAAGTGCAAGCGTGTTGACACTGGCAATTTACAGATGCCAAAAGATGCCACAAAGTGTTTCCTCTCAGTGAAAAGATGAATGTTCTTGCCTTATGGAAAGAAAAATCATTGTATGCTGAGATTGCAAAGATCTATCTTGTTTCCATGAACTTATGAAGGAACAATTATTTCATGCTAGTTTTGCTGTTATGCCTCAAAGTGCAGAAGTTCTTAAGTTAAAATGGAATAGGTTCCCTGGTTGTCTAGTGGCTAGGATTCGGCACTTTCACTGCCCGGGTTTGATTCCTGGTCAGGGAACCAAAAAAAAATGGAATAGGTATGAAACTTATGGGTGGAAGATATGAACAGAAAATGTTTTCTGGTTGTTAGGTTTATTCTATTTTATTGACAGCTATTGTTGTTAATCTTATACCAATCTATTTTTTTTTTTTTTTGCTCCAGTCCTGGGCCTTGGACTCAGGGCCTGAGCTCTGTCCCTGGCTTCTTCCCGCTCAAGGCTAGCACTCTACCACTTGAGCCACAGCGCCGCTTCTGGCCGTTTTCTGTATATGTGGTGCTGGGGAATCGAACCTAGGGCCTCGTGTATCCGAGGCAGGCACTCTTGCCACTAGGCCATATCCCCAGCCCCCAATCTAATTTTTTTAAGCTGATCATGGATCTTGAACTCAAGGCCTGAGCCCTGTTCCTGAGCGTTTCTGCTCAAGGCTAGTGCTCTGCTGCTTTAAGCCACTTCTGGTTTTCTGGTGGTTAACTGGAGATAAGCGTCTCATGGACTTTCCTACCTATGTTGGCTTCAAACTGTGATCCTCAGATCTCAGCCTCCTAAGTAGCTAGGATTGTAGACATGAGCAACCAGCTCCCAACTCTGATAAAATTTTTGAGTGAAAGTTTATCATAGGCATGCATGCATGGGAAAAACCATAGTAATGTTTTATACACACACACACACATACACACATATACACACACATACTGTGGGTTTCAGTTATACATTGTGGGTTTTAGAACCTATCCCTGTGGGTAGCCCTGCGGGGGGCTACATTAACACACATTTCTCTTGGCATAAGATTATAGACAAATCATAAATGAAAATAGTCTGTCGTCTATGTGATGTAGTGATTCTAGCTCAGAGGCAAGCTCTTTTCCTAGCTGTGGGCTGAAGTAGTTCATTCTCCCTGTTCTCCATCTTCTGTTTCAGATAAAGACCATTCTGAGTGGCTTCATCATCAGAGGCTACCTGGGGAAGTGGACCTTGCTGATCAAGACGGTCACCTTGGTGCTCGTTGTGTCCTCTGGCCTGAGCCTTGGGAAGGAAGGACCACTAGTGCATGTGGCTTGTTGCTGTGGCAACTTCTTCAGCAGCCTTTTCTCCAAGTACAGCAAGAATGAGGGCAAGAGGCGGGAGGTGAGCCTATTCAGCTCCTGACTGCAGTGGGGGCTTCTCAGAGACTCGTGCTGTCTCACCTTTAAAGAAGGCGTTGGAGTTGACTCACAACCCCTTTCTTTTAGGTGCTTTCAGCTGCAGCTGCTGCTGGAGTCTCCGTGGCCTTTGGTGCTCCCATTGGGGGTGTGCTGTTCAGTCTAGAGGAGGTGAGAGGGGCGGGGTGGGCATGCATAGTTTCAAATATGGAATATGAGGGTGGTTGGCAGAGCAGTGAGCTCTTATCTCTTACCCTTTGTGGATTAGGCTCACAGAAGTATTAAATAAGGTTTCTGCAGTTAATTAAGAAACCATGATTTCTGCTGTTAAGTATGATTTCAAGTATTGTTTCAAAAATTGCTAATAGAAACTTTTGGAAAGATTAACAGTATTTTCTTTATAACCAACTTAGCTTCCAGTTTGGTTTTGGAACCTAGAAAGGTCTTACCAGGGGTTGGCAAACGCTTTCTAGAAAAGGCTGGGTAATAACTATTGTGGGCTTCTTAGGTTATACAATTTCTGTTGTGTCCAGTGAACTCTGCCGTTGCAGAAGGGAAGGGCCAGGCAGGTGATCTATAAGTAAACATGGCTGTGTGCCTTTGAACTCTGAAATTTGAATTTCATGTCATTATCACATGCCACAAAATTGTTCTTCTTTTGAAGAAATATTTCATGGAACAAGTAGTTGTTTTTTTCTTTTCCAACTATTAAAAATGTTTAAAAAACATTCATAATTCATATGGCATATAAATGTATCTTCTGGGCCTCAGTCTGTGGGTCATGGTTTTCCAACCCTTCATCTATTTTATTGTCCAGACAATTAAATTCTGAGTTTTACTTACTTTTAGCAATATCAAGAGAAAATAGTTTCCTTTCTTTCCTTTTTTGGTGTCAGGGATTGAATCCCTGGCCTTGAGTATACTAAGCCCAGGCTCTACATAGAGGTACACCCCCAGCCTTTTACTTATCTAAAAAACTGTCGCTCAAGCCAGGCACCAGTGGCTCACACCTGTGATTCTAGCTACTCAGGAGGCTGAGATCTGAGGATCAGAGTTCGAGGCCATCCTGGGTAGGAAAGTCTCTTATCTCTTCAAGCTACCAAAAAAGCTAGAAGTAGCACTGTGGCTCAAGTGGTAGAGTGCTAGCCTTGAACAAAAAAAGCCTGGGGACACTGCCCAGGCCTGAAGTTCAAACTCTAGGACTGGCACAAAAAGAAATGTAGTTTGAACCCATTTTGATTAGTATATATTCCACTTTTAGACCTACATTCCTTTAAGTATAAGTTGATATATTTTGGTCATAATGAAAGCTAGCCAGATGAAATGAGTGCTGTCTACTCATCACTCATTGGGCAGTGATCTTGGATTGTGCCTCTTATACCAATCACCAGAAGGCAGTTGCCAACTCAAGGAGGGAGACTTTGATCAGTTCTCTTTGTATTCAATTTCTGATTCTCTCCTTATTCATGCCAGGTCAGCTACTACTTTCCCTTGAAGACCTTGTGGAGGTCATTTTTTGCTGCCCTTGTGGCGGCCTTCACACTTCGATCCATCAACCCCTTTGGGAATAGCCGCCTGGTTCTCTTTTATGTGGAATACCACACACCCTGGTACATGGCCGAACTATTTCCCTTCATCCTGCTTGGGGTTTTTGGAGGCTTATGGGGCACCCTCTTCACCCGCTGCAACATTGCCTGGTGCAGGAGGCGCAAAACTACCAGGCTGGGAAAGTATCCAGTATTGGAGGTGATCGTAGTGACAGCCATCACTGCCGTCATCGCCTACCCCAACCCCTACACACGCCAGAGCACCAGTGAGCTCATTTCTGAGCTGTTCAACGACTGTGGGGCCCTTGAGTCCTCCCAGCTCTGCGACTACATCAATGACCCCAACATGACTCGGCCTGTGGATGACATTCCAGACCGACCTGCAGGGGTCGGGGTTTACACGGCTATGTGGCAGCTGGCCCTGGCACTGATCTTCAAAATCGTCATTACTATCTTTACCTTTGGCATGAAGGTAAGTGAAGGGCTAGGAAGATAGGAAAAGTGTGACTTTCGGAGGACAGCACCCATTCTCCAAAATAAAATTGTGATTTCAGGGGAAAGGGGAAGTAACCTTTCTTGAATATCCTCATACTTGACCTTCTTTTCCTTTTCTTTCTTTTGGTCAGTAGTGGGGCTTGAACTTGGGGCCTGAACACTGTCACTGAGCTCTTCTGCTCGAGGCTAGCACTCTATCACTTGAGCCACAGCTCCACTTCCTGTTTTCTGGTGGTTAAATGGAGATAAGAGCCTCACAGACTTTCTTACCAGGGCTGATTTTGAACCAGGATACTTAGTCTCCTGAGTAGCTAGGATTACAAGTGTGAGCCACCAGCACCCAGCTTGATTTTCTTTTCATCAACAGGGGATACTTCTCTTAATAAACAGTAAGCTTATGAAGTAAAGATTTTAATCACATGTTCCAGCAGAGGATAATGCTAAGGCTCAGAGGCCCTAGGTGGCTTGGTCAGACCTACAGATTGTGGGAGACAGAAGTGCGCAGCTAATCCACTCCCATCACCTTCCCAGACCAAGTGGCAATTGCAGGTTTACCTGTTGCTTAGGTGGTGGCAGGTGGTGGGTAGATGAAGCTCATGATTGGCCCTGTTTAGATTAGTAATCATCCCTCAAGCATTGGCTGTATCCTGAGTACCACGCAGAATCCAAGGAACCCAGAGCCCCGCACAGAATGCTGTTCTTGAAGATCAAATGGCTCTGGGAGAGACACATGTAAACTCAGAGGCTGAAGGTGTAGCGGCACCCCGCATGCCTTGCCAGCACCACGAGAGCTCGGAATGAGCACTTCTCTGGCCTTCATGTGCCTGGAGCCAAGGCCAAGGCTCTGTGTATTCATCCAGTTTTGATGGGCAAAGTCGTTGAGAACCCATAGGGGACAGCACATGTTCCCATCTTTGTTACTAAAATCAGAGGGGACAGCTTTTGTTTTAAAACACTGTCTTAAATCAGCTCAGACATACTCAGCTTTTCCTAAAGAAATTTCTTTTGATGAACTCCAGCATTGACTTATTATTGCTTTTTGTTTGTTTATTTTTGAGACAGCATCTTGCTCTGTAGCCCAGGCTGGCTTGGAACTTGTAATCTTCCTGTTTCAGCCTCCTGACTGTGGGGATTACAGGTGTCTGCCTCTATGCCTAGCCAAATGGATCGTGTCAAATTGTCCGGTTCATTGGCATTAAGTGCATTCACAATGTGGTGCAATCAACGTTGCTATGTTTCATTCTCCTAGAGAAGATGCTATGTATAGTGCCTCCGTATCCCCTCCAGCCCTGGCAGCCACTCTATCTCTATAGATTTGCCTAGTTTTGGTCATTTCATATAAATGGAATGGATTGAGTGGCCTTCTGTGACTGGCTTCCTCTACTGAGCATGCTTTCAAGGTTCTTCCATGCTACAGCATGGCAGTTCTTAATTTTTTTTTTGGCCAAATAGCATTCATTGCATTCTAAGCATATCCCATGTTTTGTTTATCCACTTATTGTATGATGGATATTTGGATTGTTTCTACCTTTTGACTACTGAGAATAGTGCCATTTTACTAATTTTTTTAAAAAAGTTATTAGAATATATCATTCATACAGAGATGCACACAGCATTTGGATTTCACAAAACACACATGGTGATGTAATCAGCACCCAGGACCAGAAGCAGAGCTCCCCTCCCCCAGCCCTCTGTTCTAGTATAGCGTTATTGCTTTCTGTGCACTATTTCTATGGATTGCCTCTTTTTAATTAAAAAATAGTTGCCAGTCCTGGGGCTTGAACTCAGGGCCTGAGCACTGTCTCTGGCCCAAGGCTAGCACTCTATCACTTGAATCACAGCACCATTTTTCTGTTTATGTGATGCTGAGGAATCGAACCCAGGGCTTCATGCATGCTAGGCAAGCATTCTACCACTAGGCTACATTCCTAGCCCTGAACTGACTCTTTTTTTTAAAGGTTTAAGAAATGCTTATTTCTCAAAACACAACTGGAATTTGTCTCTTAAGAACAAGGATGGATGGACTTGGTTAAACAGCTTATCCATCAATTCCTACAACAGAAACATATTTTCATATTAGAGGAAGATGCTAGAAGTACCTTTTAGTGGTTGATGAGAGAAGTGTATTTTGAAGTTACAGGAGAGTAGGCATAAAACTCATAGACGTGTCTCTTTGGTTATGTAGTCCTTTTTGCTACCCTCACCCAGCTGGGAAATATTCAGGGCACTTTGGGGGAGTGAGCTTTATATGGAAAGGGGAGAGCTTTCCCTCGTCTTTCTGTCTCTTTTTCTGACAGGCGTCCAGCCACTCTACTTTCAAGAGGGCAGCCAGCCCTTGACAAGCTTTGGCAGGACAGCTGCAGCGATGCAATCAGCATCTTTATTTTTACCTGGGAGCAGTCACAGGCCCCTTCTTTTCCACTTTCATGCTGTGGCTTGACATTTAATTTTCAAAGCCAATCTGAATGACCCAGCAAGGGGAGTGAGGAAGTGGTGAGTCTTCCGGTGAAGATGTTCACTTTGAATGCTATTTGCAGCGGGGGTTTATCATTCTTTAATCCACAGCAGGCAACCTGGCCAGCTTTGAAGGAGAGGAAATGAAAGTGTCAAATTGCATTCTCGGCTAGTCGCAGTGGAATCCACTGACTGAGCGGGTCAAATCACTTGTTCTACCTTTCACTGGGCAGCTGACCTGCTTTGAGGAGTTGCACTTCCTTTGAAGGTTGAATCCATGTGCAAGCTCAGTCAAGGGGGGTGGGGCGCTCCATTTCCTGGGGGATGGGAAGCAGAACTCAGCCTCCTTCCCTCAGGCTGCTTTTCTCTGTGTTTTCCCTCAAGATCCCCTCTGGCCTCTTCATCCCCAGCATGGCGGTGGGAGCCATGGCGGGTAGGATGGTAGGAATTGGCGTGGAACAGCTGGCTTACCATCACCACGACTGGATCATCTTTAGGAACTGGTGCAGACCCGGAGCAGACTGTGTCACACCAGGACTTTATGCTATGGTGGGAGCTGCAGCCTGCCTAGGTACGGCCGCAGATGGGGACGGAGGTGGGATGGGGTGGTGATGCAGACCTGCTTTAGAGAACAGGCAAGAAGGAAGATGTGGACTTGATCATTATCTTCACTCGGGTAGCCAGTTATATTGTGGTATCAAGTGAACTATTACAGTCTCGGTGGCTTTGATCTTGCTCACTCTATAAATATTAGACACACACGTATAAAACACAAGTTCGCAAAAGTCTCTTCTCCATCTAATCATTCAGGAACTCAGGATGATGGAGTCTCTATCACCTCTCAACTGTACTATCTAGAATAGTGCTTCTCAATGAGGGTGACTTGCTTCCTTGGGGAACTTGACAGTATCTGAGCAGACAACTTGGCAGTGTCTGAGACTCACAACTAGGGATGTCATTTGTATGGAGTGGGTAGAGCTAAGGATGCTGCCAACTTGTTGTAGTGCATAGGAAAGTCATAACAACAAAGAATGAGTCAGCCCCAAATGTCCTTAGTACTGAAGTCAAGAAAGCCTTATTTGGGCTGGGAATATGGCCCAGTGGCAAGAGTGCTTGACTGGTATACATGAAGCCCTGGGTTCAATTCCCCAGCACCATGTATTCTAGAAAACGGTCAGAAGTGGTGCTATGACTCAAGTGGCAGAGTGCTAGCCTTGAGCACAGAAAAAAAAAGGCCCTGAGTCCAAGGCCCAGGAAAGAAAGAAAGCCTTATTTAATCTTATTAGATGAGGAGTCACTTCACAGTCTCTTTGATGACCAGGAGATGCAAAGCTTATTGATCTAACATCCCGGAGAAGCTCTCCAAGCCTGTATAAACTAGATAGGTTGCACTTACCCAAAACACCAGGCCTGTGGGCTGGGTGGTAGACCCAAGTCCATCTTTGGAGCAGAGCCCCCACGCAGGAACCTCAGTTTCCTGAGTCGAGGCTGAGTTTAACAACTCGAGCATGGACAGCATGTACCAAGAATTCCTTGGAACAGGTGTGAGAAGAACAGGCTTTTGTTCTCCAAGGATAATTTAGCCTGGATTGAGCTGCATCTCTGGGCTGTCAGCCTGTTGTTCTCTTCCTATAGATTGGGGCCTCATGGTCTGGATTGACCTTTGAAACCTCATTTCCCTCTTGCATTGCAGGAGGAGTGACCAGGATGACAGTGTCACTGGTGGTCATCATGTTTGAATTAACAGGAGGTCTGGAATACATTGTGCCCCTGATGGCAGCAGCCGTGACCAGCAAGTGGGTGGCTGATGCCTTTGGGAAGGAAGGCATCTACGAGGCCCACATCCACCTGAATGGTTACCCATTTCTGGATGTGAAGGATGAGTTCACCCACCGGACCCTGGCTACTGATGTGATGCGGCCTCGGCGAGGAGAGCTGCCGCTGTCAGTGCTCACCCAGGACAGCATGACTGTGGAGGATGTGGAGACACTCATCAAGGAGACAGACTACAATGGCTTCCCTGTGGTGGTTTCCAGAGACTCGGAGCGCCTTATTGGGTTTGCTCAGAGAAGGGAGCTGATCCTGGCAATAAGTAAGTAAGGGCAGGGAAAGGTTACTTTTTACTATGAGACTAATGGTCACTTTTGTACCCCTGTACCCCTTAAATGATCGCAGGGATTCAAGATGATGTTCACTAGGCCAGGGACCCCCTCAAGTTTTAATACCAATCTGTCCGTGGGGTCTGGTAGGCCTGGGGATGGCCTGAGACTCTGCATTCCTCTTGAGCTGTCCATTCACGCTGATGCTGCTGGTCCTCTAGTCCTACTGTGAGGAACAAAGATTTAAACCCAAATCTTGGGACATTCTCAGCTGGCAAGTGATGGCCACATGGACAGGCACCACCCATTAGGAGAGCCACCCTGCCTGGGACAGGCTGTTGGGGTAGGAGAGGTGGAATGTACCAACACATCAGAGAAGCCAGCCTATAGTTGTATCCATCTAAGGATGGCTGTAATGGAAGGGGAATAGGAGGTAGGATGGTTCCAAAGACAGAGGGCACTAAAGGCCAGAAGCCTCAGTGAGAATCATGGGCAGCCTGAGGCATGGAGAAACAATTAGCCTCGGAGTGGGGGAGTAGTCCTGTAGACCTCAGGATGCGGCAGGGGCTGGGACTTGTGGAACCCATTTTCTCCCCCACAGTGAACACCATGCCTTCTTGCTCAATATCCTTGCTCTGTCTTCATCACAACATGCCTATGTTGCATGGGAGACTGGGGTCCATGGCATGGCTCATGTATTCACATGACACTGTCACTCTTCATTATATCTTCCAGAATATTCCTGTAGCGTATCATGGGACTTTCTTTCCATGGTATGACTGCCATTTGTCCCATTAAGAACAGGCAACTGTTTCCTCTTGCTGCCCTTCCTCTTTCTAAGACACTTCCATTCTGACCACCTGTTCCCTATGCTACATAGTTTTAAGAAAAACTTTAAAATATCTTCCTCAATGGCTTTACAAAAATTAGTTTAGATAAGCTGTATCCTCTAATTTTCATGTTTAGCTCCCAAAAGCAAAGATTGATTTTACATTTTGACACCATAGCAAGGTTGTGCCTTTGTGCTTCTCTTTAATATAGGTCCTGTTGCAGAACAGGTAGGTGCCGCAGACTGGAGTCAGTTGCCTTGTCAAGACCTGCTCTGTACCGATCCCTTACTTTAATCACAGTAGGTGTTTTCTGCTGTGATCCTATTTTCTGCCCCTTAGGTGGGAAGCAGTTGTTGTACCCCAGCCCCAGGTTATTAAAAGCTGAGTGCTCAGGTGCCTGGCGCACCTCTGAGGGTCAGGCCGGAAAGGAAGGAAAGGTGGGTGATCTGAGGTTAGTTTTCAGCTGCTCAATATCCAGCCAAAGAGGAACATGCCAGCTCTCTGGAGTTTGGGTGGTTCTCCCCCTCCCTCCCTGTCTTCCTCTTCCCCTGACTTCCTCTGTCTCCCCGTATCCCCCTCTGTCCCCCTTCTGTCCCCCTTCCCTCTCCCTCCTTCCCTCTCTCCTCCTAACCACCCGGAAATATGTTCTCTACCATAAAGGTCAGAACTCAGTAAAGATACTGAGTAGTACTTGAAAAGGAGAAAAAGCTAGGTGTAACATTGGAGGAGAGAAATTGTTAACTCTCCTGCTCTGTGTGCCAAGGATTGTAATGACAAATGAGATTCTTAAAAAGATGTTTAAGTAGGGCTGGGTTTGTTATAAAATAATGCAATGAACAACCTTAAAAATTACTCAATTCTCTAAAATCTTTTAAGCAATATTGAAATTCAGAAATGAATATAATAAATGTCACAGAATCTATTACCTATTGTGAAGCTCCAGGCACACCTGCTAAGAGACAGCTCACTAATTTTGCCCAAATCCATTACTGTAATCAAGTGGGAAGCAGTAATTGGCATCAACCGGTTCGAGAAGACATTTAAGCTTTGCAAGCAAGAACTCTTCTTAGAAGTTCTGTTTGGAATGTCTGAAGAGGCACCGTGCGCACAGTGTGGATCATACCTCTCTGCTTTCAGTCAAGCCGATAATAGTGTCAAAACTGTTATTTACACGGCTTGTGGAAAGGTGAGGGATGTTCGGCTGAGAGGAATCAGACAAGCTGTTTTTCTGATCTAGGGAAATAGAAGAGCCTCTGTATTCTGCTGAAAAAATTCACAACTTGTATTTGAGTAATTCTGTGTCCTTGCATGACTATAGAAATATAACATTAAGCATCTAGCTAAAAACCATCCTGTGTTGGGTTCACTTTTAGAGGAATCGGAAGCAAAAGATTGTTGCAGGATAGACTCAAAAGAATTATTAAAAAGGAAATTATTAAATAAGGGAAATAAGGATTTTTTTCTTACATGTCATGTTTAAACTTGTAGCAGCTGCTCATATGGAGCTGAAAGGGCTTTGCTATTTTTAATCCATCTCTGGAATGCTAAAGCATAGCTTGTTCGTTGTCTTTGTAGAGAATGGTGCTTAGTACCACCTGGCCAAGGCAGCCCACTCTACCATCTCAGATTGTTAACATGTGGGGCTGTAGGTGACCCTTGTTCAATTCTAGGTAGATGGGCTTTTACCTTCTTTTTGGTCTTCTCAAAGATGAGGCCCTTTTTGTACTCAGCAGGGTTCAGGCTCTTCTAGATTTGCCTCTTACAATTAAGCAAGTAAGGGCTCAGAGAAGACTCAGTGGGAAGCCACAAAGATGATTAAAGGGATGGAAAGTTAGAGTTATGGGGAAGAGTTAAGGGAACGCTCAATTTTTTTCATCTGCTGGATGACTTAATAATGATTCTCTTGCACGTGGAAGATGCTTGCTTGCAGAAAGGGATCATCCAGGACTGAAGGAAAAGATAAGTGTCAGATGTGTCAGATGAGCTATGTAGGGGTAAAGACCATTTCTGTCTGGGAGGGCCATTAATTCTTGGAATTGGTCATGGAGAACAGTGGTGTTAACTCCTTTCTGCTGGTGGTTGCTCCCAAATGTCTGATTAACCTTTCTCATGAACTATATTTGCATTATTGATAGCAGCATTTGTGGTGTGTGTGTGTGTGTGTGTGTGTGTGTGTGTGTGTGTGTGTGTGTGTTGTAATAAGGCTTGAACTCAGAGCCTTGCACTCTTCCTTAGCTTTCTTACAGCTGTCACTCTACCACATGAACAACACCTCCAGTCTGGCATTTTGCTGGTTAATTCAAGATTAAGTCTTGCAGATTTTTCTGCCCTGGCTGGCTTTGCTCCTCAATCCTCCCTCCAGATCTCAGCCTCCTGAGGAGCTAGAATTACAGCTCATGTTTTCCTTCCTAAAACTTTCTCTGTGAAATAGGCTCTGTTCTACATGACAGGCAGTATATAGGTAGAGTGACATTTGTTTAATAGACCTCGTCCATTTATGCATGTGTGCTTGTGGCAAATGTCTGTTTTGTGTCTACTGTGTGCTAAGCATTGTCCTGGCACTGGGAATGCACTAGATGTTAGAATCAGGGCTTCTTAACCCAGGCAGCAGATTCAGAGGAAATATGAACTTGTTTCATTCAGCAACTTGGTAGATGGCTCACTAAATTGCTCTTGCTTTTCTTAAGGCATTTGGCAAATCCCTGTGACCAGTTCTGGATTGGAGTTTCTTTTGTGGCTTGATCTAATCCTGATGTTCAATCTAATTATTGAAATAGATGGAAATCCTTTTCTGTGGCCTTTATAAGAACCAATTGCTCTGTAGAAATGAGCATATAAGTTATGTGCTGAATATTGTCTCTCTGCCCTTAGTGCTTAAGGACAGAAGTGTCTTGGTGTGGGAGAGAAGTACATGATGTACACTGGCAGTGTGTATCATTTGGGATCTGCATCTGAGAGCCTGTTGTGTGTCAGTATCATCTGGTATTTGTGGTTGAATCATATCCCATTTGATGCAACAAGTTTTAACCCGACCCATATAATAGACAGGCATTTGCCCAGCAGGCCTCTGTTCTTCTTTTCAACAGAGACCCCTTTGCAGACTTAGCCTGACCCCAAATGCTGCCAGTTTTCCATTCGAGCACTCTATTGTACTAAATACCCTTAGAGGAGGGAGGAATTTAGACTTTTATTTTTGAAAGAACAATATAGGTGAATAGTAGTCTTTGAGATGGCAAGAACAGTTCTTATAGAAACCAGGATTCATTTTAAGGCAAGCCCTGTTGTACATTTTTCCTAACCTTTTCCCATGAACCAAAAGAAAGATTAAAATTCCAACAGAAGGAAAATCGCCTTGGAGAAATATCTTGAGACCGATGGATTTATTTCATGTGTGACTTAAAATAGCCTGGGTTTCTAGCACTACATTAGGCTATATTTCTAATGAATTCCTGTTACCCTACTTTTATTCAACTTCACATGGCCTTGCCTACAGACAGAAACAACTAATTGCTACCATAATAGTTTTACTATCTTTCTTTGAGAAATCTACAAAATGGCCCATTTTTTAAGAGAGGAGATCCAATGAGTAAGGGGATGCAGCTTTTCTGGAGTTAATTTTTTGGTCCCAAGGGTCATATTTGGGACTGGGCTGCATTTCTGGGCTGTGAGCCTGGGCTGGGCTTATTGGTTTTTTTATTATTATTTCTCTTTGGATTCACAATGCCAATTAGACCAATTTTTAGTTGGTTTGTACAAAAAAAAAAACCAATGTACTAAGGTCACTGGGAAGCTAAATGAAGTTTCTTGTTATGACAAACTTCACTCCGTGATGAGGTGTAAGAGTATTCATAAAGCAAGGATGGAAGGTCCTAGGCAGTTTGGGGTGCTCTGGAATACAGAGGGAAGCAGTGAATATCCCCAAAGGAGCCATGTCGGTTGAGTCCATCCTGGAAGACATTGGCAGTGGATGGCTTGGTCACTGCAGGAGTCCCCCCATAATATTTGTTTAAAAGATGCCAGTTTCACAGATGTCTGGCTGAAGCCCTCATTATGAATGTGCCATTTTCCCTCTGAACCTCTTTTCTGTGGGATTCTTGGATACTGTTGGGGGAGTATGGGAAATATGTAGAAGATTTTGCATGGCTTATTGTCCCTATTCTCCTCCCCCTACTCATTCTAGAGAATGCCAGACAGAGGCAGGAGGGCATTGTGAGCAATTCCATCATGTACTTCACAGAGGATCCCCCTGAGCTTCCGGCCAACAGCCCCCACCCCCTGAAACTGCGGCGCATCCTGAATCTGAGCCCTTTCACAGTCACAGACCACACACCCATGGAGACGGTGGTGGACATCTTCCGGAAACTAGGGCTCCGCCAGTGCCTGGTGACTCGGAGTGGGTGAGTAGCTGCACAAGTAGGGACAGATTATGTACTAGACTTGGGGGAGGATGATGATGATGAAGACATTGTACCCAATCTTAAGGAATTCTTTCCAATGGGGCAGACCAGAGAGATAGATGAGGCTGAAGAGCTATGGAGAATGGGTTGAGAAGCAAGTGTACAAAGAGCTTTGAAATCTCAAAGTACAAGTAGGGAGCCAGTACAGCCTGGGAAGGCGGAGAAACCTCTAGAGAACACTCCTGCCTGGGCTCAATCTGAAGGTTGACTCAAAAGGGAGGAGCCAGAGGAGAAGGGCTCAGCATTGCTTTTCTACTGCCACAAGGACGCTTGGTCCAAAGCATGTCACACATGCTCCTTGAACTCACAATGTTGCACAAAAATGAGCATCGAGACCTCAGGACTTGTGGGGAAAATTGGAGTTAGGCATGTAATACAAAAACAAACAAACAAAAAACCTTTTCAGGAATAGATTAAAACAAAGGGAAGGAAATCCAATACAAATATAGTAGTTTTACACATTTTTTATGGGTTAAATTCTTAAGAAATGCATAGATGCAGCAATACTCATGTCACTTAGCCTTGGAAAGGCTAAAGCTGGCCATGGAGTGGGCATCAGAAGGGCTGCAGCTCCTGAGTTACTGCCAAGGGTGCAAAGTGGGAGGTTTGAAGTGGTAGAGGAAGCTCACAGCAGGCTGGCTGGTGTGGCTCTTAACACACATGAGAACAGAAGCACGTGGGTGTGTCTAATGGGTATATATATATGTGCATTTTGCGTATTTCTTGATGCTAGTTGTAGTGGGGCAAAATTTTCTATGCCATTCTCATGGATGAAATGCAAAAACATTCACAAAGCCCTTATTATGTTCTGATCTTTCCCTAATATATTCATCCATTAGAAACAAAATCACCTTTGCCACAATGAATGGTATCAGAAAGCTAAGAGGTTTCTTATTCCCATGGAGTCTCCAAAACTTTTGCTTTGTGTGATCACAAACTAGAAAAGGCCAAAGGGTCATGATAGTGGCAGAGTCGTGGCTCCTTGAGAACTCTGCTTCGGGCTCAGAGATGTGCTCCAAATTCCAAAGCCTCAGAAGTTTGCAAGGAGAAAGGAGTTGGCTGTCTTGATGGCTCAAACGCAGGCCCACTCTGGTCCTTCTAATGGAGAGGAGGGCATGGGTTGTGGAGCTTCTGGGGCCCCATGATAGTTTTTGTTTGTTTGTTCGTTTTTGGTCTGTCATGGGGCTTGAACTCAGGGCCTGGGCGCTGTCTCTGAGCTTCTTTACTCTAGGCTAGTGCTTTACCACTTTAAACCACAGCTGCACTTCTGGCTTTCTGATGGTTCATCAAAGAGAAGAGTCTCATAGACTTTCCTGCCTAGGCTGCATTTGAACCATGATCCTCAGATCACAGCCTCCTGAGTAGCTAGGATTACAGGCGTGAGCCCCTAGCACCTGGCTTAGCGGTCATTTCTGTGAGTCAGTTTCTCACCCTTGAGGGCAAGAGTACATTGGAATGCCTGGCAGGGTTAAACCTATGGAACAACTCATCACTGGGATCTTGAGTGAGGGGTGACAATGTGCAGTATTAGCAAGCTCCTGGATAAGACTGCTCTTGGGAACCCACTTTAGGAACCCTGGAGATTGATTTCTACACATGGGTTTTCAGTGCTCAGCGCAAATACTATTGTGACCACCCGTGCCATCTCAAGTGTATAGCAGTTTCTCCTTTCCTTTAAAATAATAATCTAATGTCAGTTATCATTGGAATTTCCAGATTAGGCAGGAAATTCTGTCCTAAATGCCCGCTCACACCTCCTGGAGTCCCATGAGGTTTTCCTGTGAGGATTTGGGTGCCAAAATTGGCTCTGAATGTTCTGTGAGAAAACAAAATCTCTCTCTCTCTCTCTCTCTCTCTCTCTCTTTTTCTCTCTTTCTTTCTCTCTTTCTGGCTCTACATATTTTAAACAAACACAGATGCTGATACGTTAGTGCTGGCAAGGGATTCTTGTTTGCGGGTCCTTTCATCTTCATCTCCTTGGGCTTTCTGCCAGGCAGGCCTGGCTTAGGCCAGCTCGAGTTTTTGATGCATTCTCCTGCCATGTGGCGTCTCTGCTGTGATGGCTGAGAGCCGGAGCCCGTCTCTTGACCTGGATCATCGGCAGGAGGTCTCAGGGCCTACGCCCCAAGGTATTTGTGAAACCAGACCAGGAACCAGCGCTGCATTCTTTGTCCCCTCAATACAGAGCTTTAGAAAGCTTACAGAAAGGAAGAATGAATTTGTCTGAGGCTTCCCCTAGGAAGGTTCTAGAAAGGAAAAGCAAGTAGGAGAGATAGCGTCACATTTCCCCCATCTTCCTACATGGTCCACAGGGGTCTGAGTATGGGCAGCTTTCTCAAAAGTGCCTAGCTGCATGACTGTGCATTAGGTTCTTGGTCATAGATGTGGCCATTTATTTTTATTATGTATGCATGCATGCATGCATGTATTCATGTATGTGTGTGTGTGTGTGTGTGTATGTATTGTGGGTCATGGGGCTTGAACCAGGGCTGGGCACTGTCCCCAAGCTCTTTTTGCTTAAGGCTAGTGCTCTACCACTTTGAGCCACAGCTCCGCTTCCAGTTTTCTGGGAGTTAGTTGGAGATAAGTGTCTCATAGACTTTCCTGCCTAGGCTGGCTTTGAACCCCGATCCTCAGATCTCATCCTCCTAAGTAGTTAGGACTACAGGTGTGAGCTGCCAGTGCCCTGCAAGATGTGGCCATTTATAATTCACCAAATTCACCTGAACCCAAAGGGGCTAGAAGTACAAATACTTGATCTAAATCACATAGGACTTTCACACCATTATCAAAGCCTCCGAGGTTGATGTTAGGTTTTATTTTCAGTAATTACTGTCACAGGCCAGGGCACAATTTAGGCCTATGGACATAGGGAGTTGATTGCAGTCAGTTCTCCTCTGAGGTTCTTCCGAAGTGTTCCATTTCTTGAGGCAAAATCAACTGTCAGGTCCCAGGAAATGCTGCCCACTGAAGTGTGGACAGCGTAGGACCAGATGATGGGATTTCCACATTCCCTGCGAATGGCACATTGTATATTCCCCACAGAGGGCCACTCTTATTTGAAAGCTTCCAGCTAGAAGTAATTTTGAAAATGTTTATGAGCTGGTGCCAGGTAGTGAATGAACCTCGTTATGGATTGTGAAGAGTTAGTTCAGTGAGTAATGGAAGTAATCCTAGCTGCTCAGGAGGCTGATATCTGAGAATCACAATTTGAAGCCAGCCCAGGCAGGAAAGTCCAAAAGCCAGAAGTGGAGCTGTGCTTCAAGTGGTAGAGTGCTAGCCTTGAGAGAAAAAAAATCCCTCAGGGATAGTGCCCAGGACTTGAATTCAAGACCCAGGACTGGCATTAAAAAGAAGATGTAATGTGAGGGTGGGAAGCAATCTTTTGGGTATCCTTGCCCCAGAGGCCATAAACCACCAGACACGGGAAGACTTCGGTGCCTTTTAGTTTGGACAGTGCTTCGCTCTCAGCAAGGAGTGATTTTTTTTTTTTACTCCAGCCACAGGGGACTTTGGCAGTGTCTGGAGAGTTCTTGATGGTTACGACTGGACGAGATCAGGATGACTCTGTAGTTCAGTGGGTCGAGCCCTGGCTGCTGCTCAGGACAGCTCTCCCCACAGCAAAGAAAGATGAGGTCCATAATGGCCCCTAGTGTCAAGGTGAATAAACCCTGGGGTAAAGCCTGGCCAGGGCACAGGCAAAGTAATGAATTCTGGAGACCCAGGTTGAGGCCTCCTTTAGCTAGGAGGTGACCTTAGTAGAGACTCCCAGTTGCCTTTGCGTGTATTTGGTTGTAGTGGGGCTTCAACTCAAGGTCTTGTGCTTGCTAGGCAGGTGCCATGCTTCTTTAAATAGTATCTCCTACCATTATCAAAACTATCTCCTTGCTGACACTACACCTTTGAAGTTAATTAGTGTCATCTGAGAAAGAACAAAATGTATCTACTTTGGGAAGAAACACCTTCTTCTTCAGGGCTTCTTAGCTCAGGGCTGCTCTTCTCACCAGCTACCCAAGGCTGCCAGAGCACAAGGACAACCCAAGGAAATGGACTCATTGAACTTTCCATGGAAGCAGGGTGATTGACAAAGTACTAGGAAGCCGTGCCCTTGGGAAATTGTTACTTTTGATGGGATGAATACAATGTGCCCTCATTAGAGCAGTTGAGCCCCAAGCAACTGAGATATGTCAAGATCACGGTTTGGAGCTAGCCCAGGCAGAAAAAGTCCATGAGACTCTTATCTCTAATAAACTACTCAGAAAAAGCTGGAAATGATGCTGTCGCTCGAGTGGTAGAGCACTAGCCTTGAGTACGAAGTGCCTCAGGGACAGCACTCAGGCTCTGAGTTCAAGCCCTAGGACTGACAATTTTAAAAAGAAAGAGGGTGTCTGGGAGCCACCAGCTGGTCTTCGTCAGCTTCATTCTTGTGTGACAAGCTCAGAGCCCTTGCCTGGTCCACCTTCCCTCAGTCATGATAACATGTGAAACTGAGTTTCTTGGGAGAAGCCAGCATATCATACAAGAATAATAATAGTGTTTGGTGCTTTAAGCATGTCATGTTTCCATACTATACCACCATGACTGTACCAACATCTTTTGGGAACAAAGCAGGTTAATCTAAATCACTGTGTGTGTGTGTGTGTGTGTGTGTGTGTGTGTGTGTGTGCATGTGCTAGGACTAGACTGGACTCAGGGCCTCACACTCTTCCTTAGTGTTTTTGCTTGAGGCTGACAATCTTATCACTTGAGCCACACCTCCACATCTGTCTTTTTGTTGGTTAATTTAGAGGTTGTGTATGTCGGGGCTGGCTTTGAGCCTGATCCTCAGATCTCAGCCTCCTAAGTTGCTAGGATTACTGCCAGGTGGCTAAATCACTTCTATATTATCTTTTTAAAAATATTCTTCTTTTTTTTTTTTTTTTTTGGCCAGTCCTAGGCCGTGAACTCAGGGCCTGAGCACTGTCCCTGGCTTCTTTTTTGTTCAAGGCTAGCACTCTGCCACTTGAGCCACAGCGCCACTTCTGGCCATTTTCTGTATATGTGGTGCTGAGGAATCAAACCCAGGACCTCATGTATACAAGGCAAGCACTCTTGCCACTAGGCCAGAAGGGGGGAGGGGGGAATGAGGGAGGAGGTAACAAATAATACAAGAAATGTATCCAGTGCCTAACGTATGAAACTGTAAACCTCTCTGTACCTCAGTTTGACAATAAAAATTTAATTAAAAATATACTTT
Organism: Perognathus longimembris pacificus; assembly: GCF_023159225.1. Taxonomy (NCBI): domain Eukaryota; kingdom Metazoa; phylum Chordata; class Mammalia; order Rodentia; family Heteromyidae; genus Perognathus; species Perognathus longimembris. Next base: position 109,079,827 of record NC_063188.1, on the reverse strand, counting down.
TCTATTAGCATCAGGAGGTTTCATTATCACATGTCCAAATATGCTTACATCATACCTTGATCAGACTCACCCCTTTTTCATATTCCTGCATTTCCTCTCCCCCTCCCAAACCATCTCTACAGACTTCCATTTTCACCCATGCATATGAAGTATTTGAACTATATTCACCCTCCTTCACTCTGTCCCCTGCCACTAGTACCCCACACAGTGGACAAGACCTATTTTACATTCCTGTCATCCATTTTTTTTTGTTGGTCATGGGGCTTAAACTCAGGACCTGGATGGACTCTGTCCCCGAGCTCTTCTGCTCAAGGCTAGTGCTCCAACATTTGAGCCATGGCTCCACTTCCAGTTTTCTGGTTGTTCATTGGAGGTAAGAGTCTCATGGACTTTCCTGCCCCGACTGGCTTTGAACTGTGATCCTTAGATCTCAGCCTCCTGAGTAGCTAGGATTACAGGCATGAGCCACAAGCACCCAGCAACATAGGGCCTTTAAAGAGGCAACTGAAGTTCAATTAGGGTAGAGCCCTAACCCAAAAGGACTAGCATTCTTATAGGAAGGAGAAGCCAAAGGAGAGTCTATGCATAAAAGAGGCCATATGAGGACATAGCAAAAGTGTTCTTATGACCATCTGAAAGCCAAGGAGACAGGCCTTTGGAGCAATTGGCTCTGCTGGCGCCTTCATATGACACATTGAGAAACGAATGTTTCTTATTTAAGCCACCTGGTCCATGCCATTTTGTTCCGGCAGCCCAGGCTGATAAATACAAAGACTCAGACTTGGCTTGGTGGGTTTGGTAGAGAGGCATCTGTTTTACTGGGGTCTCTTCAGCTTGATAGCACTTTGATTTGTAGAAGTGGATTGTAAGTTGTGAATGGCCATGGCTAAAGTCCAGGAGCTCAGAACTGCTTCAGTGAGGTCCTATCCCACTCTCCCCATCTCTATCCCCATTTAGGTGACCACTCCTTGCCCTAGCTAGTGTCTAGTATGTGTGTGTGTGTGTGTGTGTGTGTGTGTGTGTGTGTGTGTACTGGGGATTTTCAAGGCCTTGTGCACTCAGATAGTTCCCCCACTGCTCAAGGCTGGCATTCTACCACTTGAACCATGCCTCCACTTCTGCCTTTTTGCTGGTTAATTGGAGATAAGAGCCTCATAGACTTTTCTGCCATGGTTAGTGTTAGTTTTGAATTGTGATTCTCAGAGCTCAGCCTCCTGAGTAGCTAGGATTACAGGCATGAGCTTCCAACATCTAGTATGCTTTTGAAGGTCCCTTTTAGATGCTTTCTTCTCTTCTGAAGATATTCCTTGAAGATGGAGGGGAAGAGGCAGTATTTACCATCTCCCTTAATGTGGCAGAGGAAGAGTCTAATGTAACATAAAAATAAATCCTACTTTCAAGGTGATTTAAGGTCCACGGTGGTCAGAGACAAAAAGCGAAAATTCCAGCCTGTTGGACTCAGTAGGTGGGTCTGATCTGAATATTCCTTTGAACACTTGCATCTCCTCATGGTAGTCACTATTAGTATAACTTGAGTTTGAGAGCTGGTGGTATAGCTCAAGTGGTAGAACTCTGGCCTAGCAAGCATGAGGCCCTGAATTCAAACCCCGGGGCCACCTCAAAAAAGGTCAGTTTGGCTAACTTAGCTTTTATTAAATAAAGGATAGTGTATCGCAGTTGTGTTTTCTGATTCTTTTTGTGTCATCAATTTACGTAACCACAGAGTAAGACCTACTTAGCTACATTGTATTTTGATGTGAGGCTACTGTAATTTGCTTCTTCATTCCCCTTTCTGGATTAGTATGGCTAGAGTATGCAGTCATTTGCAAAGTGACTTGGAAATGTGAATTCTCTTCTATCAAATCTTTCACTTTATTGAGAGGGCATGACTTGTTCTCACAGATTGTTATTGAAGTATGTAATGAAGTTGTGATGAATGGTTGTTTAGTTGAGTTGGACACTACATTACTTCAGGGATTGCTACTTACTTTTTTGTTGTGTTGGTGAACAGTGCTCCCTGGGATTGTTTTATGTATAGCTGATCTGTATGAGAGACCATGGGAAGGGGCATTGTTTTTATCATTTGGACATGTGGTCAGACAGGTATGCCACACTTTATCTTTCCAGCAAGATAAAAATTGGGCTGGGGATATGGCCTAGTGGCAAGAGTGCTTGCCTCACATACATGAAGCCCTGGGTTCAATTCCCCAGCACCACATATATAGAAAACGGCCAGAAGTGGCGCTGTGGCTCAAGTGGCAGAGTGCTAGCCTTGAGCAAAAAGAAGCCAGGGACAGTGCTCAGGCCCTGAGTCTAAGCCCCAAGACTGCCCCCCCCGCCAAAAAAAAGAATTCCACCTGTATATTCTAAGTATAAGAAATGTTAGATGTGAGATAAAATGTAACCCCATTTTTTTTTTCCAGTCCTGGGCCTTGGACTCAGGGCCTGAGCACTGTCCCTGGCTTCTTTTTGCTCAAGGCTAGCACTCTGCCACTTTAGCCACAGCGCCACTTCTGGCCGTTTTCTATATATGTGGTGCTGGGGAATTGAACCCAGGGCTTCATGTATGTGAGGCAAGCACTCTTGCCACTAGGCCATATTCCCAGCCCCAGATGGAATTCTTGTAGTGTGTAGTCAAGCTTTGACAATGACTTCTGTAAGATTTTTAAAATTAAAATCTTCAAATGGAAGATTGTGGACTAGTCATTGTAGTTTCACAGCCTGTGTAATGCACAAGCTTGCAATGCCAGTGGGTTAACCCAGCAAAGCCTATTTTGCGCACACATCCCACCCCGTGTGGCTTACAGATGTGGGATGGCCATACGTCCAGCCACCCAGAGCTTTGAGTTTGTGGCTCCTCTGTAGCTCAGAGTCCTTCACTGGCTCCTCTGCCTCTGGTTGCCAGATGGAGAAAGTGGAAGTGTGGGGGGTGAGGGATTCGCAGAAGACCTGGGAATGGCACTTGTCCCCTTTACCTACAGACCACTGGCCAGCGCCCACTCCTGCACCCATCCAGAAGGGAGTTTGGGAAGCTTAATCTATCTCCGTGACAGGTGGATAAGGCACTGGGGCTCAGGGACAGGGATGAGTCCTAAAAGATGCCAGGCTGACTGCTTTCCTCTGTTTGGTTTTCACTCTAGGAGACTTCTTGGCATCATCACGAAAAAGGATGTTCTGAGACACATGGCCCAGATGGCAAACCAGGACCCTGAATCCATCATGTTTAATTAGCAACAAGGTGGCAGTTATTTGGAGCAAAGCACTGGCCATATCATTTTGAAAGGAAGAAACAAATGATATGTTATTATCCCAATGAAAGATCATGCACCAGAGGCATCAGAAACAGAAGCTTGGTTTAAAAAGAAAGAAAAAAAGACAAGACTTTTTTTTAAAAGCAAAACGATTAATAAGTAGGCATTTGATAGCTTTAATCCCTGTGAGTTGCAAGTGTGTTTGCTAAGGAGTTTCCTAACTGCTTTGGGGGCATGGGGGTAGGTGTAAGTGATGTGGATTTTGCAAGGACATGGAACACACGTGCTGAGTGGAGAAGCTTTGACATCCTTCTACTCAAGGCTGATGTTTGCAACTTGAGAACACATGTGAAGCTTTGAGTCCAAAAGACAAAGGGGTATTGGCATGTCCTGATTTACTGGTTTCTGGCATTTTGCTGCTATGTTTCTGAATCATAGTAAAAAACATTTGCAATTTGTTGGAAAAGAAAAAGAAATCAAAGTTGCACACGGCAAGCATGTCCCAGTGGGTCTGTTCGTGACCATTCTACTTCTTGCTCCTGCTTTTGCCTGTTGTTTTGCTTCTTCATTCATTTCTGAACCAACATCAGAGGTGTGTGCCCACCATAATGAGTATGAAGAAGTCATGTAAGATCAGCATTTTGGGACTGAACAGTGAACTATTGAAGAATGTAGTACTCTGTGGAGTTTCCTCTCATGCAAGGGGACACATCCTTACTTTAAAGGGACGCAAAACCCATAATTGATTTGCATCTTTATTGTTTCATTTATTTATTGCTGTTGCCTGTACCTTCTTAAATATTGACCAGTCCAGTACTTTCCATGGTTTGTGGCCTGTATGCTCCCAGCTTGCTGTAGTGTATTTTAATTACCAAGCAACATATGCAAGTAGAACTAGCTCCACAGTATTGCTACTTATTTTTCCCCTCAGGTCTTTTCAGATAAGGCTGTGAAGAAGGTGAGGCATATGAATTCTCAGTGGGAACTCCTCCAAATGGATTGTAAGAGAAATACTAAATTGATTCTAAATATGTTCCATTTTCCTCTCTGTAGGATGCAAACGGTCCAGTCTTAATCTCTGGCATGTGCTTTCATACTAGCAATCACAGCACAGAAGGACAGAGTTACATTTTGTACAGCCAACTGAAGCATTATACATCTTTGTATTGGAACTTAATGACAGTTTTAGTCAGTACTTGTGTCTTTTCCATGGGAAAGAATCACCTGTTTTAGGCCCATGGTATGATCTGCCTAAGATTTACCCCTCTTGCCTCTGCCCTTAGTCCTTGTACCTCCCCTTTCACTGCATCATCTCCCCCTCTCCAACCTCAGCACCGCTGGACACTGCACTGACTGTAAATAACAGAGATCCCAACCAGTAGCATGGGCTGAGTATGACATTGGGAGATGGCTGTCCCACGAATGACTGTCTTATATCACTAGGGATTCAAATCCCACCTATTTTTTTCCACCCTCCTTATCCTCTGTCCTTTGGCTTATTGCCTCATAGTTGCAAAATAGTTCTCATGATAGCAGGTGTCATGTGTGCTTTCTACCTGAGGGAGAAAGGTACAATGTGTATGGGCAGAAAGCAAAGCTTTCCCCAAGATGCTCACTCAGCATATAACCGTTGGTTGCAGTTCTGTCACATGGCTTGCTCCAGCTCCATGTGAGAATGGGAAGGAAAATTTTGAGCTAGACACATTACTTTCTGAATGAAACTTTGATTCTTTTTAATAAGGAAGGGGGATTGGTTCTTGGTAGGGGAACATATCTACCATATTAAATTCCATCATTGTGTCCCTGCTCTGCCCTTCATGTCTTCTTTACTCTTCTGTTTTTCATGCCCCCCGATATTCTTCTAACCTTCCTTTGCTCAGACTTCATATAGAATTCCCAAGCACAATCCATTTCTTAACTCTAATGAGAATGAACATTTTGGATAAAAACCTAGCTACAAGTGGGTTAATATGAATCTTCTAATTGTTATGAGAAATATGTGGATTTTAAAAATTATGTCAGATCATACTATGGAAAACTGTAGTTCCAACTATGTATTCCTGTAATTAATCGGCATACTCTAAAATAAAATCAATTAGCCACTTTGGTATGGAAATACAGAATTTAAACTTTGGTCTTTGAATGAAATTTGCTGTCTCATTTACAGCATGGAGATGTTGTCACAGATCCTAATGTCAGTGTTGCCAGTGAGGTTCCCACAGAACCTGTGTACAGGAGGCTAGATTCTTCTGGATTGTAAATCATAGCATTTTAACGGTTGCCTCCTGTAGGTCACCTCATGCCCAGGTGGACCTGTAATAGAAGAGAGGCTTAGGCATAACAACTTTGGCTAATCCAGGAGGCCCTTTTAGCTGAAACAGGCTGCTTCATAGAGAACACAAGACAGTGGGAAGGTAGTCAATGGGCAGTGTCACCACAGAGTTTCCATCTAGTCCAGCTGAGGCTATGGACAGGGATGAGAAGGGTTTACTCTCAGCCAGGGGTCACCAAGAGGGAACTTGAGAATGGTGTCCGTGTCCCTAGTGCTTTCCACAGAGGTTTCTATGAACTTATGCTAACGATTAGAACAGTGACTTGACTGAAATAGCTTGCTTTTCCTTTGAACAAATTTGGTGAGGGGTTTAGCATCTTCTCCACAGCAAATCAGTCAGGCATGCAGGCTAAAGTAAGGATAGGGAGACTGTAGTTGGAGGTTGCCACAGAGAATGCTCTTCCTTCCAGGGAGCTACACAGTCTGTACGCACTGGCTAAGGTCTCGTATAAGCTCCATGACCAGCACACTGTCCTGGATGTCCTCATATTTTCTTGTGAAAGTACCCAGGTAAGGACACAGTATTTTCTATATCCCAAGGTGAAACTTCAGTCCCCTCGCTTTGCTGATCTGAACTGGGAAGTAGAGCCGACAAACAGCTTTTGCAAGAATGTTTCCTTTTTCATAACCAAACCCTTTAGACAGCTATAGAGCTTCCAGGTTTGTGTTTGCATCAATTTCTTTCTTTTCTTCAGGTCTGAGACTGGAACTTGAACTCAGTACCCACCGCTTTTACTCATTGGCTAGCGCTCTACCAACTGAATCATGCCTCCAACCCCAGATTTTTTAATATAACAAAACGCATAGTGGAAATGATTAATGCGGCACACATATCACCCATGTCTTGCTTTTTCTCTCTCTATTACTAAGCACATGGACTGTAAGACACCAAATAAAGGAGATCCCAACGTGATAATGTGGATGTTTTTCACTGCATCCTTTGAAGTAGTGCTGTTGTGGCTGTGAATGTGGCGGGCGGAAGAAAACCGCCCTCCCCTCAGTGTTCTTTGTTCTTTCGGACCAGGCTGGCTCAGAGTTTTCATTCCACACTTCCTAAAGGCCTCTCCAAGGACGAGACATGTAAACAGATACATTTGAACCCTAGTAAGTCACAGAAACCGGACATTTCAGAGCAGTTTGTTTTATTTAGGTGAGAACGAATTGCTTTAAATTATCAACACGTGCAAATTCCACTCCATATTCATTATTAGATGCTGAGCTGGGAAACGATAAAGCCAAGGAGAAGAACTATTGAATTCCCATAGAATTGTGACATGCTTCCATTTAACTTTGTGTGGGCAGTGTTTTATCAGACTCAATTTCTAACCTTTGAAATGATTTACATGCAGAGAGAGCCTGTATATCTGACTGGGGAAACATTAACCAGATCTCATTTTCACCCGTGCGGTAATAACTATTTATTTGCTATCCTAGGTGTGCTGGGAATGAGCCTACGTGTGAGTTTTATGAGATATATTCACACGGTGTTGGAATAACCACATAGCCATATGTCCATTTTTTAAAAAAAATCGTAACACTGTGTAAATGTTGGTACTTTATTGAAAGTTAAATGTCTGAAATCTTATTTTTTAAATAAAACAAGGAGTGCCCTCAATAAGCATGTCATAGATGGAAGGGATATTGCTTTCACTGCATGGTTTTGCCCAATACGTCCTCTAGAAACCTGGTCATGGTGACATGACTCTAGTGTGCAGCCACATTGAGATCCAGGTCACATAGACTATGACACCAGCTTGATTGGCCTCAATATCCCTTGTTCATGGCCGAGTGAACAATGACTAAATAATTCAGAGTAGGGCTCAAAATTTCTAAATTCATTCACTCATTTGTCCTTTTAACAGAAAATTTTCTGGTTATTATCGTAAGCACAAGGGGGTGAATTATGCCCATTCCCACCAGTTTTTTTTTAATGCTCTCAACTTTAAGGAAATATTGTAAAAAGAGAAAGAAAAGAGAGGAAAATGCTCAGACAACCTCAAATTAGAAGAGATGCTATTAAATATAGTCAGAGAACGGAGTCTTCTCTGATTAGCAGAGGGAATGAGAAGTTGTAGTAGAGGATGGACATCCTCAGTAGAGGGGACAGTGAGTGCAAATGTCCCACAGTGGAAATGTATCCTTACTGGGCGCCACCAAGGGTCAAGCCTACAGGACATGTTGGTGAGGGTTGGTGGAGGAGGAGGAGTATTAAAAATGAGTTTGTTTTTCCTTTGGGAGGATGGTTGACCTAAGCAGATGGCTGAGGATCTTGGAGGGCCAGCTAAAGACCAGAATTTAGAGAGGTTTTATATTTTGACTTGTGTTGTCCCACAAACCATGATGGCTATGGGAGGGTGGGTCTGGTTATGTGAACAATAATGAAGGCTTACTCCAGGCAAGTGCTTAAATTCTAGGTAGGTTTCCAAGGAAGATTTGCTGGTGCACTGGATACAAAATGGTACAGAGAACCAAGTTGCCATTGACCAAGAGGAGCTAGGTGACACAAGGAACTCCACTTTGGAAATGTTGTTATGAGCGATGCAAATTCAGAGTTTAGGGATATCAATAATATTGAGATGGAAATCAAGCCATTGGCTTATCAATGAAATTTAAAGCCATGACTAGAAACTTCTTAGTTCATTCTAACAATGTCCTTAACAGAACTTTAATATTGGGTTGTCAGGGTGTTACACAAATGTTAGATGCAGACAAGACTGCAGTTGAATTGCAGATTTATTGAGTCCGAGCTGAGAGACATTGTCAAAAGCATTGAACCTCTAAGAGCCTAGGTTTCTCCATCTCTACAGTACGAGCACTGCTCTTGATCCATTAGCATGGCTGTGAGAATTAAATGGGCTAATCATTGTAAACTACTTAGCATAGAATAGGACCATGTAAATTGCAGATATTATCATTTTTTCCTTTTATTTTTTAACATCTTAAATTTTATTCTACTTATCATCTCTAGTTGTACAAAGGGTTTTCAACATTTTATTTCTTTATGAAGCCTCCATTATCCTTAATTAGAAATTCACTTAAAGTCATAAAAGTTTAATGATAAGAACCCACTCACACAAAGCAAACACAAATCAAAGTAAACACAGATCCAACTAATCAATTATCCCTCTTTTAGACTCCTAAAATCATTTCTCTCCCCCAAATCAAGCAACCTTCCTCCCCGTGCAAATAAGCAAAACAAAACAAAACCCTTTAGATCTATTAAGGGTTGTCATAAACCTTACTGACTCCACATTAATGTGAAATTATAGAAAAGAAAGCACTTGGTCAAAAATTCCATATTGGCTCAGAGAATAAAAGCGTATATGTGCATGGATACAGAAGTAGTCATTGATTGGTTTGAAATTTACAGTAAGAGATTATGAAATACTAGAATGTGTGTAAATTGCTCTTTTTCACACAGTATAAAACCTAACACCCACTATACTTCTAGACAGAGGGAAAAAAATCCTCTCCAGCACAGTGTTGAAGGAGAAATAAGTCTATTAGTAGAAGTGAAAGAACTGCCTTTTGTGGGCCTTGGATATTTCCCTTTAACATGATGTACAGAAAAAGCTGGGCTGGGGGTAAACAAATAGGATTTTCCCCATAGTTGACAGGCCATCAGTTTTAATTCTGGAAGCTTAGCTAAGGCTAAGCAGGATGGCCTTGTAAATAAAAGTCTGGGCCACGCATGGCCTTTCTGGGTTTTCTAACCTTTTGTGGGTTGAAACAGGACCAGAAACTTCCATGTCTGCCTAGGGCTGTGAGCAGGCTGAGCCCAGGGCCTGGTCTGCCTGTGCTTGTGGCTCTTCCTCAGTTCATTGGTAGTTAATTGGCTAGAAAGAAGCTACCATATGTGGAGGCAGATAGGGAGCATCTATTTTTGGCAGTTCCTCAACATTGCATTTCATTAAAGAAATGGTTTTTTTTCTTTCCGAATGAGCAATAAGCAAAGTGCACCTTGTGGGGATTTCCAAACCCCTTTAGTCAGGGTTTGGCTCACAGAACGAAGGGAGCAATTTATATGTGATTCCAGCGTTTGTTATGGAACACATATTTCAGAGATTAAACAGCCGTCCTCAATCCAAACAGATTCTGTCAGAGAAATTGAAAACACATCCATAAATTCTCGGCCCGCAGGCTGCTGGGTGGGTTGGGTCCAGAGGAGGCTCACTGGTGGAACATTCCTGCCTTCCACAGGACTCCATGGTCACTTCACGCACCCTCACAGGGCTTCCACCTGAAGCAAACCCCAGTGGAAATGGCAGATCGCTCCCTTTTGATGAGCAGGTTTCCTTTTCCGCCATTTCTCAAACTTCAGCCTGTTTCCAGGAAGGTATTTCCAGGAATGGCTGCTGGGTGGCTAAAGATCAACAAGGAACTTTCTGCAGGGAGTTGCCAAGCCAAGTTGCTGCCTGAGGCGGGCGTCCCCACTGGTTATTAGAGACGCTGAGGGAATGAGCAGGGCTGTGTAGAGGAGGTGCTTGCTCACCATGCCTGCAGGATACCACGCGTCTTCAGGATGCATCAACGTGCCAGAGGACGCATACGTTCTGTGGGTCACTAATGGGTAGCAGGTGCGTGAGGGTCCAGGAAGTTTCTTTTCTTTCTTTTGTGCTGGTCTTGGGGCTTGAACTCAGGACCTAGGTGCTGTCCCTGAGTTTTGCTCAGGGTTAGTGCTCTATCACTTGAGCCACAGCTCCATTTCTGGCTTTTTGATGCTTAATTGGAGATAAAAGCCTCACTGACTTTTCCTGCTTGAGCTGGCTTCCAGCCATGATCCTCAGAGCTCAGCCTCCTGATTAGCCACACCTGGCTCAGGAAGTTTCTTTTTAGTTTCCTTCCAGAATTTCCACCTGAGTGCCCTGGGACCTTCGAGATCTGTAGGGCAGAGTCCTTTCCTTATATTTCCTTCACCAGTATGGCTGTGTTTCTTGCACCTTCAGTAAAAGCCAGTCTGCACCTGAGAACCCAGCCCCACCTAGGTCTGCACAGGCCAAACCTGTATCTGCACCAGGTCAGTTACCTGTGCCAGAGTAGAGTTTACCAAGGGCTGCGTTTGAGGACACAAGTCGGAATAAGAAGCTCTCCTGAGTTTACTTCTAGTTCTAAGAGCCAATGGTCTCCAAGATTTTCTCACTCTCAAAGCAAGAACTGTATGCAGTGGTCAGGACCCTAAAGAAGACCGTCCTGAGAAATGAGGTGGCGGGAAATTGGGCAGGAGGGCTCTATGTTCCTTCACAGCCCCTAATCTCTCTACAGAACTGGCCTGCTGCATGAGGCTCTCTCCGAGATTCTTAGCTTGGACTAGAAGGGGAAATGGATGAGTCTTTTTGGTGGAGACCATTCTGGGTGCTGCAGGCTGTTGAACAGCCTACCTTATGGCTGCGCACAGATGCCAGGAGCTCCTCCTCCAGTGGAGACCACCAAAACAACTCCAAATCCTGCTAGGTGACGGGGGAGGGGTGGTCAAACCCTGTCTCCTTTTCTAACGGAATAGAAGGAAGTGGTGTCATTTCCAAAGCATAGAAATATGTGAAAGAGGTGAGGGAAAGAAAGAGGAACTGTTAGGTAGATGGGTATAAAAAAAGTGGATAATGCTAAGTGAAATGAACTCCATGTTATGGAAATGATTGTTATATCACAGTTGTAACTACTTTCAACGTCCCACGTGTATCTGTAGCTTCTACTATTGATGATATTCCTGTATCACCTTCCTGTGGCTGTACCTACACTTTCTCTGTATCTTATCTGAGTATATTAGAAACCGTGTATACTGGTATTAGAACTAGGAAATTGGAAGGGAATACCAAAATCGAGAGACACAGGGTAAAAAAAGACAACTGCAAAAGCAATACTTGCAAAACTGTTTGGTGTAAATGAACTGAACAACTGAAAAACTCATGGTGGGGGGAAGGGAAAGGGGGAGGGGGGAGGGGGGAATGAGGGACGAGGTAACAAACAGTACAAGAAATGTATCCAATGCCTAACGTATGAAACCTCTGTAATTCAGTTTGATAATAAAAATATATTAAAAAAAAGTGGTGGACATAACTTGAGGCAGATAATGTGTGGCCCATTATAGCGTTTCTTGTTCCCGGAGTGCTGGAGGCTCCCGCTCACACACTTCTTCCCATAATGCCTTGAGTGTCCACTCAGCCTCAAAGAGCCAGGGCAGCACATGCACAAGCAATCAGCGCCAAGCCCAGGGGAGGAGGTACGGGCGAAGCCCTGCACTATGAAGCCAGCCCTCTGAAAGGTCTCTATTGGACTCCCCTTTGGGGAGCTTTTTTGGAGAGTCTCATTACTTTTGGGGATTTCCTTTCACTTTCAAATAAGCCTGCTCTGTCTGCTTTAAACACTTTCCTGCTTTTTAAATTCTTTCATGGGTGGAGCTCATACTCCTAGAGAGTATCAAAGGGGCCTCTCTTCTGTGTTTCCTTTGGTGAGGTTTTCATGGAGCTAGGTGAAAATCCCTAATGTTAAGCAAGGAGTGATGGAGATGACCGGCCTGCTTGCCTTGGTGGGTCACATAGCTAGGAGGAAAAGCTTGCCCTTGGTCTTTGGGCAGAAAGCAGTAATTTAATAGAGGGGGGTGGTCGCTTCTGAGAACCTAACATTGAGCCTAGGAAGATTGTAGCCATCTTCTCTGGGCATTAATTTCATGCCAATTGTTAATTTAGAAGCAAATAACTTCCCTTTTACTGGTCTGGGTGATCTCGTCTTTCTTTCCCAGAGTCGGGCTAAATACACAAGCATAAGCAGAAATTGGTCTTTGCTTCTTAACATCTTATTAGAAAGAATCCCAGCTGTTCCCTTGAGTCCACTTTGAATTCATTTGTTTCTTTATTGGAAGATGAGAGGAGTGATTAGATAACTATAGCACAAGGCCAAACTGAGCCTGCACCTGTTTTTGTAGATCACGTTTATTGGAATGTAGCCACGCCCATCTACTTATGTATTGTCTGTGATGGCTTGTTAGTTTTTAGCTATGGCTGCTTTATGCTACAATGACAGAATTAAGTAAATGCAACAGACATCTGGCCTGCAAAGCCAAAAATATTTATTATCAGGTCCTTTATAGAAAAAAGTTGCAGATCCCTGACTTAAGCATAAGTTGGGGTTACCAAATCATTGTAGAGCCACTGAATATAATTTTCTTTTCTTACACCAAGTGGAATTCATGAACATACACTGTAAAATCAGATGGGAAGGAACATGTATTAATGGAATGAAATTTGTTACAATACTTTATTATCCTCTAAGTCTCTTAAAAGCTTAACTTGTGCCAGAAATACCAGTTTTGACTTAGGTATTAGCTGAGGTGTTCCTGTCCTCTGTTAAAATGTAAATGTTTTCCAGCAGGGACAACGACACCTAACATTTGAAAAGCATAGTGTCATTTACAAAGACTTTTTTATTGTTTATTTATGTTTATTTCTCTCTATGATCATGTGAAGCAAAAATTATGCCCATTTTTTCAAAGGCAATACTGAGGGCTAGAGAGGCTAAAGCACACGGAGATATTCTGTGGATTTGAAGTTGATCTTGGGTGAGGGTCTGTGATCAACTTTCTTTCCTTAAATTGTTATTGTAAAGGTGATGTACGGAAGGGTTACAGTTGCCTAAGTCCAGTAATGAGTACATTTCTTTTTGAACAGTATTACTCCTTCCCACACTTGCTCTCATTCCGCCCCCCCCACCGCCAAAATTGTATAGTTGATTTTCAACATAGTGGCTAGTATCACTGCTGCATTGCCATCCACTTTATACATGGTCGCCCTATGATTCTGATGTGAGTTCAAGACTGAGTACCTCTGGACTTCATGTTGACATGAAGTTGGCACAGCTAGGCAGTGGTCTGCTTGGAGGGAGCTCAACATCGACTCTTCTTGGTGACTTCAAGGCCAGAAATATCTTCCTTCAGCTCTCATTAGACTTGCAGGCCAGCTAATGGGTCTAACCTGGTGATCTGGTAGCTTGTAGGGGTTAGCCAGCAGTTGGTTGTAAGTACTAATTCTCTACCTTACCCTGGGCCTAGTAAGTCAGAAAATATGCTACCGCTGAGGACCCACAGGCACAGGGGGTGGGAAAAGGGGTAGATGAGTCCTGCTAGAGATAAGGTGCTAAAACTTACATCCACCCATGCATACACACACACACACACGTGCATGCACACTTGGAATAGGCACTGTCTCTGGGAAATGAGTCTTGGGTATGGAGAGACAATGCGCTTGAGAGGTGATGGGGAAAGCTGAGTCCATAGGAGTCTAGGGAAGGATGAGGAAGCCAGAGAAAGTGTACCAGCAGTGCGTGAGGATGTCCATCTGCAAATGCCACCTGTCCACGAGCAGCCGGGGGCTAGGGACAGTGATTCCTAGGTGCCTTTGCTGTACTGGCAAGTCAGGGGCATTGTTTTGTTTGCTTTGTTTTATTTTTGCATTTTAAAGTTTCGGGGGCTTTCTTGAATCAAGCATTTGTGAAGATGAACATTCTTGTGTGATTAAATGAACCCCCTTCTGCTTGGAGCCAAAGTCACATTCTTTGCTTCGATTTGATCCCAGGTGCTCCTTTTTAATTGCATTTTGTATTCAACTGTGCAGCCCTCCCCTCCTGGAGAGGACTGGCCCCCTAATCACTGCAGTGCCTTTGCCCCTGCAGCTGGGACTTCAAAGGCCCCAGGAGTCATACTGTAATATGAGCTCCAAATTGTCCCCAAGACCGAACCCAGACAGGCCTCGTCAGTCAAGACTCATCAGGGGAAGGAGTACCCTGGCGGGGCATGGGGGTGAAAGAATGTAACCTCATCCTCAGTCTCTCTTTAAGCCTCTCTGCCCAAAGCACTGCTGCCCGCCCCGTCTGAAAACCCACCAAGACATACATAATGCAAGGCAGCACATTGGTCGCCCAGAGTGAGGGGCCAGACGCATATGCCCAGGCAAAGAATGCTTCAAGCAAGCGTTCACAGCACCAGCTGCCAAAGGAGAAGAAAAGCAGAGAGAGGGACTCCCGCAGACTGACATGGGAAAACATACACAACGACTACAGGCTCAGCAAAGGGGCTGTTGTTGGGTGAAATCACATCATCTGATTCAGGTTTTTGTTTTTGTAATTACTGAACCTAGAGAATGTTTAGCTGCGAAGCACATGCTGTTTCTAAAATGGGTGGGACCATGTGAGCTCGTGACGGTCTCAAGTCTGCACTTTGACATTCCAGTTGGACTCCAAGAATTAATAGGAGCAGGCTCTGCTTTAAATAGTAGCTTCATTTTAAGTTCCAAAGCACAGCGGTCCCTGGAAGCAGATGGGATGACTTGCACTTCTATTTTCTTTCTTCAGCCCGGAGCTAATACCGAATATTGATTCCTAATGTGGGAGTTCTGACAGAGAAAGGCTGGGCTAGCTTTCTTGAGCAAGCTGTAAGTTTCTCAAGGGTAAGGAGCTATGTCTCCATTAGCTATCATCAGTGTCCTAGTATTTTGTGTATTGATGACTACTGATATCTGTTTTTGAAAGATGGATATGTTCTGAAAGCCTGTACTTTTGTTGTGACCTTTTAGAATATATCAGGAAAATCATTCTTACAGAGTTTTCTGGACAAGTGAAACATTTGCTCCAAAGAGACCCACCTGCCATTGTGTAAAATGTCACCTAAAGTATTGGTGTGGGAAGCAAAGGTAATCAGTTTGGTGCTGCCTAGTGTGAAAGGGGCTGCTTAGCTGAGAAACCTTGAACTTCCGAAGAATGCATATGAAAGTGGAGCCTGAAGACTCCCAGTGCCCTGGCCTATCTTTGATCAAACTGAACCTGCAAAGAAGTATGGCAGGCTCTCAATGCCGCAGAGACCTAACTGCTCAGGAAATCCACGCCAGTGACTTTGCTGATCATGTCACATCAAAGGGGGAAAAAAGGCCCCATGGACTAGGAAGTTCTTTCAGTGTTCACTGTTGAGAGAGAATAGAAATAAGATTCAGCTTCAGTGATTCTGGATTTGGTTGGTAGATTTTCTCTTTAAAACACAAGGAATTTTAAGTGATTTTATTGCATTGGTAGAAAAATATTCAAAAAAAATCTAATACCTAGGCCTGATGGGAAATAAAACTATAGGTATTTTTTTAAAGCAGTGGTTTAGAAAGCTATTTTTGAAGCCATGATATCCAAGATGGCTGAAGCTCACCAGCACAGACACTTCCAAAAGGAGATTCTGCATTTCTGAAGATACTCTTTGCAATGTGAGAATCCAAACTCTGTTTCTTTGGTGTGCTGAATATTTTGAATTAAAGCACTTACAAAACAGCAGACACAGGCTGGGAATATGGCCTAGTGGTAGAGTGCTTGCCTCATATACATGAAGCCCTGGGTTTGATTCCTCAGCACCACATATACAGAAAAAGCCAGAAGTGGCGCTGTGGCTCAAGTGGCAGAGTGCTAGCCTTGAGCAAAAAGAAGCCAGGGACAGTGCTCAGGCCCTGAGTTCAAGCCTTAGGACTGGCAAAAATAAACAACAACAACAAGAAAAACCAGCAGGCACAAAAAGATCATACTGACCTTCATTCTATTTCTTCAAAGCAAGAGATGAATTTTTCCTCATAGAACAAATGAATTTATTCATTGTGGTTTTCCATACATAGATTAATGTACTTTTTTTCTTTATTGCCAAAATGTGATACAGAAGGGTTACAGATTCCTCTGAAAGGCAGTGAGTACATTTCTTGTTCTACTTGTTACCTCCTCCCTCATTCCCCCCTCCCCCCCCCTTCCCCTCTCCCCTCAATTCTTGATAAAAGCTTTGATATTGTGTGTGGGTTCTTTTGTTTATAAAATTCTTGTCAGAACATTATAGAAAAAAAGTGAGAGGGAGAGCGACAGAGGGGCTGAGATTGATTGGAATACATTATAAGCAGGTTTGGAAATATAATGATGAAATCTCTTTATATATAACAAATGTAAGCTAATAAAAAGTGAGAAATGAAATTCTTGACTGGATGAAGGGATCAAGGGATACCATCATTTCCACGCATGCCTTTCTATTTCTCTGTGTGCTAAATGTCTTCTCTCTAAAGCAGTCCATCTATTGGAAGCAAGAGCAGTGTCCCCAGGTTCCGTGGCTCGTTGGCTAGCTTGGTGTGCATTCTTTCTTACATGAAAAGGGATAACATTCTGATTAGTGATGAGAAAATGAGACTGAGGGACTTCTCTACAGACATTATTAAAATAATGTTTTAAAGCCTCAGCGCATTGTTTTTCTAATTCAGTGTATAAGTGATTGACTGCTTCCTTGGGTCTTCATTCCTTATGAGGGCTCTTGTGCCTCATAAACTCCATACTAGATACATCCGTATGCTTTTCTCTTGTTAGCCTAGCTTGTGTTAATTTAATCCTTGGACTCAGCTAGAACCCTCACAGGAATGAAGTAAAAGTTTACTGTCCCTCTCGCTTCTTTCTCAGGGATTCCAAGAATCTAAAGCAAAAAGCTGCGAATTATATTGGCAGATTAAGCATCCTAATTTATATTTCATAAAGAATCCTAGGTGCACTAGAGTGTTTCATGGTAGTATCGAACCACTTGCACCCCATTTTGAAGCTGCTGATGTGGAGCAGTTCTGGTGGATGTCACCCCTTGCAGTGTGTAAGGGCTCTGAAGCTCCTGGTAGCTCCTCCTTATATCTGGAAGATTCCATCTTTAAGGCTCCTAAACCTAAGCCAGCAAACATTTTATTTCCATTCCTTTTAGTTGTCCTGGGTCAAAAGGTCAAGCTATTATAGTTCACTCAATTGACTTAATCAGAGTCCCTAGCCATGACTCCCGGGCACCCATATTTCATAAAAATACTAAGACACTAGTTCTTTTTCCTTTCCACTCTCCTTCCTTCTAAGCACCTAGATCTACCCCATGATCTCTCCAGTACTTGAGGTAAAATGTACCATTTCCCTCTAGCTTCCCTGGATTCTCATTTATTTGGAAGGAAGCAATCACAAGTTAGATAAATCTCTATTCACTAACACCCATCAGTTCTGATGACTAAGGTTAGGTTAATAGATGCATTTGTGAAAACTCCAGCTTTACCCACTTGGGAATAAAGGTCTGAAAAGGGCCCATTGAGACCTGTGTCTTGTCAAAGGAGAAGTTTTTAGAGGGATTTGGTTTAAGATGGAATCATGTCTGAGCTTACCTTTACAGAGATAAAGCCTAGTGAAATGTACCTACTGATGAGTTTTATCGTTGGTATAGAATGGGCATATTTTTTTCTTTTTTCTTTTCTTATTTATTGTCAAAGTGATGTACAAAGAGGTTACAGTTTCATATGTTAGGCCTTGGGTAAGAATGGGTATATTTTTGAATTGAGATACTACTACTTTCTTGCTGTCTAAACTTTGGCAAATCATTTGGCCTTCTTCACTCACCTCCAAGTGATGTTAATTCATCTATCTGTGCAAGCTTGCTGAGCACAGTGACTGAAACTGAATGCTCATTAATAGGATTATGACAGTGAAAGCTGATGCTCTTTTTCCTGTGCTCACAGCTAGACTCTATTTCCCAGCTTCCCTTGCAGCTATGGTTTTAGCCAATTCTATGTAATAAGAAATGAAGCACATAAACCCCATGTATATTTTGTACAATCTTCCTTTCTGCAGGGCTGGAATGGAGATGATCCTGTGTTACCTTGTTACCCGTGTTGTGTGTTGAAGATGGCATTGTTGCTGCCAGCCTGGATCTCTGAAGGACTATGGAGAAGGAATTTCCAGTGGCCTGTTTACCTGCTCAATACTGACATGTGAGTAAGAAACAAAGCTCTGCCATATTGAGTCATTTTCCACTTCAAGGTCAGTTTATCAAAATAGATAATCTACCGAGATAATGCAGTCATTACCGTTGCAAATTTCTAGAAGGCTGGGCAGTGGTGTGAAGAAGCCAGCTTGTACCAGCTCACAAGAACTGCAGGTTAAATTTGCAGCAGTTTTGTAAGTCGTTTCATGTTATATTTCTAGTTTAAAATCAGTTATAGAAGAGTATTTACACCACAAAAATTGGTAGATGCTACTAACCAGGCTTCCCTCCCCTTCTGTTAGAGCACTTGCCAGTATTCCACCGGCAGGTAATATGTCATTTCCCTCTTGACCTTATCCCAGGGCTTTATAACCTAGTGCATTGGATCTTTTGCAAGACCCACAACGTATTTGTGACTATGAATCAAGATCAGACTTGAATAAATTAAAAGAGGAGACATTAAATCATGCAGGTTGACAGAGTAAGAACATATAGTGAAGGCTGAAGAACAGTCTAGTCATTGCCCTTTTAAAATAGGCCTAGGGAGCTAGGCCTGGAGCTAGGGAAATAGTGTCATGTCTTGGGTTTCTAGAAAGTTCCAGGTCTTCCTTTTATCTTTGTTCCCTGACTAGTTGTCACTGGCCCATGTGCAGCTGGGTGTCTCTGAGGCACGGCGATTCTTCCTT
Source organism: Perognathus longimembris pacificus (assembly GCF_023159225.1). Classification (NCBI taxonomy): domain Eukaryota; kingdom Metazoa; phylum Chordata; class Mammalia; order Rodentia; family Heteromyidae; genus Perognathus; species Perognathus longimembris. The sequence goes on along the minus strand of NC_063188.1, from coordinate 109,060,789 downwards.
CACTCCCCAGCACTCCCTAGTGACAGGCACCGAGGAAAAACCTTATTTCATGTCTGCTCCTGTAAGGCAGCCTGGGGCCAGTACAGGGTTGTTGTCTCAGTCTTATCTCTTCCAATAGCAGATCCTGAGAGAGAGTCAAGTGCAGGTCATTTATTTGGAATATGGTGACAGGAAATAGAATGAAGGAGTAGGGAAGAAGTGGAACAGGGAAGGGAAGGCAGCCAGCAAAGAGGGTGTGGTTTGGCTCATTGCTGTTATGGGCAACTGGAGAACCTGGAAGGTGGTACAGAACATGGATTTTAGGGTTCTTGCTCCATAAAGGAGTGATGAGGCAGAGTCCGTTAGGTCTCTTTAGTCAGTGAAATGCCATGTGCCTAAGATTCCTGGAGAATCCCCTTACTCTTCCTTGTTTTATCAGGAGTGAGGGATGCCATTATTTCTGACCTCTTGAGCTGAGCTTTACCTGTATTTCCTTAGCTGCCTTTGACTATGAGTTCAATCGTATATTCACCCTGGCTTGTCTGTGCATTGACTTCCTTTCAGTGCACTCATGTACAAGAAGAAAGATTTAAATCACCATCTCAAAAAATAACTGGAGGGACATTTTCTTATGATTCAACATGATTATGACTGCCTTGAATTCAATATATGTTTTATTGTGATAGAATGCAGCTAAGCCAACCCCTTGATAGGAACACACAGGGTCATTTAGATTTCTGTTCTCTAGAACTGGAAGATAATAAATTGCTGCTCTTTTTAAGGCATCAAGTTTGTGACAATTTGTCACAGCCATATTGTGAAATGAATACATGTTCAAGGTTTACTGATTGTGTATTTTTGCAATTATAAATCATTGGATTGCTTTTTAAGGGATACAATGTCATTGTGATCTCTGGTTGTCTTCGTTCAGTTATTTTGGGAATTGGATTATGTGGATTAACTCTAGCCAAATCGAGGTCTGGGTTGGCTACCTCTGAGGCTGCTCTCATTAATTGGCTGGCGGCTTCTCAGGGCAGGAACCCTAACCTCACGCATAGGCAGGCTTCATGGTAGCCTAGTGCTGGAGGGAAATTGGCTGTTGATGGCGCCCGCTGATTATGGCCCAGTTATTTCTGGATTAACTGCTGCTTTTGATTACTTGCATTAGTTTTTGTGGGTAATCCTTCGTCCAGATAATTAAAAATTCTTTTCCCGAGAATTCTCTGTTTGGAGGCACTTGAAATCCTAAGGCTTTGTATTTCCACTCCTCTGGTATTTCTTTCAAAGAACCAAAAACTTTATGTATTCTCCATATTGGTAGTCAAATTTGTGAATGTGCTTTATTCTGAGTATTTTTTTTGTCTTGGTCTTGGGGCTTGAAGTCAGGGCTTGGGTGCTGTTCTTTAGCTTTTGTGCTCAAGGCTTAGTGCTCTACTATTTGAGGGACAACTCCACTCGGAGCACTTTGTTACCTTTTAGAAAATTGATCTCAAGGGAGTACACCTTGGATCCTTACTTAACAGATGAAGGCCTGAGGTTTGGAGGTTTCATGGCCAAAGGAAGCTCCTGAGGCTCATTCGTGGCATGGCTCTATTCTGGAAGCAGACAGCCTGATTCTCAAGCCTCACTTCTAACCAGCAATGATACTGTTAGGCTCTTTTTTGGAAATGGCTCTACATTTGCTCCAAGAAATAGAGCTGAAGTTGGCATCTTACTTTAACTGGTAGTAGAAGAGTCCAAGAGTCAGGAGACAAAAACAATCCTTCTGTTAACTGTTGTGCTTTCTCTTGGATGCGTGAAACCACAATGTTGGCAGAGTGGGTCCCTTCTGGAAACTTCAGAAAAGATCCTTCCCATTCCTCTGTCCTAGATGCTGATGGCTACTGGCAAGCTTTAGCATGCCATGGCTTGTGGCAGCATCATTCCACCTCTGCCTCATGACTTTACATGCTCTATTGGTCTTGTATCTTATCTTCCTCTCCTTTCTCTTGGAAGGACATTTGTCAGTGGATTTAGGACCCATCCCAAATCCAGGATGACCCCATGCTGAACTTGATGACCTCCGAAAAGACCAATTCTGTTTCTAAATAGGGTGATATCCACAGGTACTTGGGGCTTAGGACTTGGATATATCTTTTGTGGAGGCACTACTCAACTTGATACCTAATTAAAGGCCAAGGATGCTGAGGTCCATTCTCCAATGCCCAGGAACCCCCTATAGCAACAATGCCACGGATCCCTACTCTGCCCTGAATGAGAAATTCCACTGAGGCAGGGAATACTTCTCACTGTGCCCCGGGGCCTCTGCTAACCACGACCCATAGGACTACCTGGTGTGGGCAATGCAACTAGCTGCCAGTTACCACCTCTGAGTTCTGGAGAGAATGGTTCTTTCCAATGTGTGGAGGCTACTTGCGCCCAGTAGGTGGCATTCAAGTACCCCATATGACTAAGTAAGCCTGGTGTGCAGATAACACAAAAGGTAAAAAAAAAAAAAATGACACAAGCTTCCGAAGTGTATGGATTCAGAAATCGATGACTGCCATTGCTGTCTTAAATGCAGACTCAATCAGAAAACCTCTGGTTTTCCAACCCAAGCTCTTAATGTTTCTCCCTTAACTAGCTCCTTAATGATCAACTCATTTTGAAAAATTGCTTTATTGGAATTTATAATAAGGTTCCAGGTTTTGCTGTTGAGGGTCAGATAATAACTATTTTGGACTTTCCAAGCCAAGAAGGAAATAGGAGATAGCCTGTAGGTTCTGGTGTAATAAGAGAAAGTAGCCTGCCTCCCCTTGTCCTGTTTGCTTGGGGTGCTTGGCTCTGGGCGGTGGGCAACTTTGTGCCCAGTTGCCACTTGGTGCAAATTTCCTCAGGAGGAAGTATGACTGACCACAGGGTGGGGCAGCTGGCGAATGGGGAAGGGGTGCTTGCCACCTTGATCAGTTTTACTTACTGCTCCGGCAACAACACCCAGGTCCTGGTGTATGCTTCTTCTCTCTTGGTGATCTGGGAGGTTCTATGTGGGTGTGTAGCTAGAGGGCTCCAAGACAGCTTGGTGCCCAGAAGTTGTCAACAGCAGAAGCCTCTATGTGTAGATTTACATCTAGGTCTATATCCATGGTGACCAGTTTAGTCCCTAAGCAGCAGCCACTGGCCTGGGAGGCAGGCTCTGGGATCGGAGGCAGAAATAAGGGTGGAGGGTGATGCCCGGGCTGGTCTTCCAGCCCACAGTGCCAGCCTGGCCTAGCAATGTCTTTAGGTGACACAAACACAGGCTGTGGGCTGGATTTAGATCACAGGCCATAGTTTGCCAGACTTTGGTTTGATCATATGACAGATACTCAAATGAGTCCCTTTTGGCTTGACAAATGGCATGTATCATTTGTGAACACTCAATGTTGAAAGCACTAATAACCATCTGACACCCTTGCGCCAAGCCAGTCCTTGGGTTTTATAGCGAATACTTCAAAGCCCAGAAACATAGGCATTGCACAGTTTTCCTCTGAAAATTAATAGGTAGGATAAATACCCAGGAGCAGGGAGCCTAAAGGACGGTTTTTTCCCCCCCTTTGCACTTTGAAGTTTTATTCCTCTCCTTTTTGCACACCCCCCAACCATAATCTTGCAAAAAACACAGCACGAGTGATGAGATATTTATTCTGGTGATAGATATTTTAGTGTTGGCAAACTGATATTTTGGAAAAGATGACCAAATGAGTTTATCTTTCTTTTACTAATTCTCAAAGACAAACATTAGAAGCAGCATGATTGGAAAGTGTAAAAGAGTAGTGAACTCTAATATCTGAAGTTTTAAATGGCATGAACCATGTACCACACAAGTCAACCCTTGTCAACATATGCAATATGGATGCATTGGGTAAGACAAAATGCCTTCCTGGTCAACCCCCAGGAAATTGTCTGCTTCCCCAGCCGTGAGCAATGTCTGACAGTAAATATTCTTGCCTTGCATAGAAGCTTCATCATGATGCCTTCTCACAAATGCCAGCACTGAGCACCAGTGGCTCACGCCTTTACTACTCAGAAGGCTGAGATCTGAGGATCGGGCTTAAAATCAGCCTGGGAGGAAAGTCAGTGAGACTGTTATTGCCAATGGACCAGCAAAACACTGGAAGTCACAGGGTGCCAGTGGCTCACACCTGTAATCCTAGCTGTTCAAGAGACTGAGATCTGAGGATCATGGTTCGAAGCCAGCCCATGCAGAAAAGTCCCCATGAGACCCTTCTCTCCAATTAACCACTCAAAACCCAGAAATGGTGCTGTAGCTCAAGTGGTAGAGCACTAACAAAGAGACCCAGGGACAGTGCCCAGACCCTGAGTTCAAGCCCCACAACTGACAACAAACAAACAAAAATTCTGGAAGTGGAAGTGTGCCAGTTCTTTTGGGGGGAGGGGTTAGTTTTTTTCTTTATTGTCAAAGTGAAGTTACAGAGGGGTGACAGTTTTATACGTAAGGCAGTGAGTACGTTTCTTATCCAACTTGTTACCTCCTCCCTCATTTTCCCCCATTTTCCCACTCCCCATGTCCCTCTCCCCCCATGAATTGTACAGTTGGTTTACAGCATATAGTTTTTTAAGTATTGCTATTGCATTGGGTTGTCTTTTGGTCCATTGTCTCTCGATTTTGGTATTTCCTTTCCCTCCCTTAGTTCCAATATATGTCATATACAATTTCCAGGGTACTAGAATCAGTTACAGTGATGGTGTGCCAGTTCTTGAACAAAAAATCCAAGCAAGAGTACAAGGCCCTGAGTTCAAGCTCCGTACCAGCACATACATAAAACATGAGACGAAACTTCTTTTTGATTCCCCTGACTTCGTACTTCCTCCTTCCCACATGGGCTTACCTAGCCTCTGTAAGGCTGATCCTTGGAGAATGTCAGTTCTTACCACTTTTACTTCTGAGCATGATTGCAAAGCCTGGAGACCTTTTCAGAGTCCTTTGTGTGATACTAATGCAGGACTAAGGCCGATTCCAGGCCTGCTACTCTTCATGGAAGTGATCAACAACCACTAGAAACAGCGTTTTAATAGGAGAGGGAGAAACCTGTGCTAATAAGTGAATCGTGAGCCTAAGATAAAAGGAAGCCCTTAGTTCTCAATCTTTCTAAGCCGTGTCTTGCCTTAGGAATAGCCTTTAGTGGTCTGGTTGGCACTAACAAACCAATGACACCTCTTAGAGGTGAGATTGATGCTCACAGATGTTCCTGGTGTTGTGAAAATAGCACATTTGTCCCTTTAGCTAGAGACTTGTCAATATCCTCCCCGATGGGGTTGGTGTGGGAAGAAGAGGCACTGGGGGGCTCGGAGCACCTCTCGGGGCCTTCCCTGCCTTTTGTGGCTCCCACTGTTTTGATGCTGAGGTTTCTTCTGGGCTTGTGCAGCACGCCTACAACTCTGTGAGAATTAATGCACACATGAGAGAGTTTTTAAAAAATAACTTTATTGACTCAAACTAGGAAGCCTTTTTCCTGATGGTACTAAGATTTGAATTCAGAGCCTCATACTTCTGTTTTCTTAGAGCCTTGTTCTTTTGAGGCAGGTACTCTACTACTTGAGCCACTCCCCAGCCCTTTTAGTTCTTTTTTCAAATGGGGTCTCACTTTCATGCCGGGGCTGGCTTGGATGACAATTCTCTTATTTATGCTTCCTGCACACTAGAAGGGCACGTGTGTACCACCATATCCAGCTTTTTTTATTGGTTGAAATGGGGACTCATGAAGGGCTGGGGTTTTTAAATTATTGTTTGTTTATTTGGCCTGGGCTGGTCTCAAATCATGATCTACCTGATGCCTGCCTCTGGAATAGCTGGGACTGTAGGGGTGTAATGCTGTGCCGGGCTGGAACTAGGAAGTCTTTTTAGTAACAACTGGGTTTGCGTAATGCCATGGTGCTGTCTGAGTTCCTCCAGAAAAGAGGGTGAGATAAAGGCTGTATGCAAGAAGTTTATTTTGGAGAAGTGCTGGGAAAGGGGGTGGAGGGGAACTTGAGAGGGGTGCATTGAAGAGTTGGCTGGCACCATGGGCGAAAGGAGTTGATGCTGTGGGATCTTGAGGAGCCTTACAGAATGGAGTGTGGGACTGTGTGTCTGGAACAGAAAGGGAGGAGGAAGCATTTGTCCTTCCTTCAGCTCTGTCCCCCATTCTGTAAGTATGGCTCCACACATGTTGATGCCCCCACACTTTTGAATGCCCCGATGGTTCTACAAATGTCCCACAAGAAGGCGCCTTTAGAGGGTGAATGAGTTCCTTGCAGCCTCCGGAGCATGGGGCGGTCAGGAGCCGGCCAGGGGGTGCCTTCAGGAGGCTGAGCAAAGCCTGCATGCTCTTCCCATGGCAGCGATGGGTAGAGCGAGGGCAGAGGCCAGGATTGCAAATGGTCCACAAAGGTATTTTCTGCCTCAGCAGCGTGTCTAATCTCTCTGGCTCCATCTCTTGGCTCCTCTTAGCTCCGTCTAATTCTCAGACAGGTTGATTCCCATTATGACAAGACATTCCCCCAAAGCTCCAAGTTTGTATGTTTCTTAGATTTTATCATTGCAGGAAAATAGAGCGACTTTGACCAACCATGCCTAACGTTCCGAACTGATTCCAATTATCCCTCCTGGGGGCATGTACTCAGCTGTGGCCAGACAACAAAGGCTATCAAGTCCTTGCTTTACTAGAATTACTTGGAGTTGAGAATAGGGCTACGTCCTAATGGAAAGGTCGCTAGTTGTGGCACATGGGAAGGTCCTGTTTTGATCCTCTTTTAAGCTTCAAGAGAAAACCTAGTACCAAGCAAGTTGAGGAGTGTGCTTGACTGGCTGCCTCAGTCATGTTCTTCTTAGCACTCTTCCTGGCCAACAACTGAACATGGTAATGCTACAGATTCCTAGCTATTTGTGCCCAACACAGAATTCCTCTATGGGCAATCTTTGCTCTGGTGTTCCCTGTTATATTGATGATGAAATTGCCAGGTTAGTAGAAGTGTCTGGAAACTTCCTCTGCCCTGTTGTGTTTCCTTCACCTTTTTTTCCCCTCAGGGGTCATTCTCCAATATACCTGTTACATCCCTAACTCCATCTTGGTGCCTATATCTTGTTGAAGCAGGGGCATATAAGAAAGCAGAAAAAAAATAGTACTGATATTCTCCTAGGGGATATGAGAACTTAGAAGATGACAAAAGGAAAATGCTACCCACTGTTTGGGTGATCCCAGAAATAACCACCACTGCTCCCCGTGGAGATTTTGACAAAGTATAGACCTTTGCATCCCAGTTGTCTTCTGCTAATAGACATGCGTGGACGGATGGAGCTCCTTCGTGTGGGGGATGGTCTCGCAGAACTGCAAATCCAAGGTGCAACGATGCATAAGGAAGCGGACTTTTCACCTCAACTTGAGTGTTCTAATTTTTCTGGGATGACTTGGTCTGATGTGGCTCCAGCACCTGGTTTGGGCATCATTGGCCTTAGGTTTTCAAATTGGGAGTGAATTTTATGAGAAGGTGGCACATAAAATTATGGGTCTATAAATGGCCATCGTAAGCCAGCCAAGTAAAAGGCAGAAATTCCAAGTCATATGGTATGAAGAAACTGAGCTGCAATTGCTCTTATTTTCACTGGCAGGCCAACAAAAGGGAACAAAATACTTATTCTTCTTAGTGTACAGGAATCACAGGGTACTATATTCCCATAGTGACTTCTTGTGCCCTACATGCAAGGGAGCAACAGGGAAATTCTAGTTCATCAATTTGACTTCTAATCTTGGAGATTTCATGTTAATACAAACAGTAATGATTTTCTGTGGTATCTCTGTCCTAGAAATAAGGCTTGCATTGCTAGCAACATCTTAAGGCATTTCCTGTGACACTATGAGACAAATTTAAGGCAAGCATAATTGCAGTCGTGGGATGAATTTAACAAGCACAGGGGTCTATGATTGCTACCTTGTAGTTTATAGTTGACCTGTTTTTGTGTAGATTTACCAATTTCAACAACAGTGTTTGGCTTTAGCTTCTGTGAAACTTGGACTGATTTTGGAAGATTCAAAGTTTGTCTTTCAAGTTCAGAATTAGAGAAGATTCAGAATTGCCAGCAATTCAGAAGAGGTCAGCGTCATATTAGAGAGTTAGGTTAAGGAAGTCTTAGTCAACTGTCTCATCTTGCTACATTTTTCCCCAAAGAAAAGCCAGTGTTCCTTTAGAAATAGGAAGAGTCCCACACAGTGAGAGAGAATAGGCTGCAGCCAGGAAAGAAGCTGTCACTGCTACAATGGAGGACTGGGAGGCCGGGGTGAGGAGGGACCTAGCAGTTTAGGCCACACAGGACATGTTGCCAGGCTTTGGGTTTTGCAGATCAAAAAGGCAGTTTAATTCATGTCAGAGATATTGAGATCGTGGGAAGTGACTTCAGCTAGTGAAACACCAAAAAGACCAAGACACACAGGACACAAACCTAAGTGCTAACTTCATCCATTGCTGTTGTATTTGTGACAATCACCCTAAAGCCTTCTGTCCTGATAGCAGACATCTGGAGAGCTGGCTTCGAAAATGAGAGCACTGGACATATGGCAGAAGACTAGAGTTGGGGCTGGTGGAGGCTGCCAAGGGTTACTCCCCCCAGGTCCTGATGACTCAGATAAATCGTAAAACTAAGAAGTGTCTGCATGAGAGGAATCAGTTCTGCGCTTGTGTTTGTCAGATCCAGTGTCTGCTCCTCTTTTTGGATGCACAATAACATGCGTTGCTTCAGTTCCACACATATTTCTACTCTACAAGATACCTTGTTATGATGAATAAAGTAAGATGATGGAATCGTTTTCAATCACTTTCTAGACCAGGCTGTCTGAGAAGATACTGATATAATTCTGAATCTCACCAAGAACAACTTCCTCTTTCTTTGTAGTATGAATGATCTTATTAGTTTTTCAATGGTTTTGAAGGGACATTAAAAATATTGAGAGGCAGGCAAATACAAGAAGAATTTTTTCCCCTATAGTTTCTTTTGTTTTCCTCATGATAGTATCAAGTATTAATCTCGTATTAACCATGTTGGACTTATGAACCTTCTCCTGATGAGATTTTTCTTTAGCTCTCAATGTTGGCACTCGAATTTTCTAATCCAAAATGGAGGACTAGACAAATGGAAGGGGATGACTGCTTTAACACCCTCTCTTAGATGTAATTTAGAAGAATTCTAGCGCACAGGCATGCTCTGTCTCTGCTGCCCTGATGCCATGTAGTGAGCAACTTTGTTCTACCACAGACTTCCACCTTCGTGAAAGGAGCCAGATGATTCCAGATTGAAATTTCTGAAACTGTTAGCTGATAATTTGTAAATGTCACCTCTCCCTGAAATGATGTTTGGAGACAATGTGTTAAGAATTCAGCAGGTCTCTGGTTTGGGGATGAAGTTCAATGCATTAAGATGTGTGAACAGCCCATAAAGACCGCTCAAAGAAACCTGTGCTGAAGAGTGCAGGAAAGGAAGACAGTGGGTGAGTACTCTGAAGAGATTATGAATCCATGATGGGACTTATACAACAGAAGAGAAAGTAATATTATGTGGAGACTCTCTTAAGTTAAAAGTTGTATCTACAACAAACTATATAGATACAGAGAAATTAGGAGACAGAACAATGACATATTTTCCTATTTGAGAATGAATTACATCACAATGGAGTTTCATGCCTAAGTGTGAAAATCAGGGTGAGAGTTCCTAGTTTTCTCCTGCTATTACAGTTTTCCTTGAGAATTGATAGGGAGGTTATCTGAATCAATGACACAAGGCTTTGCCATGAGACCAAAAGACCTACAAGTTATGAAAATAGACATCGCAAGAGAGCAAAATTGCTATCCTTTTTCTTTTTAACATTTTAAATCCTACTGATAATATTCCTCAATTCAATCGGGAGTGCTACAAAGATAAAAGACACTGGATTTATTTTCTTTTGTATGCTAGTACAATTATTTTTGGTGGTACAGGGTTTGAACTCAGGGCCACACACTTGCCAGGCACTGTGTTACTTGACACTCTGGCACCCCTCAAAATGGCTAATTTCACGCATCTTCTACCTTTACTTTTCACACAAACTAATGAAATATCACAATATTTACCAATAAAAGAGGCAGTTTCTAACCCTGCAGACACATGAGAAAATGGAACCCACTGAATAGACTGTGATACAGTTCATACTCACTGTAGAATCTGACTGGGCATCTGGGTTATTATGAAAATTGGTTGTCTTGTTTATGTGCATGCAGGTACTGAGGTTTGAAGTCAGCACCTCTCACTCTCACTCGTCTCCTTTGCTCAGGGGTGACACTCTACCATTTGAGCCACACCTCTAGTTCCAACTTTTTGGAGATAAGAATCTTACAGATTTGTCTGCCTGGGCTGACTCTGAACCTTGATCCTCAGGTCTCAGCCTTTTGGGGTAGCAAGAAATATAAGTGTGAGCCACCAGTTCCTGGCTTATGTGTAGATTTTATGGGGCCTTAAATGAAAAAAAGTGCTTATTATAGGTAGCTTCCACTAAAAAATAATTCTGACTACCCTGAGTCTAGCATACTGTTTGGAAGTTCATGCAAACCATGAGGAGATATCATGTGGAAAAGCAGTCAGGGAACTAATTGTGAGTGAAGCCTTCTCGAACTTTCCTGCCCAGTACAGATAACCAGCTAAAGAGATCTGAGTTGGTGACTCCAGCCAATGTTATATGAGCCAGAAGAATCATTTAGCTGAGTCAACTCACAGACTCATGAGGAAAAAAATGAACTGTTGTAAGTCATTATATTTGTGACACAGCAATAAATAATTGAAACAGGAGGGGCTTCAGGTATGAAGTTCTGATTGGTTAAAGAAAGGAATTGTAATGCCTTGCTTTCTAGGTGTTTTAAGTAACAAAAATGGACACATGGCTTTCAAAGAGGTCTGAACAAACTCATTATGCTTAGAGACATGCAGTGGTCACTCTCCCATAATCATGGTTGGGTCTTTTCAAATATTTGCTTAATTAAACTCTTTGGAATGAAAGTAGTTATTCACTTCTCTGGTCTCTCTTTTAGGCCACAAACTTTTGTAGGGGAGCAAGCATGCATTTTCTGTGCAGAAAAGAGTGTCTCAGTAAGGTAGCAGGCATGAAAGAGTTATCGACTGAGCTAAGGCTAGCCGAGGAGGGGAGGAGCCCTCTCATCCTTTGAGGGAATGAGGAAGCTATGCGAAGGAGCTTGTCCTGTGCATCATGTCTCACCTAAATGTCAAAGGATGGCTAATTGAAAAAAGTTTTGTTGCATCGTGATGGTTGCAGGAAATCAATAAGTATATGACTACACATTGAAAGAGAGATTTCAGTTGCCACTCAATCAAAAAAAGAATTCTTTATCATTAGGCCAGAAACCACTATCTGAGAACAAAGATCAATCAAGTTGCATTTGAAATACTCTTTCTATTGATCTTCAAAAGTGTCCTTTTCTCGAAGAATGAATTCTTTGTGATGATCTCTGGGTACAAATGGCAAAGATAGCTCTGCACTAAGAAAAGCAGATGTGAAGTGGGGCACACCTGGACTGAAATAAACCCAGTAAAGACAAAACAAGCCAGGAGTATCGCTTACCTGTTTTGTCCCACACTTTGGGTTTAGCTATTATGATTTCAGTAGTTGCTAAAGATTCAATTCATGTGTCAATTTTTTTTCTCAGTCATGACGCTTGGACTCAGGGCCTGGGCACTGTCCCTGAGCTCTTTTGCTCAAGGCTAGCGCTCTGCCACTTGAACCATATCTCCACTTATGGGCTTATATGGTTAATTGGATATAAGAATCTCTGGGACTTTTCTACCTGGGCTGGCTTTGAACTATGATCCTCGGATCTCAGCTAGGATCATAGGCATGAACCACTAGCATCCGGCTGAGAAACGGCATCTATTTTAATGTTAAGTTGAATGAATACATACCACAAATTCCAAAGAGTATATTGTAGGGTTCTGTAACTCACAGTTACTTCTTTGAAAGAAGCTGATAAGAGCATTTAATTTGCTTGACCAAAAGACCTGAGTATTGAACTGACAATTTGTCATGTCTATCCATTCATCTGTCAATTTCTGAGCTATTTGTATGAGAACTTGCTATTAGTGATGTATGTGCCATTGGGAATATTAATAAGCAAGTAGTGTTAACAGAGTGTGACAAATGGCTTTCATTGGGAGTCCATGAAAGCATTACTTTGCTGCTCTTCTGATTCCGTAATCAATTTTTGCCTTTTCCATTCTGAACTTGAACATAGATGCTTTCTTGTTTGAAGACCTTGGTGGTTTTTTTTTAACAAAGTTTTCTTGAAGCATGAAATTTTAATCACTATAATAGTGGTTATTTGATCTCTCTCATATACTCAAATGCTAGCCACTTGCTTCCTTTTTACTATGAAGGAGTTGTACAACGAGGTTTCAATTTCATCAGTCAGGTTATGATACAATGCACCTTGATCATTGTTCCCCTTTCCATTGTTCTCTCCCATTTTACCCCTCTATCTTGCTGTTTCCTTAACAAATTAACAATGCACTGGATGAGACATTTCTTTGTTTTTGCCATTCTTGGAGCTTGAACTCAGGGCCTGAGCACTGTCCCGGGCTTCTTTGTGCTCAAGGCTAGCACTCTGCCACTTGAGCCACAGCACCACTTCTGGCTTTTTCTGTTTATGTGGTGCTGAGGAATCGAACCTAGGGCTTCATGCATACAAGGCAAGCACTCTACCACTACCCCAGCCCTGGAGACATTTCTTATCTCTTGTTTCAGCTGAGGCTTTTAACACTGGGAATATGTGGTAATCCCTATATTCTAGAGAAAGGGGTATTTTGTGTCTGTAGGATAACAATGTATCATTCAACTTTCTGCCACGCTAACAAAATACCCAAGGTAATTAATTTATATAGAGAAAATATTTATTTGAGTTTTGAATTTATAGCTCCAAATTAGGTGGACCCATGACTTTAGGCCTGGGGGGAGAGCAGAGTATGCTGAATGACTATGGCAGGCAATATGTGATGCAATAACTCACTTACCTCACTGCCAGAAATCAAATGAAGAAGAATAGACCAGAGTCCCCAAATCTCCCCCAAAGGCACAGACCCAGTGACCTACAAACCTCCCACTAGGCTTCATTTCCTAAAGGTTCTACCACTTCCTGATAGTATCACCGTGGGAAATAAACGTTTAACATTGAACCTTTGTGGAACACTCAACATCCAAACTATAGCCAAGAGGTTGTATTTCTTGGGGGGAGGAGTCTTAGCCTATCACTCAACTTAAAGACACATGAAGGAGGCTGAGGGTTGATTGGAGAAACCAAAAGGGCTGTGTAGTGGGCAGAACTTAGCTCTGTTCCACACTCATCTCTAGATCCTTCTTGAGAGTTAGAAATGCACTATCCAAGCTACTCAGAAGGCTGAGATCTCAAAGCCAGCCTGGGCAGGAAAGTCTGTGAGACTCTTATCTCCAAATAACCACCATAAAACTGGAAATGGCACTGTGGATCAAAGTAGTGTAGCACTAGCCTTGAGTGAAAAAGCTAAGGGACAGGGCCCAGGCCCTGAGTTCAAGCCCCAGGACCGACAAAAATGAAACAAAACAAAAACCATACAGGCTGAGGGACAAAGAGGGCTTGGAGTGAAAGTTCCTGGGAAATCTGAGCCAAGGATTCCCAGTGTTTAGAAGGTACAAAGACTAAAGTCCAGTTTCTAGGAGAGCAGGGAGTGGAGGTGGGGGGGATTTGTTGCAGGAAAAGCCTAAGAGTTCAATGGTCAGTTTGGTAAAGGTGATGATTTCCAGTGGGTCATTTCCTCTGTCACACGAGGAGACAGTATTCCTCCCTCACCCCACACAAAACCTGCTAGTACATTTAGTTTGAGCTTGCAAGCTTCCCGAACTATGAGAAATACATTCCTGTTTTCTATAAATGACTCCATCTTGGATATTTTGTTCTTACAGTGTGGTGGATCAAGGCCATAACCAGTGGGTCCATGAATAATAGAGCAAGGCATTCTGTCAGAGGAAGAGCTGGCTTTTGAGCATCTTCTACACACACACACCCCACCCTCCATTACAAGCACAGAGGTATAAATCTGCAAAGCTGGTTGACAGATGAAAGAAAACATAGATTCCACATCTCAGACCTCCTGAGAAGATTGCAACAAAGTGAGGAGCCAAATTGTGTCTCATAAAGGTGAGGTTGCTTCTTGGCTCAAGCAAGCAGGTAAAACAGAAAGGAGGAAGAACAGGAAGTCAGTTTTAGCTTGAGGGGATTAACTGAAGCCTCATTCTCTTGCCTCCTCTTTGAGCAGCAGCGGGGCTACTGCTGGATTTAACAATGAACACTCTAAAGGAAGTGAGTCCATCTCACTATTACTGATCTCTTCTTTAGTGGGTGGCCTTCCTTGAATCATCACTAGTGGCCTCGGGGCTAAGGCTACACAGGCAGGGGAGTGTGTAGCTGAATAGTGCGTTCACCCTGTAGTACAGGTCAATGCACACCACACAGAGGCAGCCAAGGAATCACACTTTCTGGTTCCTTCCAGCCCATCCCTAGTCCTTAAGGCCGGATTTGTTCCCAGCTGGAATGTCTTCTTCCTGACAGTTTTCTGTGAGGTACAATGTAGAACTTCAGTGATGAACACCAGAAGAGCTGAAAAGAAGAAATGGCTCTGAGGAGTGACACAGAGACAGGAAAGGGAGTGAGTGGGTAGCAGGAGGGCAAAAGCAAAGACACTGTCTTTTATTTTATCAGTCCTTCCTACTATTTTACTTTTCATCATTTAAAATCATACATAGATGAAGGATATTTATAATAAAGAACCACAGCATTATTTTCCTTCAAAACAATATCCCAGAGGCCAGGTGCTGGTAGTTCATGCCTGTAATTATAACTATTCAGGAGGCTGAGATCTGAGGATTACAGTTCAAATCCAGCCCAGGCAGGAAAATCTGTGAGACTCTTATCTGATATTAACCACTCAAAAACTGGAAGTGGATATGTGTTTCAAATTGCTAGAGTGCGGGACTGGGAATATAGCCTAGTGGTAAGAGCACTCGCCTAGTATACATGAAGCCTTGGGTTCGATTCCTCAGTGCCACATATATAGAAAACGGCCAGAAGTGGTGCTGTGGCTCAAGTGGCAGAGTACTAGCCTTGAGCAAAAAGAAGCCAGGGACAGTGCTCAGGCACTGAGTTCAAGGTCCAGGACTGGCAAAAAAAAAAAAAACACAAAACAAAATTGCTAGAGTGCAAGCCTTAAGCTCAAAGACAGTACCCAGGGCCTAAATTCAAACCCTATCACCACCAACAAAAATCCCAGAGTGTCTCCCTGTCACTTACCCAGGGAGCCTTACAGAACTCTGCCTCATGGTCTGGTGACCTTAAGCGGTATGGTTTTCTCTTGTCTTTGCCTGGAGGAACTCTTGGATTCTCTTTTTATTTTTATTTATTTATTTTTTGCCAGTCCTGGGGCTTGGACTCAGGGCTTGAGCACTGTCCCTGGCTTCTTTTTGCTCAAGGCTAGCACTCTACCACTTGAGCCACAGCACCACTTCTGGCCTTTTCTATATATGTGGTGCTGGGGAATCGAACCCAGGGCTTCATGCATGCTAGGTGAGCACTCTACCGCTAAGCCATATTCCCAGCCCTTTATTTTTATTTTAAAAAATTATCTTTAAGTCACTAGACACTATATTGGAAATGAACTTTACAACTTGGTAGGGAGAAAGTGGGAGAAAATGGGGAGGGGGTAACACTGTTCAAAAAGAAATGTACTCATTATCCTATTTATGGAACTGTAACTAACCCCTCTGTACATCCCCTTTACGACAAAATTCAAATTAATAAAATATCTTTAAGTAGTTGTACAAAAGGATTCCAGTTCAACATGCCAATTTGTGAGTACAATGAATTTTGATTAATGTCATCCCTTCCACTGTTTTCTTTTTTGGAGTTCTTATAGCCTAGGTCAGCTGTCAACACTCTTGTGAATCCCTCATGACACTCAGGCTTTTTGCACTTCGTTATATATTGGCTCACATTGCATACAGTTGGTGTGTGCATTTCCATTACTCTTCTGTGAGTGTCTTGAGATATACAGTGGTGCCTAGTTCATTACTGAATCCTCATCCCCTGACATATCGTGGGGTTAGGAGAGACCCAATAATTCTTTGCAAACAAATCATTGAGCACTGCCCTTAGTGACTTTTCCTATCTCATTGTGACTTGCTTTATTTTAATCAGAATTTTACCTCCTTTCATCCTGACATTTAAGCTCTGGTTTCTCTTGATCTAAGAGAGCTTTGAAGTTCATTTTAACCAGATTTTGCCTGAGGAAATATGTTTCTGCAATGGAGGACTCAGTTATCCTATGTGACTTACTCCAGGACCCAAACCTCTATGGAGATAGTCCTAGTTGTCCTTGAACATAAACAGGAAATTTTAATATGCATTTATTAATCTTTTCTCTTATACTTGCCCCAAATTATATAGCACTTGCTTGAGAAGTTAAAATTTAAAATGCCTGTAAAATGAAAAAAAATGTGATTAGTCATAGGTTCTTGTGCTAAAAGCTGTTACTTTTGTATAAGACCAGAAATTACTGAATGCGTATACTCAGTTTTTCATCAACCTACATTACAAGAGTGGGAGCAGCCTATAAGAAATGGGAGCTATCTCTGAAATCTTACGAGCAGTGTGAAAAAATTCATTTGCCACAAGCTTTATTCCAGCTGTTTCATCTCCTTGCGCATTCAGAAGCTGTCCATAGCTGGGTGCTGGTGGCTCACATCTGTATTCCTAGCTACTCAAGCGTCTGAGGTCTGAGGATCATGGTTCAAAGCCAGCAGGGGCAAGAAAGTCCTCAAGACTATTATCTCCAATAAACCACCAGAAAACCGGAAGTAGTGCTGTGGCTCAAAGTGTATATAGCACTAGCCATGAGTGAAAAAGCTCAAGGATAGTGCCCAGGCCCTGAGTTCAAGCCCCACAAGCAATAAAAGATTAAAAACTGCTGTCTATATCCAGAAATTGATTTCACTCATCATTTGTCTCAAGTCTTTCTGTTGCATAAATCCAGACACACCTGTAGATGATAAAAAAGGAAACAGAATCTCTTTGGCTGACTAGCAATCAAAGACATGTTCAATAGAAACCACAAGAAAGGAAAAGTGTGCTTGCTTTCTGGGTGGGAAAACAATGAATCATCATATCTTTGTGATAAATAGAATTATAAATTTGTAAATTTTGAGTAATAAGTTTTCACTTGTCAGGAACTAATGACCCATTATTTTACTGATGGAAAATAACACCTTGCAGCTCACAGTATGTAAAGCTGTCAAATTAGATGTATGGGCATCTGCTGGTGTCTGACCACATCTAGTGAAAGCGTTCTGCTCATTCTGATGCAGCCCCTCCAAAGGAAGAAATATTCACACTTTATGCCGACAGCTGTGAGAAGGAGCTAGTGTTTTCTTCTTCAAGGCAGTGGTGAACTTAGATTACCTTCTCTTTCAGCATGATTTGTTTATGAGAAGCTGCCAGCAGCCTGATACAGACTGTCTGACCGTCTTAAAATAGAAAAGGTCATCAGAGCCTGGTTGTCTCAAGCTGAGCAGGCCAGTTTATCACCCTTGGAAAGATCTTTTTCTTTCTCCACTTTCTGCAGGATTTGTTTCATAACCCAAGTCACTATTAGTTCGAGATCTTAGCTTCAGAGTTTAAAATATTTAATGATGTTGAGTTACCTGATTTCTCTTTCAGGGAGTTTCTTTGGGCCTCAGAGTACTTGAAAATGTTCCATGTGAGCCAATTCCTTATTTTCTATTTTTACTAAATTTGCCATGATAAATGAATCATCAGAGAAAATGTGACAGCATAATAGTCATGCATTTTAAAAGAGAAATATATGTACATAGATTATTAGATTCATAGATTATTTAACACTTGTTACAAATTACTTTCTTTATGCTACTGTAACCATAAAGTCATTCTTTCAAAGTCACTCTTTCAGGATTGATGAGTATTTTCAGCTTAACCATCTGTATTTCTTTCTACCTCCATTTCCTGTATGTTAAAAAGATTCCAGCTCTGTCTAGAGATTGCGCATGTTGACCCTGGTCTCAGCTCCACAATGGACTTCCACTACTCATCTAGTATGGCTTTTGTTGTGCTATATCTCCTAGACAAATAAAGACCTCGAAAGTCTTTATCTAGAAAGCTGAACAGGAATTTAAGAGGTAGAATTGAGAGAGGTGATGAACAGAGAAAAACTGGCAGGAGACCTGAGTTCTAATCCTTGCTCTTCTGCTTGCTGAAGAAAAAGGTGGCGTTTGTACAGGAATCCGCAAGCATGCACTATCATTGTACTTCTTTAATCTGTATGGCTCATAGTCCTCAGTGCTTAGTAAATTGGCATTGGTAGAGGTTCCATTCTTAGTTTGTGTGGGAAATATTGGTTGGCTTCCCTAAACCAAAATCCCAGATTCCAAAGTGAATGCTAAATCCCTGGAACTCAGTGGCTAGCAACTGCCACAGCCGTGAGAATCTCCCTGCAGCCAGTTGTGCATAAAGGAGAAGCCAGACTAAAAAAGAATCACGTTCTTTGTTAGTCTTGGGGATTGGAAACAGCATTTATGGTATAGTAGAAAAATATAAGAGAGAATGAACTACAGGGGGCCAAAGAGGGGGAGGAATATTTAGGTCAGGGCTCTCCAACAAGGGTTGCATATTGGAATCCCCTGAGAGATTTCAGCAGCGCTCAAGTTCAGCCTGCACTGCCAGAGATTCTAATTCAACTTATCTGGGCATCAGAAATTTTAAAAGCTCTCCAGATGATTCTAATGTTCAGCCAGAGCTGAGAAACACTGAATAAGGAATATGAACCAGGCTGTGTAGAGTCCCAAGTGAGGTATCCTGGTACTCAGAGAAACTGTCTACCTCAGGTCGCTCTACTTCTGCCTAGTGATCTTGTTAAATGCAGATTCGGGTTAGGCCAGTCTGGAGTGGAGCCTGCGATTTTACGTGTCTACCAGGCTTCAAAGTGCTGCTGGTCTACAGCGCACACTTGAAGTACGAAGGAGCTGCCAACCCATTTTATACAAAAGACAGCAGAGGCCCAGCGAGCATGGGTGGTTTTGCAAAGGTTGTGGCTGATTTAAGAACAGGATCAAATTACCTTCCAGTTCAGTGAACATTCCACATCATCTATATGTATGTCTCCCCCGAGGATTCAACTGTGGTAGCCAGGGAAAACAGAGCAGTGATGGATTATGCCGCATTCATCAAGATTTAGCAATTTGAAAAGAACAAAAAAATTGATGACTGTGAATCAATTAAATGAATTTATTCATTATTGTTTGGTACAGGGCTGGGGATGGAACCCATGGCTTCATTTGTGCTGCTAGGCAAAAGCGCTACCACTGTCCTATATCTCTAGCCTCTAATTGAGCAGAGTAAAGAATGAAAGTAGCCCAGTGCTGGTGGCTCACACCTGTAATCCTAGATTCTCAGGAGGCTGAGAGCTGAGGATTGAAGTTCAAAAACAGCCTGGGCAGAAAAGTCCCTGTGTGGCTCTTATCTCCAATCAATCACTGAAAAACCAGTAGTGCAGCTGTGGCTCAAAGTGGTAGAGCATTAACCTTAAGCAAAAGAGATCAGGGACAGTGCCCAGGTCCTGAGTTCAAGCCCCACAACTGACAAAAGAAAAAGAATGAAAACAATGCTAAAAGGAGGTAAACAGAATAAAAGGAGTGTGATTTTATTTTGTTATACCTGGCTTCCTAAGAATATGAAGATAAAGTTCCCTAGCACTTCCAGAGCCCTTCTCTGCAATACAAGGCCAACTAGTCCCATGCAGATAGTTGCTTATTATCCACCGTGGCTGTATGCATAGGTGTTAAGTGACTCCCCTTGTTTAATCTACCTTTGGAATATGATTTCCATTGCCAGTCTGACTGCTTAGTACAATGCAACTTTAAGATCGGCATTGCTTGAACAATTACCACCCAAGGATGGCAATGATTTGGATAGAATGGCTAGATAAAGATTGGGATTGAGGAGAAATAATGGTTGTGAATAGGACCCCCACTCCAGTCATGTCAGTCATGCCACTATCTTGAAGAGCAGCGACATCTGAGGAGGCTTTGCTGTTGGATTGGGTTTTTGTTGTTGTTGTTGTTGTTTTGGCAATAGTATTAGGGCTTGAGCTAAAGGTCTTACTTGACTTCTTCGACCAAGGCTGGAACTCTACCTCTTGAGCCATACCTCCACTTCTGGTTTTTTGCTGGTTACTTAGAGATAAGAGTTTCAGGTTTGTCTTCTTTGGCTGGCTTTGAACCACGATCCTTGGATCTCAGCCTCCTGAGTAGCTAGGATTGCAGACATGAGCTACTAGGGCACATTGATATTTTTTCTTCTAGCTTATATCAACTTTAAAGTCAATTTGACATCTGAAAATAGCAATGACAAGAATTATGGTATGTTGCTTAGTGATTGTAAAATCGAATATAGTTCGTTAAAACAAAAACAAAAAATGGAAGGGTCTTTTTCTTGGAGTTTCTTTCTTTTTGGTTGGTCATGGGGCTTGAACTTGGAGCCTGAGTGCTGTCCCTGAACTCTTTGGGTCAAGGTTAGCACTCTATCACTTTGAGCCACAATGCTACCTCCAATTTTCTGGTGGTAAATTGGAGATGAGTGTCATGAACTTTTCTGCCCAGGCTGGCTTTGAATTGAAATCCTCAGATCTCAGCCTTTTGAGTAGCAAGTATTACAGGTTTGAGTCACCAGCGCCTAGCTCTTGGGTTTTCTCTCTCTCTCTTTTTTTTCTCAAAAGGTAAAATTTAGATATAAGATAGAAGTGTGTAAGGCATCTTTGAATTATGAGTGGAAAATAGCTAATGACATTGATTATAAAGGTTATTAGGTGAGTGATACTACGTAAGCTGTGTGTGTGAGATCATGTGCCACCTGCTTAAAAGCTGCCAGGAGGACTTGTTAAAAATATACGTTCTAGCTGGGTGCTGGTGGCTCACACCTCTAATCGTAGCTACTCAGGAGGCTGAGATCTGAGGATCATGGTTTGAAGCCAGCCTGGGCAGGAAAGTCCTTGAGACTCTTATCTCCAGTAAATACTGAGGAGTAGGAAGTGGAGCTGTCACTCAAGTGTAGAGCACTAGCTTTGCGCAAAATGCTCTGGGACAGCACACACAGGCCCTGAGTTCAAGTCCCAGGACCAGCAAAAAAAAACAACCTTCAGTTTTTTCATCTTTCCTGAGGATTATAACTCAGTGGGGCTGGAATCTGGCCAGAGATTGCATTTTCAGTGCTGCTAGGGCAGTATAGTTCTGCAGCAAAGTTAGATTTAACACATCCTGAATCACACAAGGATATGCAATCCCCTGGTAGTCTTTCAAGTAGATTGGACCAATTAATGATTGCTTGACAATCAAATTAGATCCAGGGAGCAGTGAGATTTCAGAGACAAGTTAGTGGTTCCAGAGAAAAGAAAACAGCTAGCACTTGTCAAGTGCTTACTACAGCTTAGCCATTGGCTACGTGCTTTATAGAAATTCATCCTCAGCACTTATTTATGTGTTTAGTTTGTTTTAGCAAATGAGAAAATGGATGCTTCCAAAGCTCAGGCAATGTGCCCTGAGTCAAATGTTACAAGTGTTGGAGTGACAGTATGACCCATTGTCTGTCTACTTCTGTGGTTAGAAGCCTAAGGGGGAAAGAAGAGAAAAGCTGCCTCTGCCCTATAAAAGACATCAACTTTTGCTTTGGAAGGAGTTAGATTTATTTCTATAGAACTATTGCAAGAGTCTGACAAAAGGCTGTAGGATGGATTTTATTTGCCATTAAAATTCTCATTATGTTACTAAGGATGAATCTTGCTGTGGTTCAAACAAAGAAACTTACACTAAGGGAAATGACAATCAGATATTAAAGATCTATGTTATTACTTTTGCTTGCTTGATACCAAAGTTCAGTGCATTTTCTGGATATAGCCTTAAATGTAATAAATCAACGTTTTAAATATAATATGAGCTGTATAATTTTATCCTGCTTTGTTAGATTACGCTAGCGTAACAGAACCTGACAATGGGACAAAAGACCCTCCTTGGGGTGATATTTTAATTGTCATAAAAGTGTCATAATAAATTAAGCGGCCAGCTGAGTCCTTATGGTTGGTTAGGGACAAGATGAAAAAATGTGGATGTTATTTTCAAGATAAAATAATGGCCATGATTCCCTCCACAGTGTTCTTTTTATGTGACTTTGGCAAACACAAAGCTATGAATTATTTTAATTCCCAGAAATCATCTTCCAAAAGCTTCCGTGAAGATGCATCTGCTCCTGGGCTCTCTCTTCCAGCAGACAGCACTTCCCTCATGTGGGTCCTGCTCTGGTGCTGTCCTGCAATGTTGCCAGCTCCCTTGTAGCGACCCCAGCTCCCAGGCCCTACCACCATTGCCTTTCCACTTTGATATTTTAGTTCCAAGGAGAGTGATGGCTATCTACTGAAGTTCATGCTCATTCCCTCATCTTCTTAGATTGCTTTCCCATCTCCAGACTATTTCCCACACTGCATTTCCTACTGGCTTCCAGTTCATTTCAGCCATTGGGATACTAGACAGGATACTGAAGGGTAGAAGAAATATCAGCGTATTTCTCCTTCCTCTGCTCTAAGTTGAGTCTCTCTCTCTCTCTCTCTCTCTCTCTCTCTCTCCCCCCCCCCCGTGTGTGTGTGTGTGTGTGTGTGTGTGTGTGTGTGTGTGTGTGTGTGTATGTATGACCATCCTGGCTAACAGCACCTGTCCTTTTTTTGTGGACATGTCCCTCTAATTGAAGCTTGAACACAGGGTCTGGGTATTGTCCCTGAGCTTTTGTGCTCAAGGTTAGCGCTCTATGGGTTGACCCATAGCTCCACTCCTGGCTTCTTGATATTTAATTGGAGATTAGAGTCTCATGGGTTCTCCCGCCTGGGCTGGCTTTGAGCTTCGATCCTCAGATCTCAGCCTCCTAGGTAGCTGAGATTACAGGTGTGTGCCATTGATGCCCAGCTAAATTGAGTTCTCTTGTCTTTACTGTGGTCTTCTCTTTACTGTAGTCCCATCTGCTAGGTTGCCTTGGGATGGTTTCTGATTTGCTTTTCTGTCTGTCCTCCAAAATCGTGAAAACTTGGATAGTTGGCTGCTTTTCCTTCCCCACCAGCCGTTCTGCCAGATGACCTTACTGTTAAATATGTACTGAGCAAAATTCTCACCAACTTCCTGTCATCTGGTAATAGGATGTCTCTTCAGACTTCCAAAGTATTGTATAATAACAACCATCTTCACCTTCTAAACTCTCCCTTCTCCACTGCCTTCCCCTATAACTGTGATAATTTCTTGCTAGGGATGGCTCTTCCATCTACTTATTGTTTTCCATTGGTTCCCAAGTGCTGGAGACTTCACTTAGATGGTCCACACATGATTTCTCTCAAACTAAATCTACAAGTTCATATGGACAGCTAACTAGTCTAACATGTCTCTGCTGAAAAAAAGTTCCAGAGAGAGCATTTGTTACTCTTTACTCTGAGTCCTAAGGTGTATGTATGCATGCACACGTGTGTGTGTGTGTGTGTGTGTGTGTGTGACCATCCTGGCTAACAGCACCTGTCCTTTTTTTGTGGACATGTCCCTCTAATTCATCTCATCCTGTTGGGGCTGTCCACCATAGACTTCTTTCTGTCTCGCTGTCCAGAAGGCCTCAGACTGGTTGATGAGAGCCACTTAATCACCTGAACAGTGGTGGCTCTCAGCAAAGAGAAGTAGCTGAAGTAGGATTTGGGTCTTCCCTCTAACTGATATATAGACAATGGCCTGTCTATGAGATGGTTAGAACCTGGCTGTGTGATAAAAATCATAGATACTGTAGCTCTGTAAAAGAGCATGAAACCACATACAGGTAGACCTGGAGAGGTAGAGAGAGGAGAGAAGAGAGAAGAGAAGACAGGTGGCAGTAATATTCGGATTTTGTATCAAGCATGCTTTAAGTTTGAACTTAAATGAATCAACAAATTTTCTTATTCTTTTTCCTTAAGTTACAATTGAGCTTTGGTCATCAAAATATTATGATATTGTGGGCTTCCTTTTTAACATGGAAAATATAAAAAATTTTTATTTTAATGCATTTTTATTGTTGTTATAAAGAGGTGATGATTACAAAGGGGTTACAGTTACATAAGTCAGGTAATGAATACATTTCTTTATGGACAATGTCACCCTTCCCTCACTCTCTCCCAGTTTTTTCCTCCTATCCCCACCCACAAGTTGTAGAGTTCATTTTCTACATAGTGTCCAGTGAGTACCACTGCTGCATTTGTTCACCCTTTATCCTTCCATTTCTGTGTCCCCCCCTGCCCTCCCAAAGACAGATAAATGAAGAAACAAGACTAAAAGAAAAGAAAACAATAAAAGCAATAAAGAAAATGTACCTCTTGTTTCCATTTCCTGGAGTTCTTTTCGATAAGTATTTTTTATATGATCAGATACACATAGGTATTGAGTCTTTGTGTTCCTTTCCTAAGACTATTCTCCTTTGGTCTCACTGTGTGTGAATGCTTATTGAGGCTTTTTGACACCGGAATCTAAATTAAACCTATATAAACTGTATATGGTTCACCAAAAGGAGAAATGCATCAGTGCATTCAAATCTTAGGGCTTGAACTCAGGGCCTGGGCATTGTCCCTGAGCTCTTTTGCTCAAGGATAGCTAGCACTCTACCACTTTGAACCACAGTACCACTTCTGGTTTTCTGGGTAGTTAATTGGAGATAAGTCTCATGGACTTTCTTACCAGGGCTGGCTTTGAAGCATGATTCTCAGGTTTCAGCCTCTTGAGTAACTAGGATTACAGCTGTGAGCCACTGGCACTTGGCCTAGCAGTAAAGTTTTATTAAAAGTCTATGTGCCAGCCAGGCCCTGGCCCAGCACTCCCCCTTTTAGGAATGGCCAGACTACAAGGACTACTTTCTCTCCTAAAGCCTTAGCACCAAGTTCTACACTCACTCCTGGGACTAACAAATTGCCAGTGTGGCTTAAATTTAAAAAAAAACACCTACATGACATCTTATAATAGGTAAAGAGAACTAATAAAGAGTGATAAGAATGGCTAGAAATATGGCCTAGTGGTAGAGTGCTTGCCTCGTTTACATGAGGCCCTGGATTCAATTCCTCAACACCACATATATAGAAAAAGCCAGAAGTGGTGCTGTGGCTTACGAGGTAGAACGCTAGCCTTGAGCAAAAAGAAGCCAGAGACAGTGCTCAGACCCCGAGTTCAAGCCCCAGGACTGGCAAAAAAAGAGGGAGTGATAAGAAGGCCACCTGATTATTTTAAATGGAGCTATGTGATTGTGTACATAGGCCAAATAATAGAATTTGTAGATCTTGAGAAGGAAAAAGTTATGAGATATTTCCGTGTGGCACTAGAGATTGAACTCAGGGCCTTGTGCTTGCTTGGCAAGTGCTCTCACACTTGAACCATGTACTCAGTCCACTTGAACCACACCTTCTACTGATTAATTGTGGTCTTGATATGTATAACTGATTGTTAACTTAGGTTATGATGAATAGAAGATTCGATCTCTAGGATATTAGATGTAGAGAATATGTCAGAGAATCCCAACAATGGTCAAATGCTGAAGGAGTTTCTAAAACCTCCTTATTTAGAGAATTAAATTAAATTTTATTATTTGGAAAATGACTTCTGTGGATTTTGCTTTAAAGTAGGTTAGATTATTGGTTGTTATGAGTTTTTCTGTATTCATATGTTGCAGAATTTCTCAAACTTTTTGCATTATTAACCACAAGTAATGCTTATCTACTCAAATTGCCACTGGAATTGTTGAAGTCAGTTTGGGAGTAGACATGTATCTTGGTTGTGGAACAGAAACATAGGCCTTCTTCCCTATTTTCATGTATTTCTAGTAAAGATATCACTTGTCTTATTTTAATAGAACAAGAGACATTTATCTCCAGAAATTAGGGAGTATTTTTAGAGTCATTCTCCAGTATTACCAGAGAGCCCTACTTTTCGTATCTGTGATCATCCACCTACCCACCCATCCTTTCTATTAAAACACATTGAGCATCTTACTAAGTGTCAGAAATTGGGCTGATCCTGTCTTAACATTAGCAGAAACAGCTATTTTTGACTGTCGTGCAGTCCTATCTCTAGAAATCAAATCATTTTCGAAACTCCCTTCTCCAAAAATCACTGGATATTACACCCTAATAATCAGTTTTTCCCAACCTCTGATCCCTGGACCAACAAGGCAGATGTTACCATTTTAAACCTACCACTTTTCTTTTCTTGATCCTTTACTGAGCAATACTAAAGTCAGCAAATAGAGTTTGGAGTACTGGGTAGGCCCAAGGCTTAAATTGGGTAGGAGAAACACGTTCCTAAGTCTTAACAAACAAACACATTCATTTCTAGTGGTTACACTGAGCTCTCACCCTTAATCTATTGGAAGAGAAATGGCCCAGGAGAGGTAGTCATGGAATGGATACCTTTCAGAATTTTAAAAATTAAAATCTGACAACTTTAATGTTTAAGGCTTCTTTATCATTTCAGAACATTCAAAGAAATTTAAAATATTATTAACTATTTCCCACTGATGATTTGCTTAATTGCTTGTGTGAAAAGATTGAAACTCAGCAGACTCTCTGCCGATTCTGCCTTCCTTCCATTAACCTACTTTTGCTTTCGAACATCTGCTCCCAGTGACGGATTCTCTCATCACATGCCTACTAGCCTTTTCCTCACCACCTGGCCACAACTATCCACTTCGTTATATGGCTTCTTGTCAAATAACTGCTTATGCCCTGACACTCTCAAACACACATGTGCGTGCCTACGCTGCAAGCCCGGAGCCTTCTGTTCAGAAGCCATCCATATGGCAGGCAGATATCCTTTTCAAGAGCACCAGGTTCAATGCTCTTGTTTCATGAAGTTCATTGGATGATGCCCCGATCAAAGACTGATTTCCTGGTCACAGATATCAGCCTCTCTGTTTCAGTGCAGTTATGTGAAGTTGGAGTTCTCTTTAGTTGTTGGGCCAAAGGAGATCAAGATAAAGAAAATGGGGCTGGGAATATGGCCTAGTGGCAAGAGTGCTTGCCTCCTACACATGAGGCTCTCGGTTCAATTCCCCAGCACCACATATATGAAAAACGGCCAGAAGTGGCTCTGTGGCTCAGGTGGTAGAGTGCTAGCCTTGAGCGGGAAGAAGCCAGGGACAGTGCTCAGGCCCTGAGTCCAAGGCCCAGGACTGGCCAAAAAAAAAAAAAAAAGATAAAGAAAATGCTCAGAAAATTCTACAATTCCTGTATGTTAAGCAATAAAACTTAAGCCTACTGCCCAATTAGGTCATATGGTAATCTCTATTATGTTTATCAGTAATTATCACATTCCTCATCATGATAACTAGTATTGTTTATTTTGAACATTTTGGGCCAGGACCTCAGCATGGCTTATGCATTATTTCACCTTTGGAAGACAGTAACATGGCTTGAACAATCATGTGAGGGAGAAGAAAGGGAAAATCTGGCCCTATTCCATTCCTCTCCTGCTATATTTGTTCTATTGGCATTCACTTCTTCAGTAGTACTGGGGATTGCACTCATGTTCTCTACAGCCTGAGCCACATCAGCAGCCTTTTGGGATTTAGTGATTCTTCAGGTAAGTTATCTGCCTCCCTCATTCACTACTGATACTAACTTGGAAGTGTTACATTCTTTTATCCTGGACTCCTCCACAGGGCCCCACATAGTCTGCAGCTGGTGTTGGGGATGACAGCAACAGGTAACTGATGAAGGCGGGATATCTTTCCTACTGGGACCTCTAGAAACTGAGGACTAGATCTGCATTCTGTCTCTGGTAATGGCAGAAGCTCCAGGCGAAGCTGCTGCTGACAGCTGAGACCGGGGGATCATTGCACTTCGCTGTGCCCATGTATCCATCCAGGCTTCTTCTGGGGCTTTGACTCATGTGGTTTGGGGGCGTAAGGTCCTATCAATGAAAGGGCAAAAGTGTTATACATAGAAAAAGGCAGTATAATCTGTGTAAGGAAGTCTATGGAAATTTCAATGTTACTTACAACACTGGGGAAAGACTAGCTCATGGGGTTGGAGTAGAGTTGGGGGGGGGTAGGTCCTGTTCTGGCCAGTGGCCAGTGTTGTTTGATTTTCTCTGCCTTCATTTGTGGTCTCATTGTTAGACATCTATCTGATAATTTGATTATTATCCCTTCTCTGTTTTTGCTCCTAACACATAGTTTCAGTGATGTCTTGCTGCATAACCAACTAGCCCCAACTTAAAACCTCAAAAGAGCAGTTTCTTATTCCTTACAATTTCAGGGATCTCGAATTTAGACCAGGCTCAGATGATTTCTTTCTGGCCTATGTGTTTGCTAGCCAGGGCCATTGATTTGGCTTTATCATCCGCTACTTAGGCTGCGCCGGGATCGTCAAGAAAGCTTTCCTTGTATTGCTGGAAGCTCAGTGCATTCCCGCCAGGTCCCTCCTCCTTCCTGCGGCCACCCTCACTCTCAATCCCCCTGCTTCTCCGTAGCTGGTCTTGTTTTCTTCAATCCTGGTGTCAGGGCTTTGGCGCCTCCTAATAAGGTTAGTCAGTCTTCTAACAGGGTGGCTGATGTTTAGAAGGAAGGAAACAGAAGCTGTCAGTATTAAGTATGAAGCTTAGAAGTGCCAGAAAGTCTCTTCTACTTCACACATTGACTAAATCAATTCCCCAGACCAGCCTAGTGAAGTTTCAGAGAAGTTGAAGTTTCATCTCTTGCTGGTATGTGTGGCAAATACGCCTGTGGGGTGGGAAGAAACTTTTGGGTGTCCTCTCTGGACACTCCTTAGCATACTCATCTACTTAGTGCCCTTGCCAGGGTGGTTTTGAAGGCATCATTAGGCTGTTCAGGGAACTGTAACATGGCCTGGTAATACAGAGCCACAGCGGTCTCCTAAAGAATTTGGATTCAAAAATCAGGGAACAGAGCAACAGAGAGAGAGAGAGAGAGAGAGAGAGAGAGAGAGAGAGAGAGAGAGAGAGAGAGACTGTGAAAATTAGGAGTTATGAAAATCCATAAGTAATCAGGGGGCACAAGGTCACAGGTAGGCAGAGAGAAGAGCAATGGAGATGAGAAGGAAGAGAGATTCTGGTCACTAGTGTTTTCATAATACAGGGTTAATTTCAATTATCCCATGTGAACTATGAAATACTCTTTATGAAAATCTGAGATCACTAGGTCTCTCTTTTCATTTTAACCCAAATGATTCAAGAAATGAATCTGAATCCCAGGTCTGCTACTGATTGGTTTTCTGTTCTTTGACAAGCTATTTTTTTCTATTCATTTTTCTTATCTACAAACAAGAATAATCATTATGCCTGTGTTATAATTTTGAGCATTAAAGAATTTATACTATAAAGATTAATATATTTGTATGTCCCTGGAACAATGCCTGGATTGTAATAAGCACTGAATAAGTAATTGTTTTTTTTAAATCAGCTAATGTGGAGGTCTTGAGTTAAGAGAACACACAAGAATTTTGCTTTGAAAAGCAACCTGTTTTATTGGGGTGGGGGAGACCACAGTATTTTCTTGTGTAATCAAGCTAGATCAGCCACACCATGCTGTTATTACATGCAACTGAGCTAAACACATATATCCTGCAAAATCTGGAGCCAAGTTGTCTCCAAGTGTGGATGAAACTGGATATAGTAAATCATGTAAGCAGAGGCATCTTGATCCTTATCAGGAATTCTGAGCTTCTTTGAGCTTGCTCTGGTCTTTTTTTTTTCTATTCTTTTCCTTTTTGCTCACTTTTCTCCTTCCCTAGATAACCCAATTTATACAATTGCCTCAATATGTGCTGGTTGATATGATAGTCTGAGTGGCAAAGAATGCCAGAGAGACCCCGCTGTAACCTGTTGATTTATGGTCAAACCGCCTCACTGTCACTTTCTGATTTAACATCAAAAGAGCACATTATGAATGCAATCATGCTGGGCAAACAAATATACTGTTGCAAATGACTTTGCAGATTTTTTTTCATCCTCTCCATATAGAAAATGAGCTAAAAGTGGCTCTCAGTGCAATCATTCAAATACTTTTGGCCCCTTGCACCATATGTTTCCTACATTTTCTTTTATCACATGTGATTGTATATTATAATACACAGCAATTCCAAAGGGGAACCAGATGGCCACATGTTTCCCAGTTCAGGACTCTCAGGCAGAAAGGAAGAGGGAATCTGGGACTCGATTTGGTTCTGATGAAACTGACAGGCCATCAGAGGTGATAATCACAAGTATTTAAGCAGGCTCGCTTTTACCATGAACAGCTAAGTGCTCAATCACGTCTGAATGTGTCTTTAATAGGCATATCTTTTAAAAGTAGATTTAATGTATTCCTTTACCACTACTCAATTTGAATACGTTGAGACAAGCAATATTTTAAAGTTGTTTTTCTCTTTGAAATATATACATTCAGAAAAGGAAAATAATTTCTTGGAAAGATAGTTCAAAATATGGCCGATTTCCAACTCTTTTCTTTATGGTTTAGGCTGCTATAGAATCATTAGTGCAATAGAAAGAAAAGAAAAAATGCAAGCAAAATTGGCAAAAAAAGAAAGTAGGGAGGAGACTTGTTTCTTCAGCACCATTGAAGGGTTCATGAACAAGATGCTATATCCCCTCCAGCTCCACAGAGGTGAAAGCACTACCCCTACGATTGGGATAGCTCAAACACAACCCCATGAACTTGGCTGTGCAATTGCGTAGCATGTGTTACCTCTCTTATTTTTCAAAATGAAAAATAGCAGCGAGCTAAACGGAATACTTTGTTGGCCTCAACTGACTGTACTATAGCAGGTTATTTTGGCACTCCAGCTCTGTGCTGGCCCTGCAGGTCAAGGGGGGCTCAGGCTGAAAATGCACAACTCCCTCAGGTCTCAGGGGGTAGCAAACCAAAGTAGAAAAGCAGGCCAGGCATCCGAGGCTCATGCCTGTCATTCTAGCTTCTCAGGAAGCTGAGATATGAGAATTTACAGTTCAAAGGCAGGCAGGAAATTCTGGGGGACTCTTGTCTCTAATTAACCACCCCAAAGCCAGAAGTGGAGTTGTGGCTCAAGTGATAGAGTGCCAGCTGTAAACAAAAAAGCTAAGGGATAGTACCCAGGCCCTGAATTCAAAGTCTAGTGCTGACACTATATGTGTATACACCTAAGTATTTACATATAGATGTATACAGGTATGTATGTATCAAACTTGGAAGCTCCAAGTTTCAATACTAGCTAAAAAAGAAAAAAACAAAATACAATAAATAAACATTTTATTTTGAACAACACAGATCTATACTCAAAATTCAGCTTCGGTAGTAACTATGTGATTTTGAGCACTCTTTTTAGTTGCCTTTTTGTTCATTTGGCACTTTCCATTTTGTTTTTGTTTTTGTGTGTGTGGGTTTTTGTTGTTATTATTTTGGTAATGTGTCTGGGTGCTGTCTCTAAGCTTTATCACTCAAGTGTAGTGCTCTACCACTTTGAGCCACAGCACCACTTCTGGTTTTTCGGTACTTAATTGGAGAGAAGAGTCTCACAGACTTTCCTGCTCTAGCTGGCTTTGAACCACAATCCTCAGACTTAGCAGGTTTATAGGCATGAGCCACCAATGCCCAGCTAAAATTGTTTTTATAAGTGTGATGTAAAAAGAGGTTACAGTTCCATAAGTCCGGCAATGAGTACATTTCTTTTTTTTTTTTTTTTTTTTTTTTTGGCCAGTCCTGGGCCTTGGACTCAGGGCCTGAGCACTGTCCCTGGCTTCTTCCCGCTCAAGGCTAGCACTCTGCCACTTGAGCCACAGCGCCGCTTCTGGCCGTTTTCTGTATATGTGGTGCTGGGGAATCGAACCTAGGGCCTCGTGTATCCGAGGCAGGCACTCTTGCCACTAGGCTATGTCCCCAGCCCCAGTACATTTCTTTTTGAACCATGTCACCCCTTCCCTTGCTCTCTCCCCTAGTTTTCCCCTCCCATCCTCATCCACAAATCATATAGTTCATTTTCAACATAGTGTCGGGTGAATATCACTGCTGCATTTGTTCACTCTTTGTCCTTCCATTTCTGTGCCCCTTTTTACTCTCCTAAAGACAGATAGATGAACAAACAAGACAAAGAAAAGATAAAAAAAGAGCAACAAAGGAAAAAGTACCTCTTGTTTCCATTTCTTGGAGTTCATTTTGATAAATATTATTTTATATGATCAGATGCAGATAGGCATTATGCCTTGGTGTTCCTCTTCTAAGAATATCATCCTTTGGTCTCACTGTGTGCCTCTTTAGTTTCTATAGTTAATATAGATCAATATTAAAGTTTGTATGAAGACACTTGATAATTTATATAAAGGACTGTTTTATGCACATTAAAACTTCTATGAGGAGTAACAATAGGGCCCTCTGCACCTGGCCATTGCTAGGTGCCCCCATCTAATTCTGAGTGAAAAACTGAACACAAAGACTATAATACAAATTCTGATTTGGTCATTTATCTATTATGTAACCTTGAACAAGTTACTCATCTTCAAAATTGAGAAAGAAGTTCTATGGCAGTTGTACTAAATGAGGTTAAGCCCAAGGGCTACCAGTGTTTGCAGCACATGATAGGGACTCAATAGATAGCAGGTCTTTCTCTGAATGCCAGATTCGAATTTCTTCTTTTACACCATACAATTTATCCCCAGAGCTAATCTTTGCAGTATATATTTATAATTACCACTGTTTACTTTTGAGTTATTATGAATAGTAGTAAGATTAATCCTCTAAATGACTAGGGAAAGAAGAGTACACATTCAAAATATAACTTAGAGATGGGTACTTGTGACTCATGCCTATAATCCTAGCTACACAAGAGGCTGAGATCTGAGGATAATGGTTTGATGCCAGCCCAGACAGGAAAGTCTATGAGATTCTTATCTCCAATTAGCCAGCAAAAAGCCAGAAGTGGAGTTGTGGCTCAAGTGGTAGAGCCTTGAGAGAAAAAAGCTAAGGGATAATGCTTAGGCTCTGAGTGAGCTCAAACCCTAGCACTGGCTCTGTGTGTGTGTGTGTGTGTGTGTGTGTGTGTGTGTGTGTGTATAACTTGGGAGTTTCTTATTTGTATAAACACATAATGTATTCAAGAATATTGATTTTTCATCTGAACCTTTTTTTTGCCAGTCCTGGGGCTTGAAATCAGGGCCTGAGCACTGTCCCTGGCTTCTTTTTTGCTTAAGGCTAGCACTCTACCTCTTAAGCCACAGCACCACCTCTGGCTTTTTCTATATATGTGGTACTGAGGAATTGAACTCAGGGCTTTATGTATATGAGGCAAGCACTCTACCACTAGGCCATATTCCCAGCCCACCGATCCTCATTTTTAATTTTTTTTCTGAAATCAAAGTTCGCTAAAATCAATAATTAGTACATGTCTAGGATAGTCCTAACAGAAGATCACAGTAGCCCAATAGCTATGTACATGTGAACACATAAGATGATGCTAAGTGAAACGAACTCCAAGTTATGGAAATAAGTGGTTTACCATTGTTGTTGCTATTTTCAATGTACCATCTGAAGTTATGCCACTTTCTTCTCTCTTTCTTCCCCAGGGTTTTACCCCTGATGTCACTGTTACTGACTTTGGTACCCTGTGTATTGTATATATGTTTATTGGAACTAGGGAAGGGAGGGGGAACATCAAAGTGGAGAGACAAATGGTAAAAGGTGAACCAGTGCAACAGCAGTACTTACAAAATTATATGCCATAATCCAACTGTACAACTTATGGGGGAGGAAGGAAATGGGGAGGGGGAAGGAGGGAAAAAATGACGGGGGAGGTAACAAGTTGGATAAGAAATGTACTCACTGCCTTACGTCTGAAACTGCGACCTCTGTACATCACTCTGACAATAAATAAATTAGTTTTTAAAAAAGAAAAGAAAACTAAAGGCATCAAAACATTCCACTTTTGCAGAAAGGCCTAAGTGCAAATTGATTATGTGGTGTTTTCAAGGTTTTTGCTTAGACAGAGAGGCCAAGTTTTAATGGAAAAGTCACCAGTTTGGGCCCCATTCATCTTGCAAGGAATGAACTATGGGTCAGGGGTCAGGGCAGGGTGAAGGGAAATGTCTTTGAAAGAACTCATCAGATGTCACTCAGGGATTATTAATTTACTGAAAAGTCTACCTTTGGCCTGGGGATTTACTAAAGTTAGAATGTGCTAGATGTTTCCTTTGAACTCTGCATCCAGGCATCCAGAGGAATGCTGGCTTACTCCTGGCGTTGCAACCTTGAAAACCTGGCCTGCGTTATCATGCAGCTTCAGCCTCTTGCAGGATTTTTCTACACTTGTGGTGATGACATGATGCTGCACAAACTCCTCAGTGGTGTCAGCGTTTCAAAGATGAGGTGAAAAGAAAAAAGCAAAGAAAAAATTGATGCGTTTCATAGGATTTGGGCATTCTGTTGCTCTTAGGGATCATTAGCGTTCTTAAGCTGAAGGAGATGAAGGCTCCAAAGGCCACCTACCACCTCGTGAGAAATGAGGTGTGCAGTGGAAAGAGCGGGAGAGGGCGGGAGGGAGATTACTTAGCAAGCATCTCACTTGGTAGGACATTTTCACCAGCCTTTGCAGCTAGTGTTGATAAATCTTTTACTCATCCATCTTTTGTATTCTCCTGCAAGTGGTTTATGGGTATAGATTTATGCTGGTTTAAAGTCTCAGTTGGTTTGCCTTTATACACTTAAGTGTCTCCAAGAAACTTCAGCAAAATCACCAAGACAGAAAGTAGAATGGTAGTTGCCTGGCACTGGTGAAGAGAGAAGAGAATTATTTAATGGGTACAGAGTTGCAGTTTTTGCAAGATGAAAAGAGTTTGGGAGATGGATGATGATAGTGATGGCTTTACAAGAGTGTAACTGCACCTAATATTAAGCATCATGAAGACGGTAATCTTTGTGAAGTGTATTTTACATTAGGAAGGCTCCTATAATTTTACAAACATGTAATCCTATATGTGCAAAAAATAAATGCAAGATTTTTTAAATATATATATATTTATTATCAAACCAAATTACAGAGAGGTTACAGTTTCATACATTAGGCGAAATGCAAGATTCTTACACTGATGCAAGACTAGTATTTTTTTTTCTTGAGTCTTTATATAAGATTTCTGTTTGACATAACTGATCATAGTGTGTGTGTGTGTGTGTGTGTGTGTGTGTGTGTGTGTGTGTGTGTGTGCCAGTACTGGGGCTTGAACTCAGGAATTCCCGTTCTTGCTAAGCTCAAAACTGCCACTCTACCATTTTAGCAAAACCTCCACTTCCAGGGGCTGGGAATATGGCCTAGTGGCAAGAGTGCTTGACTCATATACATGAAGCCCTGGGTTCGATTCCCAAGCACTGCATATATAGAAAATGGCCAGAAGTGGCGCTGTGGCTCAAGTGGCAGAATGCTAGCCTTGAGCAAAAAGAAACCAGGGACAGTGCTCAGCCCCTGAGTTCAAGCCCCAGGACTGGCCAAAACAAAACAAAACCTCCACTTCCAGCTTTTTTTGCTGGTTAATTGGAGATAAGAGTTTCTCAAATTTGTTTTCCTGGACTGGCTTCAAACCACAGGCATGAGCCACCAGCTCCTGGCTTGGTTATAGTTTTTGAAACCCAGTTTTGCTATATAATCCAGACTGGCTTCAAACTCATGATCCTCCTCCTTCAGCCTTCCATGTACTGGGATTACAAATATGTGCCATCATGCCTGGTTTAGTCATGCTTTTCTTTTTGCCAGTCCTGGGGCTTGAAGCCAGGGCCTGAACACTGTCCCTGGCTTCTTTTTGCTCAAGGCTAGCACTCTACCATTTGAGCCACAGCACCACTTCCAGCGTTCTCTGTATATGTGGTGCTGAGGAATTGAACCCAGGGCTTCATGCATGCTAGGCAAGCTCTCTACCACTAGGCCACATTCCCAGCCTTAGTCATATACTTGTAATGGGCTCTGTGGACAATGAATTTATGTGATCAGCTAAAAACAAGTTCAGTCAACTATGCCATGATAGAGTTGTTATTAGTCACTTGGTTTGAGGCTTACTCAGACAAAAAGTTAGTGAGATTTCCCTTTCAACCAATAAACTGAGTACGGTTGCACACATCCATGATCCTAGTGATACAGGAGGCCCTATAGGTAAGAGGAGTGTGCTCTGCAGCTCCTAGGCAAACTATGCGACCTTATAAAATAACTAAAACAAAAGGAGACTGAAGGCATGGCTCAAATGCTAGAGCACCTGGTTAGCAAGCATGGGGCCCTGAGTTTAGATTCCATTCATTGTTGCTCAAAAACTTGAGAGTCTGGGAATGATGTAATGTTATGTTTGGTTAATCTGCAAAAGAAATTTAAGGAACTGTCAAGGCAGTTTTGAGGAGTTAAAAAATATTTTTGGGGTGATTCATGTTTGGGAGTAGCTGTAATGTATACCACAGTTCTGAAGAAGAGCTCTCCAGAACAGTTTAGCCCTTGCTTGAACCAGCAGCAAACTTCAGAGTAAAGTACTGAATGGTTGAGACTTACTGACAGCTATGAAGATTAACGAGCACCACACTAAGTATGGATCTACCAGACAGATAATAGAGGTTAGAAGACATTTCCTATTAAGGTTAGAATAGAGAACATCATTAAAATGAAATGCAAGACACTAGAGTTTCCAATACTGCTAATCTACACCATGTATTTAGGCTTTAAGTGTATTCTTCCTAGTATCTTCTATAGATAGAGCAATACAAAATCAACTTTCCAGTCCTTCTTGGACATGGAGTTGAATGGACATTTTGCCTCTTGGCCCTGTAATATTTTCCACGTATATGCTTGTGTTTGTGCCTTAGTCGATGTCACGTTGAATTTTATTAATAAATGTGAAAATTGCATAAGTGACTTAAGCCCTTCAAGACTAAGACATCACAGTCTCTCAATATCTATCACCATCTAACACAAAAGACATTCAGTAAATCGTATAAGAAAGGAGAATGGGATCTTAGAGAGACCTTGTGACATATAATTTTTTTGTTATTTTAATCATATCTTAAAATGCTGAAACCACATGGTAAAACCATTAATGAATCCACTGTCACCACAATTCACTTACCATTTTAGAAGTTTCAACACATAAGATTTAAAATTTTCCCTGGGCTTCAGATATTTTCCCTTAGTTTTTGGAGAATAGCCTTTGAGAATAGCCCATCTCAATGCAAATAAAGTCCATGTAACCACTAAACCAGTCTAGTGGACATTTGATACATATTTGTTAAATGATTGGTTCTGTGGATAACACTCTAGGAAGGCATGATAATGACATGTAATGGTGTTGATTCTGGTTGATATTGATTGATTCCAGTTTGTATATATAATTTAATATGAAGCAATGAAAGTCTCTTTGGGAGCTTTAGTTAGTATGGAAGAAGGGTTGATTTTGAATATCTTGAAATGGCAAATTTTGAAAAGACAATCATTGAGGTTAAACATATCTTGCCACATGGATGTAGAAACAAAATAAATACTCAGTGGATATGCATGTACACGCACACAACTCCAGACTATTTTCCTCTTCCTTTTTGGTTCTTTCCAGTTCCACTGTGAGATCCCACTTCATTTCTGCCCTTGTTTTTATGACACACCTTGCAAATGCCCTTTCTTCCAGAACCAGGTCTTTTCATGCCTGTCACATGAAACCAAAACCTAACAATGAATCCATTGTCATCATAATTTACTTTCCTTCCTTAGATATTTCAACATTTGTAAGATTTAAAAATCACTCTAGTAACCACCTCACTCCAGTTAGAATGGCCTATACTCTGAACTCGGGCAACAACAAATGCTGGAGGGGGTGCGGGGAAAGAGGAACCCTTCTCCATTGTTGGTGGGAGTGCAAATTAGTACAACCACTTTGGAGAACAGTATGGAGGTTTCTCAAAAAGCTCAATATAGACCTACCCTATGACCCAGCCATTCCACTTCTAGGCATCTATCCTGAACAGCAGGTCCCAAGATATCAAAAAGACATTTGTACTTCCATGTTTATGGCTGCACAATTCACAATAGCCAAAATATGGAAACAACCCAGAAGCCCCTCCACAGATGAATGGATCCAAAAAATATGGTACCTATACACAATGGAATACTACATAGCGATTAGGAATGGTGAAATATTGTTATTCACAGGGAAATGGTCAGAACATGGACAAATAATGTTGAGTGAGGCAAGCCTAGAACACAGAAAACAAAGGGGCATGATCTCCCTGATATATGACTGTTAAGATGGGGTGATGGGGAGACAGTAGAGACCAGGTCTGTGAAACCAAAAACCTCTTGTCAAATGGTATTTCCCACAGGTTTGGGTCAGTGACCCTACATTATGTAACCAAAACCAAACAACTACTCAACATATAAAGGTCAAAAATTGACCTCTCAGTGGATCACAATAGCTCAAAAGCTATGTATGTACGTTCATATAAGACTATTGTCGACATAATATCTATTGTAGACATTACATTTAAAGACCTAGGCGAATTTTCTTTGGCATAGGCCACGTGGCTACTGTATTGGTACACGTGGTTACTGTCTTGGTACATTGTGTATTATATATATGTCTACCTGACCTAGGGAAGGGAAAGAAAAACACGGTGTAAGATAACACAAGAAATGTACACACTGCCCTACTATGTAACTGTACCCCTTTTGCACAACACCTTGTCAAAAAAATTTTGTTTAATAAATAAATAAATTAAAAAAATCATTCTAGTAAACAGTTGTGTTAATTTGAATTGATTTCCATTTCCTGAGGCTTCAGCTATTTTGAAATGCTGACTTGGCCCCTTTCCATTGTTTGTAAAGCAAAGCAAAGCAAAAGAAACCATGAACCACCAGCTGATGTGCACTCTTAAACTCTGTGTATAAATTACGCTTTTGAAGCACTTGGAATCTTCCTGGGAAACCATTTCTCAGCAGGGGAAGAAAAACTAACAAGTTTCAGAAGTAAACTGGAAGTATTATTCAATGCTATGGGAAAGCATGGCTTTGAAATAACCAAAGAAGAGAAAATAAGTGAGTTATCTTTAGTAGCTGGATACAGAGTAATCAAGAACACGGACCTGCAGCCAGATGGCCTGGTCATATGGTACAATCCTCCAACTAGAAGGGACGCCTTGTAAAACTAGTGTCTGAGTCTTCTTGTACCTTCAACTGGCAGCACAGGATCTCATCTAAGGAAGTATTCCATGGGTGTCTGTTCAAAACAGTGGCAATATAAAGGATAGCATACCAAAGTCAACTCAACAAAATGATTGAAGACCCGATAAGACCTGGAATTTTGAAACTACTAGAGGGAAATGCAAGAACTCCTTAAGATGAAGGCATACACTATGACTATGAATAGAACTTCAATCGCTCATGAAATCAGAGAAGGTGGGATTGCATCAAATCAAAATGCTTCTGCACAGCAAAGGAAACAACTGTCAGAGTGAAGAGAGCCCTCCTCTTGTCTTCCCTAGTGATCAACCATTACCTCCTAATGCTTAGTACCCTGCAGCCTCAGGGGCTCCAGGCACATAGTGACCCCTCCTTTCATCCCTACCAGCCAAATACATGACATGCGTGGACCAGGCAGGCAGGAGCTGCTGCCAGCACTGGGGTGTGGTCAGAGATTCCCCTGGGGCTCCCCTTCAGGCCTCATCCTGCAGGGCCTGTGCTGCAGTCCCTTAAGAAGAGCTGGGCGCTTGGCAAAGAGAGCACTTGCATGGGATGTGACATGCTCTGTGTGCGTGCAAGGCGCATGGCCCACATCCTGTGAAACGTGCCCCTTGCCTGCTAGGGTGCATGGAACTCAGGTGGAAGCCTCCTCAGGGTGCTGTTTTCCTCTTTAGCACTCAATCCAAGCCTATGTGCATAGCCCCTTGGTGAGACCCATCTGTGCCCCACTGGGGAGGGAAGATGACAGGTTAAGTCTTGTTCTCTGTGAGTGCTGGCTGACAGTGGTGGCTGGTTGGGACATTTAGGTGCCTACAGTATGTTGTGCTTCCTATTCAACAGTGCCCATGGGGGTTGGGAAGGAAAAAATTGGAGAAAATGAGGGAGGAGGTGATACTGTCCAAAATAAATGTACTCATTGCCTGACTTACATAACTGTAACCCCTCTGTATATCACCTTTTTTGCCAGCCCTGGGGCTTGAACTCAGGGCCTGAGCTCTGTCCCTGGCTTCTTTTTGCTCACTCTACCTCTTGAGCCACAGCGCCACTTCCAGCTTTTTCTGTGTATGTGGTACTGAGGAATCGAACCCAGGGCTTCATGCATTCTAGGTAAGCACTCCACCGCTAAGCCACATTCCCAGCCCTATAATCACCTTTACAATAATTGTTTTAAAAAAGAATGTGTCGCTATGTGTGGGGGCCAGCTGTGCGCATAGGCATGCCGGGGATGTGGGTGTGCATGTGCGCATGTGCATGCTGGTGTTCGTGCTTGTGGGTGTGCTGGTGTGCAGGCCAGCTAGGGTATAGGGTGTGTGAGTCTCCTGATGTGCGTGTGCCTGCAGGTGCAGATGTGCCGCCTAGTGTTGTGAGCTTCCTAGTGCGCATGCACCTGTTGGTGTGCATGGACTTCCTTGGTGCTCCCTGGCTTGCTGGTGTGTGTCCACCTGCTGGTTCAG
Source organism: Perognathus longimembris pacificus (assembly GCF_023159225.1). Taxonomy (NCBI): domain Eukaryota; kingdom Metazoa; phylum Chordata; class Mammalia; order Rodentia; family Heteromyidae; genus Perognathus; species Perognathus longimembris. The sequence continues at coordinate 109,020,010 of NC_063188.1, read as the reverse complement.
TGTACTTGCTGGTGTGAGTGGGCCTGCTGCTATGCTTGTCTTCCTGTTGTGCATGGTCCTTCTGGTGCTGTTCGTGTGCTGGTGTGCATAGCCATGCTTGTGGGAGTGGGCTTGCTGGTACACGTGGACATGCACATGACATTTGATTTTCATTCATTAATTTTCTGTGTGTGTGTGTGTGTGTGTGTGTGTGTGTGTGTGTGTGCTCCAGTTTCTTTTTTGTGCTGCAGCATGGTATGCTGGGGTTTCTGCTGTACCCCATGCCATTCCCTGTGTGTGGGGAGGGTGCAGGCCCGCAGGCTCAGGCAGCACCAGCCGGCAGAGGGTCACAGGCACCCTGCACCCCATGCGCTTTGCCTACATTATGTGGTGCTTTCTTTCCAAGCGTGCCTGTGCCACTGGAGGCGCAGACCTGCTGCCATGCACACACACACTGGTACACGTGGGCATGAAGCCCCGAGAGGTCCTGCCAGTACCCACGGACATGCAGGAGTGTGGGCCTGATGGTGCACGCACCTGCCGGCGGGCATGGGCTTCCTGGTGTGTGTGCCACCCGGGCACGTGCGCCTCCTAGTGCGCACATCTCCTGGAGCCCATGGCCTGCTGGAGTGCACGAGCTTTCTGGTGACGTGCACCTGCTGGTGTGCGTGGGAGCCTGCTGAGGCACATGGGCCTCCTGGTGTACGTCAGGGTGCAGGCTTCCGTGGCATGCTTCTGGAAGTGGGCTGGCTGGCACGTGTGGCATGCACTTGGGTTATGTTTTGTGCTGCAGCATGGGGAACTTAGGGTTCCACTGCACCCGGTGCTGTTCCCTGGGTGTTGGGAGGGAGCTGGCCTGACTCAGCCATCACCACCAGTACGTGCCATGCTTGCAGCTCAAGGCCTGTGCGCTTCGTGTCTGGCGGCGCCACACACATCAACAGAGAGTTTCTTCCTGGAAGGCTCTGACGCTGCAGCCACAAGACTCAGGCTTGGCCAGCACAGTGCTTTTTCTCATGAGCATCAACATGAAGAGCACCCTGGACAGGTACCTGGGTATTACAAAGGTGGAGCCGCCGCCCTGGGTCCCCAAGTGCCGTCCTCGGAGGCTGAGGTGGGCCATCAGCCGACGGCTCACCAGACATCTACCTGGGCAGACACTTGGCCAGATACCTGGGCACAGTAAAGGCCAAGTGTCTGCCCACTGTCCACCAGCGCTGCTCTGGGAAGTCCAGGCCCAACAGCTGTGGGGCTTTCATGGGCAGCTTCCTGGGAAGTTTTCTGAGTAGCTACCTGGGCACAAGTATGGCCCAGAATAGGCTCGCCACGAAGCAGCAGCACCTGCTGAGGCCCGTGCCCATCCACCAACCTAGCACTTGGCTAAGTGACCAGGCACTGAACACCCAGGTCAACCTGTCCTCTCCATAGTGCCCTGCTCACTTGCTGCCCGGGCCTGGAGTTCAAACTCCACAACCAACAAAAAACAAAACAAAATAAGCTGTACAAAGGAGTTGCCATTTAACAAAGCAGTTTATGAATACAATGCATCTTGATCAATGTCACCCCCTTTCAACATTATCACATTGTCACCCATTGCTCAATTTTCTTAATTTTGTAGGATATCCATTGAATTCTTGACTGCATTCTCCCCCCTCCTTCTTCTCTTCATTGGTCTACCCTCCTTTCCCCTGACCCTACCCCATCCACTTCAAGTACCTATTTCCTGGTGTTTGTCTTTTTGAATTTTGTTTTTGTCTTTCTATGGAATTATTCCCTCGAATCTACAATATTTAATTCAATTGTATACCACCCAACACATTATCCTATATATTTTTATAAGCTAATTCTAGCTTCCATATAACAAAAACCATGCATCATTTCTTTCTCTGGGCCTGACTTACTTCACTTAACATAATTTCATTTCAGATCTTTCCATTTCTTTACAAATGACACAACATCACATCCTCTTGATCGATTCATCTATTGAGGGAATCTGTGTTGATTCCATACCTTAGCTATGGTGCATAGTACTGCAATGAACTTGGTTGCATTAGTGGCTTTACTGTATCCTAGTTTGTGATCTTTTTGAATAAATGCTCAGGAGTGGAATTACTGAATCACAGGGTAATTCGATATTGAAGTTTTTGGAGGAACTTCCACACTGCTTTCCAGAGTGGTTGAACCAGTTTACATTCCCACCAACAGTGTATTAGGGTCCCCTTTTGACCACATCCTCACCAGCATCTTGTTGTTTCAAAATTGCCCACTGATTCCTAACATCCAGCCATCTGTCCAGTTTCAACATGCATAGTTATTTGTACTGCCCTTAACTATTATGCCAAAGACAAGTGCTTGCATTTGACATAAGGCAGAGGAAAAGAAACCTATGTTTCTTGTTTGTCTTACATTCTGCTTGATGTTTCCACCTTAAGGAACACAACATTTAAATGTTTTGGTAAGTGTTGACTTTGGGAAATTGCATCTGAAGTGGACACCATTGCTGTCCTCTCTCTGGCAGTTAATTCAAATGAAGCAGGTGGTGAGGAACAGTAATGTACTTATGGAAGCCTAAAGAGAATTTTGATGGGATCTGAGGAATGTTATCTGATGCTAATGCAGATTTTTTTTTCATGTGCTTCTTGATTGCCTGTTGGTGGAGCAGATTTTCTCTTTGAGCGATCTTTTCCAAAAGATATCCCTGATTTGTTCTTTTTCATTTTTACTAGAGTTTAAGTATCACACTTAAGTCAAATGTCTACAATCTAGGATGTAAACTTTAAGTGTTACATGATTTCTAAAGCACCTGTAACTGTGAGCTCTGAAATGCTTTTGCCCTAGGTTTTTGAATGGGTTTAGTAAAATAGTCCACAAAAATTTATGCTTGCAGTTGTTAATTGGAGATATGTTTTGGGTAAGATACATCCTTCTACCAAAATATCAACTTGTATGAAACCTTTTATTAGCATATACAAGTTTGAACTAAATCATTTATTGTTTTATGCTTTGAAATTCTTCTTATTATTAATTTACTTTATTTTTGTTATAAAGGTGATGTACAGAGGGGTTGCATTTACATGAGTCAGGTAATGAGTATATTTCCTTTTGTACAGTGTCATCTGTTCCCTTATTGTCTTCCAATCCTTCCCTCCTGTCTCCAGCTAGGAGTTGTATAGTTCGCTTTCATCAGTCTCCAGTGAATTCCACTGCTGCACTTTTTCACCCTTTTTGCCTCAAGCTCTGTACCCTCTCCCCAACTCTTGTGATACTTGAATATACTATACATACGGTAAAGATGACAGAATCATCAAAACTATTTTTTAAAGCAAGAATAAAAGAGATGTCTTCTGTTTCTATATCTTGGAGTTTGTTTCAATATGTATATTATTTTATATAAATATGAAGGGGCACTTAGGCATTTGTGTTTCCCTCCTAAGACTATCCTCTTTCAGTCTCACTGTGTGTGAGTATCTAGAATCCTGTATAATTTATCATGTCCTAGTGTATTTTATATCTAATTTCCACATATCAGGGAGAACATATGCCATTTGTCTCTTAGCTTGGTTTACCTCACTTAACATGATTTGTTCTAGTTCCATCCATTTCCCTGCAAATGACATTATTTTATTCTTTCTAATGGCTGTGTCAAATTCCATTGTGTATAAGTACTACATTTTTTGTTTGGTAATTCTTTAGAAATTTTTATTAATCCTTATGAGATATTAATTATTAAATCAGATATTAATCCTAAATCCAAGTATTAGTATCCTACCAAATATGAATCCTAAATCCTATAAATCCTTACCAGATATTAATCCTAAATACATATTCTTACCAGATAAAAATCCTTACCAAATATTAATCTTAAATTGTTAATTTAACAATGTTCTAAAGAAACTGGAGATAAAAGGTCCGTGTTAGTTTCAGAGAAGGAAATAGTAAGTTCAAAAGATGGTGCTTATGAGCTGGATGCCATGACTCACTCCTATAATCCTATCTACTCAGGAGGCTGAGATCTGAGGATCATGGTTCAAAGCCAGCCTGGGCAGGAAAGTCTCTGAGACTCTTATCTCCTATTAACCACCCAAAGATCCCGAAGTGAAGCTGTGACCCAGTAGAGCACTAGCACAAGCAGTAGAGCACTAGCCTTGAGCATGAAAGTTGAGGGACAGCACTAGGCTCTGAGTTCAAGCCCCAAGATGGATACACACCCACACCCCCTCACCCCACACAGAGCAAATGTTGCAGTGCTGCCTGATACATTTCCCTGGCTTTATTCATTAATCTGTAGCCTATGTCACTTTTCCTGGCATATCTGAATGGTTCACATGAATGAAGCACTTGACTGGGCTCATAAAAATGCACTCAATGACACAATTCATTGGCTCTGAATTACTGGTTCGAATTTAGAAAGCAGAGTTTGTATAATGGCTCATTCTTGATGTCCCCTACCCCTAATTCCAAGATGGGTGACTAACATTGTATCCATTAAACATGGACAACAGCAGTTATGAGACAATTCTCCATGACTATTTTTATCTTTCTGCATGGCCTAGGATTTCTTTGGGAACAAGAAATAGTGTCTCTTAAAAGTTGGAAAGATTTAGAAATGGCCCTGTTTGGAGCCATTTGCTTACATTCAAAGTGGTACAGCTTGAGTTCTTTTCTTTGCCTTCTCCTGTAAAGGAGATTAATTTCATGGGTTTTCTCTTTTTGGAGGGGAGGATGGGTAGATATGCCAGGATGGTATGGAAGCTTCAAGTCTCCTAGTTTCAGGTTACTTTTTTAGCGTCTGTAACCCAGCTATGTGCGGCAGTGACATCTGGACTTCATTCTATCTCCCTGTGGGGATTAGGCTCAGGGGATTGGTATTAAAGTTGCTCTGGTTGTTTTTGCTGTGAGTAATAAATTACTGACTTGTTAATCCAGAAAGCTGCTTACCTCCTGTCAGATGAAGCATGAGATCTCAGACCTTTCAGTTTCTGACCTAATCCGTCCTGGATGGAGTTGCTATGGGCATGAAATTAGATCGCAGAGGCACAAAGGTGCTGAATTCAGTGGAGATGGCTCTCATCTTTCACAATGACAAACTAATAATAGCTAACAATTATTGAGTTTTATTATGGGGCAGATGTCATGTTATTTTTCATGCATTCTCCTTTCATCCTCAGAACATTAGGAAGCAAAGAAACTATTACTCAAAGGTGTTTTGTTGTTGGTTTTTGTTTTTGTTTTTTGAGTGAGGACACTAAAAATAGGAGAGTTAAATTAGCATGTTCAAAATCACAAGACTTAGCACTGGCAAAACAAGCATTTACCTCAAACTCCTAGAAGGCAGCATTGAAGGCTGAAACCTTCACTTTCTTGTCTCCTAGTATATAATCTCTGCTTTTTCCATAAGTTTGTAGATAGACAGAGATCATGAAAGATCCATCTTCGCCATTTGATGCCACTTTATTTAATTATTTATTTTCTCTTGTACATATGGGGATTCCTTACCTAGAGTTTAATCGGTAGTTAATGGGGGTGTAAATCCATCAGAGCTGCCATCTGCCAGCCACTCTCCCACAGTATGACATTAACATGGTAATAGCTAATTCAAAATGGAGTTGGTTAAAAAAATTCTCCAGGGTCTTTGCAAAGCTAGAAGTACTCCTGACCAACTGTGTGTCCTTGAAAAGTGAGCTTCCTCCAATAAAATATTATCATAAACAGGCACCGTAATAGCTAGTAGAAAGGAATTAGAATATCCTCAATACAAAGAAATGATAAAAGCTTCAGCTAACAAATATTATAATGTTCCAGGGTCTGATCATTACACATCATACACAGGTACTGAAATATCACATTGTACTATATAGATAGATAGATCTATGTATATACATATGGTCATTTATGTGACAATTAAAAAGAAAGATTTAAATGCAGAAACATTTTAAAAATAAGTATGAATATGGGAGAAAGAGGAATAAAGAAAAGAGCATGAAAATAAAAGAGAGAGGAGGGCAGAAAAAGATGGTAGAGAGGGAGGGAGGAAACTGATAGAGTTATACAACAGGGCCAGAGAAATTTTGCATCAATTATGGATTTAAGGGAAAGGGACCAGGAGATAGCAAATTAGAACTACATAATGTGCAGAGAATGCACTTCCTAGAGCAGTTCTAAACCAAACATCCTAGAGAAGGCCTAGAATCCCTAAGTTTACTTTTAGTGCCTGAAAATGTCTTATAAAAGCTTTCAGAAAGGCCTAGAGAATTTTCTGTGTCACAGTTACCCTTAAGAAATCAGAAAGGTATTTTCTATAGCACCAGGAAGGATTTCATTAGATTCTTCATTTTCCAGATTATGCTTCTGTCAAATAACATCCAAAGAGAAAATGTTAGGGAAAGAGAAAGCTGCTAAGAAAAGGGAAGCAGGTAGAAGTTCCTTAGAAATAGTCAAAAGCAAGGGAAAAATGTCATGAGCAATACTTATAGGGAAATGATAGCTTTAAAAAGTCAAGATTAAAATGCTACTACCATGGTGTGTTAGTCATCTATTGGTTGTTATAACCCATATTTGAGACAAATCAACTTATAAAGGGGAACAGCTCATTTTGGCTCACAGTTTCAGAATTTTCAGAATGTGACTAATGGGTCTCATTTCTTTGGGCCATTGGTGGTTCTGTATGTCATGGCAGAAGTGGGTGGTGGAGGAAGCATATTTGGTTCATAGTGAGAAATTGAAAGAGAAGAAGGGGCCCTAATAATCCTCTTCAAGGACGCAGCCCCCAATGATTGCAAAACCTCCTACTGCATCCCATCTTTTAAAGGTTCTACCACCTTTCCATTGTGCCACAGAATGTGGACCTGGTCTTTAACATATTGGGAAATAGCACCTGGGAAAGAAAGTAGCTGCATTTTCAGTTTTCTTTGCTCCAAAACGCCAGAAACAGTAGGCAGCTGCTGACCCCAATTATCTCTGTTTCCTAAAAGTTCCCAGGAAATCAGCTGTTAAGTAGCTCATCTGAATAGTGGGGTTTTGTGTATGTTTCTCTTTCCTTAGAAAACAAAGCAATATAAATTCAAACACTCTTCAACCACAGAAAGCTGTCACATATAGTATTACTTTGCAATAATGATGCAGTCAGTGTAAAAGTTTCAGATCCTGGAAACACAATATTCAAGATGGTTTGTTTCTCTCTTTTCTCCATCCCTTTCCCTATACCTATATCCTTCCTTTACAAAAATAAAATGTTAAACATATTTTGTTTTGTTTTTTGCCAGTCCTGGGACTTGAACTCTACCACTTGAGCTACACCACCCCTTCTGGCTTTTTCTATATATGTGCTGCTGAGGAATCGAACCCAGGGATTCATGTATATGAGGCGAGCACTTTACCACTAGGCAATATTCCCAGCCTAAACATATTTTAAGTATGTTTCAGCATGTGCCATTTTTGAGGACAAACAAAGAAACCATTAATCAGTCCAATATGCAGTTCTAACATGAAACAAGAATCAAATCTGCACCTCCATTTTTATAGACTTATTCTAAGGCAGTTTTAGATTCATAGTGGAAATTGGGCAGAAAGTACAGACATTTTTCCATGCACCCCCTGCTAACACCCACAACCTCCTACACTATCAACATTCCCCACTAGAGTTGAATATTAATTGAACAGATGAGCCAATGACACATGATAATGACATATCATTATCACCCAAAGCCTGAAGTTTACTAGAAGAATCCACTCAGGTTTGGATGAATAGATAATGACCTTTCCAGACAAACAAAACTGATTTTGTTGCCACAATAGCTGCTCTTAAAAAATGTTGAAGGATGTTCTTAAGCAGAAGAAAAATGGTACCAGATGGAAATGATGTATACAAAAGAATAAATACCATATAGGATGTGGTAATTACTTAGGAAATTCAAAATATCCTTTTTCACTTAAAAGTATTTCTGTAACAGGTAATTGATTGTTTAGAGCAATAAAAATAGTCCAATACACTGCAAGGAATCCCATACACAAAAGGTGTTTATCAACAGCACAAACACAGGCAGAGCACCTGGAAATTTCCTGTTCTAGTGGTGGTACATTATCTGTGAACTAGGTTGATATTGGTTGATAGGTTGATATTGATATTGGAAAGTAGTCCATGACAGTTACTAAGAAATCAAGACAAGAGGTATGACTAAGAAGCTGACTGTTGAGATAAAGTAAGACAGAGAAGAGAAGGAAAAAGAACCAAGCAATAGGTGATTCAGGTAGAAAATAAATGGAAATTTCATAGATTATATACTCAATCACATTTATGACTCCATTCATTGAAATGTTCTAAATACACCAATAAAAGGCAGATCTTGTCAGATCAGTAAGAAATACACAGTAAATTAGGCACTGGTGGCTCACTCCTGTAATCCTAGTTACACAGGAAGCTAAGATCTGAGTATTGCAGTTCAAAGGCAGCCTGGGCAAGAAAGTCCATGAGACTTATCTCTGATTAACCACTGAAAATCCAGAAGTAAAGCTGGGGCTTAAGTGGTAGAATAGTAGCCTTGAGCAAAAAAAGTTCAGGAACGCTGTCCAGGCCCAGAGTTCAGGTCACACACACACACACACACACACACACACACAAACACACACACGTGCTTACACACATACAACGAAATGCACAGTAAATGTAAATATAGAGACCTTTAGCATGAAAGGTGGAAAGTTGCCATAGAATGTGAAATAAATGTATAAAAACTATGGAAAGACACTGAGTTCAAGCAGTTGAGGAAGACTTACTATCCAATATATGTTAAAAATAACTTACATATGTAAATAAGAAAGGAAGCAACCCAATAGAAATAAAAGACTTACAAAGATTTATGAATACATTTTATAGAAAACCTAACATTCATATTTCAATTTCCCCAGTCCTGGAATTGCAGGAGTGTACTACCATACCCAGCTGGTTTCATAAATATTTCTCTCATATTTTGACACTTACACAAATACAGATGGCCCTAGACTCATGATGGTTTGACTTCTGATTTTTCAAGTTTGTAATGGTATAAAAAGAATATACATTCAGTAGAAAATACTCGGGCCTGGGGCTGGGAATATAGCCTAGTGGCAAGAGTGCTTGCTCGTATACATGAGGCTCTGAGTTCGATTCCCCAGCACCACGTATACTGAAAATGGCCAGAAGTGGCGCTGTGGCTCAAGTGGCAGAGTGCTAGCCTTGAGCAAAAAAAAAAAAAAAAAAAAAAAAAAGAAGCCAGGGACAGTGCTCAAGCCCTGAGTTCACAGCCCAGGACTGGCCAAAAAATAAAAAAAAAATAAAAAATACTCGGACTTTTCTCTCTTTTCCAGGCTAGTGATATAGAGTCCAATGCTCTCTGGCCATGCTGGGTAGCACCAGAGAGCCACAGCGCTACACAATCACAAGGACTAATAACCACAGTATATTGTGTTCTAAGCTATAACGTTACATAGCTTAGATGAATTAAATACTTTTATGGCTTCCAGTAATTTCAGCTTACAGTGGGTTTATGGGGGAACATACAGCTCATCATAAGTTGAAGAACATCTATGTAGAATAAATGTGCATAAAAATTGACCAAAGAGAGACCTAGCAGGATGGTAAAGCTGTTTCAAAGAGCATTTGAGGAAGAGAGATTTATGTACATAGTCAACGGAAGAAATGTAGGAAGTATTTGCAAAGTTAGATTCAAACTGATTGTGTTCCATAGGGTAATAAAACCATAACATTTAGGGTTCTCTTCTCTGCTCAGAATAAATAATTTTCATCTTTGCCGAACAAAATGTGCAATAATATCACTTTCTAGAGCCTCATAGTCAATAGTACATAGTGAATCAAATTAAATTCTATTTTCCCTAGGAATTTGATGTTCCAGTATGAAATTTAAAGGACATGAAGAAAATCATAAGTATTTTTCTTAACAATTATGTCTATATACCTTATTAAAAGTGTGAAATAAAACCAGTTATTTAAATGCAAGACATTAAAATCTATGTGCAAGAGACCAGGCACAGTGGCACATACCTGTAATCTCAGCTCTACTCTGGAAGGGCAGACTGAGAGGATCCCATTTGAGATCAGCCCAGGGAAAGTTAACAAACTCAATCTCAACTAATAACCTAGGCATAGTGACTCACACTGGTCATTTCAGCTATTTAGACCCTATCTGAAAAAAAATTATAACTGGCCGGGGGCCAGTGGCTCCCACCTGTAATCCTAGCTACTCAGGTGGCTGAGCTCTGAGGATTGCGGATCTGAGAGATCCTGCCAGCCCGGGGAAGGATAGTCCGCGGGACTCTCCTCTCCAATGAACCACCAGAAAACCGGAAGTGGCGCTGTGGCTCAAGTGGTAGAGTGCTAGCCTTGAGCTGAAGAGCTCAGGAGCAACACCCAGGCCCGGAGTTCAAGCCCCACAACCAACCAAAAAAGGGAAGGGATGTTGATGGGCATCCTACAATGCACAAGGCAGCCCCGGAGGCAGAGAATTACAACTTCCTGCTATAAGTAGTGCAGAGATCAAGAAACCTTGAGAAAGGAGTAGATTTAGGCTACAGCTCATAGGGAACAAAATAATAGTGATACTCTTGTGTTTTTGTTAAATCTATTTCTTATCATCTTTCAAATTGAAAATTATATTGAATTAGTTGTATAAAGGAGTTTCAACTCAGCATGTCAGTTTGTGAGTATAATGCATCTTGACCAATGTCACCCTTTCCACCATTCTCTCCCACCCCCAACCATCCCCTCAAGTTATCTGGTCTCATTTTCTCATGTACATTGAATATTTTTAAATTTTAATTGTTATTATAAAGGTGATGTACAGGGGGTTACAGTTACATAAGTCAGTTAAAGACCACATTTCTTTTTTTTTTTTGGCCAGTCCTGGGCCTTGGACTCAGGGCCTGAGCACTGTCCCTGGCTTCTTCCCGCTCAAGGCTAGCACTCTGCCACCTGAGCCACAGCGCCCCTTCTGGCCGTTTTCCATATTTGTGGTGCTGGGGAATCAAAGGGAGAGCTTCATGTGTAGGAGGCAAGCGCTCTTGCCACTAGGCCATATTCCCAGCCCCAAGACCACATTTCTTTTTGGACAATGTCCGTCACTCCTTCCCTCCCTCTCTCCCAGTGCACACTGAATTTTATGATTGTATTTGCCTATCCTTCCTCGCCATATTCATCTGATTTTCCCTCCCTTTGACCTCATGTTTCAGCTTCTTGGTATTTGTTTTGTTAAATTGTAAGTTATTTGGTGTTCTTAAATTGACTCAGTGATGCAAACACAGGAATGCATTTTATAACAATTTTATAAGTATATGAAACATAAGTATTCTGTCTATTTAATTAATAAACATGACAAAAGGCATTAAATTAACTGAACTTGACAGTCATTAGACACCGGGAGCTGGGAATATGGCCTAGTGGCAAGAGTGCTTGCCTCACATACATGAAGCCCTGGGTTCGATACCCCAGCACCATATATAGAGAAAATGGCCAGAAGTGGCGCTGTGGCTCAAGTGGCAGAGTGCTAGCCTTGAGCAAAAAGAAGCCAGGGACAGTGCTCAGGCCCTGAGTCCAAGCCCAGGACTGGCAAAAAAAAACCCCACAAAAAACAAAAAACCTAGACATGGGAAGCTGGTGATGAACTTTGTGTTCTGAGCAGTTAGGTAAACGGTGGTTCCATTTCACAACACATTTTCTTTTCGTAAGAGAAGGTCTGCTCAGAACCTGTTTCTAGACTCAGCGTTTTCTTGAGATGGAAAAGAGCTCTAGAGAATTCGTAGTATTTTGATGATGACCTCTAGATGCAAAATGCACTTGTGAACTATGACAAAACGATTGAGTTTTGTAAGTCAAAATGTTGTTTTAAATTCTTCTGACTATGAGTCATTGTTTCACCTTCTCTCAGGGACCGTGAAAAGAGTAAAGTGAGCAGGGAGACTGGGACCTTTTAGCAGGGGAAATCTCTGGCGGGCAGAGGTCTTCAGGGTGTCACAGCACAGGTGCCCCATTAGCTGGTTTCAGAGCCCCACCAGAGCTCCCTGGCAGTAGGAAAGAGCGTCAGCCAGAGGACTCCAGGCAGGTGAAAGCAATTCACTGTAAACCCAAAGCCCAGACCAATCAGATTCTCCAGGGGGTGGGGCTAGGGCATCTCCAGCGCATTCTGAACTCCCACGCAAGCAAGTTCATGCTTACTCTGGGCTTCAATGAATGAAAAGCAAGTTTCCATGATTGAAACCAAATGCTATCCTCAGTGCCACAGTCGTAGAGAGACGAAGTTCTGCTGTGTGTATCTTACACCAACGTGAACTGGAGGAGACAGAATGAGAGATGCAGTTTAGTGATTTTTTTTCTCCTTTTGGATTAGACTCTGATGTCGCCCTTAACCATGTAGTTGAATTTTCACACGTGAAAGCAATATGTTTGAAAGCAATATTTTTCACGCAGCTGATGGGGGCTTTCAGAAGAGGGCATTTGCACTTTATTTTGTCTTTCATATGTCTAAAAATTATACCTAAAAACCCCAAATGTGAGCAATTCACCTAAAACTCTGCCAACTCTGTGTGTTCTTAAGCAGCCAACCAGGAGGCAGTGGGGAGTATTCAAGTCTTAAAAGTGTGTAATGACCCCTATCACAGAAATTGGAAATGCTGTCCAATCTCAGAGAACCCAAATTTTCTTGGGAGTAAAGCCTGCCCAGTGCTAGTTTTGCACACCAAAGAATGGCATGCTGCAAGTCCAAAGGTTCAGCCAAAAATAAATAAATATATAAAGCAGCTCCACAGGAGGTGGAACTTGTCCAACTTTAAATTCCATCTTGAGCATGTGCCATTTTGAACCATATTTTAAAATGGCATCCTTACCTGAGTCAATTCCCCTGATAGAGACAGCAGCTGTGGCCTTCCTCTGGTATAATTCTTCTTTCAGACTTCAAATCTCAAGATATCAAAGATTAAAAAGAGGAAAGGCTTCCTTTCAGAAGTAGTAATGATGCCTGGGAAAATTCTTGGGTCTCTACAGTGAGTTTGAAGGACAAAACAATAAGGAATGAAAGACTTGGTGTTACAAGAATTCTGCACCCCACTTAATTCCCTGTGTGAACTGCAACTTCCTCCTCTCTAGTTTCCTATTTGTGAAATGAGAATTTTGACCCATAATCTCTGGGGTTCCTTCTGTCACTAGCACCATATGATTCTAACAGCCAATGAAGCTTTTCCGTCTGCTAGAATTTCTTTCTCACTTCTCTTACCATTCAAGGTTCATCTAAACCTGTAAAAATATATCCATAAAGTTTACCATCTATAAATTGTGCTGATAGCCCAATAACATGAAATGGCCCAAGAGAATCTGGGCACATTTTAGTGTGTATGTTAGAACTCAGAGATGAAAACTGATGATGGGGATGGGAGAAATGAAGGAAAATGTAGATGCTCCCACTTGGTTTAAGAATCAGTCAACACATAAAGAAAATGGTAGATGAATAGGATACATCTTTCCCAGATGTATTGTCTGCCGAAGAAGACAACACTGAGCTTGTACTTGGAGCTGGAGGCACAGGACAGCAAGACCTCTGACCTCTGCCTCTGGAGCATTCTCTGTGGTGGGCCTGACTGTGTATTACAGGACATTGAACAGCACCCCTGGCCTCCACTTACGAGGCGTGAGTACCATGCTTGTGGCATCCCTAGTTGACCTTTGAATGATTGAATTGTGGTCCTGATCATTTTCACTGATCAAAAGAATAAGCAATTTTTCATTCGGGATGAATTAGTCACTTTACATGGGAATGTCTTGGAACACCCTGGTCTATTGGCAGCTTACTGGACTCATAAAGACCCAGTCAACAAATGCCCTTGTGAAAATAAGAAGGATTTGTTTCCACAACACCTATCAGAGTGACTGGGCAGTGATTTCAGCGCTAAATGATCCCTCCAGAAAAAAAAAATGCCACATCTTCCTGTAGCTATTTTGGTGTATATCTACTGTCTCTCATCCCCCAATGAGATGGTCAGCCAATGTGCAGAAAGTCACTCTTCTTGCAGTTCTTATTTCCAGAACCCCGTCATTCCAACAACATGAATAAGGCCCAATATTGGCCTTTCTTTTAGCACATTCCTTTGGATACACTCAAGGCAGAACAGTGGAATCAAAGACTTGAATCCCTAACTTGGTAAGCAAATAGAAACCATTTTCTTAAACTTCAAGAAAAGTGAGTCACTTTTCTTTTTCTCTCTTCCCTGAAGGTTACACCTTTATAAATGGCTTGGCCAGATGCCCTTTAAATTAATAGCATACCCAGAAAAATCTTTTCCATGGAAGAAAAATTTCATCACCCTCAAATGTGACTAGTTTCCTTTTTTCTCAAGTCTGCATAACTGCATTTGTAAAGAACCTGTTGAAGAGGTGCAGGGACGAGTGAGGTAGTTTGTGGATTCCCCCCTGGCATGGCCCAAAGCTGACATTCGTCCTACTGAGCTGGTTTTGGAGAATTGAGACTGGACATACCGTCTCACTTGCATTCCCCGATGATAAGGCCTCCAGTTGATTCAGGTTGGATGCATTTACTTGCTGTTCAAGTTCCTTTAGTCTCATTTCTGGCCATCCAATTGTACTTGTCTCTTCCAGGTAATCTTTGAGGTAAACACCTGGTGTTTTATTTAAAGAGCTAGAACCTGAGCCCTCTCAAGCAGCCTGCACATTTGGACTTTGCAGCTGGAAAGCATGTTCACTCATGATGCATTTTTACCATACAGGAAATCCTCTGGGGATGCTGGGTACATGTGGTACCTTTGAAGTACCACACGCAATTTTCTTTCCTACTTTTCTTCTGTGTTTTGTTACATTATTTTAATTGATGTATTTTGTCTGATGTGTTGTATTAGGAGAGCTTGAGGGATGATGTGTTTAGCATACAATGTCTATTATGATTAACTTTCTTTACAGAAACCTGATGCCACCATTCGGAGTCTGTTCAGTAACGCTGGCCCTGGATTGCAAGATTCAAAACAATGCTTTGCATAGGGGCAGGAAAAATTCTCAGACCTCATCTCTTATGTTCCTGCCCCAAAGCTGGAAATGCATAACTCAAATTTGTTTCGTATTTGAAAATTCTAATCGTTATGGAATGTATTTTCTTCCCTTTTGAGTCCTTTGTGTCTAGTGAAGTGTTTGATGATGGAAATTTCTATATGTATTCATATACCAGTGTACATGTATTCATATATATTTGTGGGTAGCCACAGACCCTTTATTATTTCGTGGTAGAAGGACTCCATAGCTCTGACAAAATTGGTCTAAATAGCATGTGATTTATTTTATTTTATTTATTTACTTTTGTTGCTTGTGGGGCTTGCACTCAGGGCCTAGGCACTGTCCCAGTGCTTATTTTGCTCAAGGCTAGCACTTTACCTCTTTGAGCCACAGCGCCATTTCCAGTTGTTTGGTGGTTAATTGGAGATGAGAGTGTCATGGACTTTTCTTCCCAGTCTGGCTTCAAATCAGGGTCCTCAGATCTCAGCCTGAGTAGCTAGGATTACTGGTGTGAGCCGCCAGCACCAGGCTAGTGTGTGATTTAAATCCAGGAGAGGGAAACACAAATATCAGTGCTGCAAACCCTCATTTTTATGTTGGTTTAAATGTATTTAATGGTTATTCCTTGAGACAAACAAAGACACTGGTAATCTCTCTTTTTCTGTATACCCCTCTCATACCTATAGAAAGAAGAAATAACCCACATGCAATGGCAGGGTTCCCTTTGCCTTAATACTTGCTTCAGAGAAGAAAAAAAATGACCAAATCCCAGTCCTTTCTCATTAACATTTATAATCAACCAGTTCTAGGAATCCTAGAACAAAGACAATGCTTATTTTAAATCTCCAGATCTTAATCTAAGAGAGTACAGCAGTGGTATAGCCTTCATTTTTTTTTTTTTTTTGGAAGTATTGGGTCTTGAACTCAGGACCTTCTCACTTGCTATGTCGATATTCAACCACTGGAGCCATGTTTCCAGTCTGTTTAGAACACTCATACCAAACAAGAAGTTTTTGTTTCGCTTTGTTCTGTTTTCTTGCAGTGCTAGGGATTGAACCCAGGAACTTGCACATGCTAAGCAAGTAATCTACCACCAAGTGACATTCTTTTTTTTTTTTTTTTTTTTTTTTTTGGCCAGTCCTGGGCCTTGGACTCAGGGCCTGAGCACTGTCCCTGGCTTCTTCCCGCTCAAGGCTAGCACTCTGCCACTTGAGCCACAGCGCCGCTTCTGGCCGTTTTCTGCATATGTGGTGCTGGGGAATCGAACCTAGGGCCTCGTGTATCCGAGGCAGGCACTCTTGCCACTAGGCTATATCCCCAGCCCCAAGTGACATTCTTGACTCAACTACTTTAGAAATAGACTGAATTCACTGAAGTGAATAAAAACTTTGTGTTTTCTGGCCATGTTGAGCTTTTCTATGGGAAATTCTAAGAGTTGCTGTTTTTAACACAAGTGAACTATTTCCCTTTATTAAAAAATTCCCACTTTCCTTTTTCCACTTAATATTTAAATTGTTCTGAAATGAACCTAGAAACATATATCTCTTGATAAAAGCCAAATAATGGTTTTATGATGATCTTCTCTCTGCTGAAGTGGTCAGGGAATCTCTGACCTTTGAAAAGGTGGAATCATTTTAGTTGTGTTAAACAAAGCACAAGGAAAAGGTTCACTAAGCCAATTTACATTTAATTTTATCTCAAAAAATGTCAGAATTGACTCATCCAACCCAGATTACAGTGAGGTAGAGTCAGGGAACTGCTGAAATTGGAATAAATAAGTGTTTTCAGTTGGAATAGTATACAAACTCCATGAAAAAATTATGTATTTTCAGTACAATGAATGAAATTGAAGAATTCATTGTCATAGGTGCACATGAAATACAGTTTGCACATAGCACACGAGACTCTAGAATTCACATAATGAATAGACATGGATAGTTCATGCCCACTGAGCTAAAAAATCATCGTTTTCTAGTTTGCATTCTAAGAATAGATACAGATGACTCCAGTTTTTAGAGTTTTAAAGTCTACAAACTTAAGGGAGCAAGCTTAAAAGACATTTGATTTAGCTGGCATGAGTGGCTCACACCTATCATCCTAGCTACTCAGGAGGTTGAGATGATAGGAAACCAATTCAAAAGCAGCCTGCAGAGACAAATCCTAGAGACTCTCATCTGACTTAGCAAGCAAAAAGCAAGCTGTGGAGCTCTGAGGTCATTACAGCTTCCGGTGTGAGTGTGTCCAGGGGCTCTCATAAGAGCAGAAAGAGGTATCTACTGCACTCCCAGTAGCTGGTGGGGAGAAGGGATTCTGGAAGGAAACCAGTGGAGTAGTATGTTTCATGTTGTCCCTAGCTGTGCTTCTGTTGTCCCTGTTCTTCTGCCTGTTTCTGCATTGACCCCGACCACATGCTCAAGGTGCTATCCCTGAGAGCCACAAAGGGTCTAACTTAATGTATTTCCAAGTGGGTTGATTGTTTAGTCAGTTTTTCTCTGCCCAAAACTTTGTAAAGAGAAAATACTTTTATTTTGCTAAAGAGATGCAAATCTATTCTTGATTTCACCAAGAATGATTGGATTTTTTCAATGACTTTAACCAAGCATTTAGTTTATTAGAAATGATTATTAAATAACCGAAAGAGATTAGTTTTTTATTCTAACCTTTAGTCTTGTTCAATAACCAACATATTAGTCAAAACACAGCCAAATTCTCTTATCTCCCTCTTTTAGGGGGAATTTGGAATTAAGAATAGGCCCATTTCTGCTGGGGTGTAATGAAGAAAATGCAGGGAATAATTGGTTCCATTCATTTTTAAATTCCTTATAATACCATAAGGAATTAATTCATACTCAAACAGAACTGAACAAAGCTTTGGTGAAAGCCACTGTGTTTCAGTCCTTTTTCTTTGGAGAGAGGTAACCTTTTGGGAGTGATGAGCAGAGTTTCTCATAGAAAGTGTATTCATCAGAATCTCATATGCCACACTCAGGAGTCTCTAAGGGGAAAAGGTCATCAGCTCAGAACTGACATTTTGTCTCATGAACACAATCCATACAAACATGTGTAGAAATGCAATGTCTGAGTACTTTCTTTATATTCATGGTCCTCAATCACAGCTTTGTGTATCAATACTCACTTCTGATATACAGGATCCATTATGCTGAAGTAACAAATGGTGTCCACATCTCTGGCTCACAGTATGTATTTACTGTGAGTTTTCTGTGACTTTGATCCATCTTGTGTTCACTGTGATTCCAAGGTGACAGAGAAGCCTCTAGCTGAAACACTGCTAGTTGTCATAGCAGAGAGTAAAGAGAGAGTTTGCAGACCGTGAACTGACTCTCGCCACCACTGAATCGCATCACCGCTGCTCAATGGGCAAGTCATACAACATAGCTTAATGGCAGATCGGAGACGTAGTCTCCCTACTGAGCAACAGTGAATTTTTGTGAATTATAATATCATTTCCCACAGGGATATTGAAGAGCTATTATAGCAGGCCTAGAAGTAAGAGATTGTCACAGGTTTCTACAGTGGGTCCCAGAGGGGAAGGGAACAGCAGGGGGGTGATGGCCCAGGGGGATAAAGATGTTCCAGGCAGCAACCCCAGAGGCACTGTCATCTTGTAGGACTCTTCTGCCACTGAGGCAACTACAGGTGTGCTATTAGCACCAAGATGGTAGACCCCAGAGTGGCCTTTTCAGTGTCAGAAAGTGCTTTCTGAAGGCTCTACAGATGCATGAGGGGATGGGAGGTGTGGTACCTGGCACTGACAGAATTCAAGTTCTTGATCTCTTCCAGGGCTTATGAGCATTATGAGTGCAGGCAACTGGTGCAAGTGCTCAGCATACCATTACCTCCTCAAATAATTGGTCTGGGGTGGGGTCTTTAATTTCTTCCTTTGTGAGGTCTTATTTTTAAATCAAACATTGGAGATTTTCATTTTAAAAACAATTTAATTTGTTTGTGATGACCTCCTTGCATCCTTAATCCCTAGCAGAGTTCTTTGGCACATGACAAGTTCTTGTTAACTGCTCATTTACACCATCACAGGATATAGGAGGGGACCTTAAATCACATCCCTTTACCAGATTGGTGAGTACTGAGATAAAAAAGGAGTCTTCCTGCAGTGGTATCAGTATATAGGACTCACATAGTGGGGATCAGGTACTGAAGATGAAAAGATCGATATAAATGATCTCTGTCCTTTAGAATCTAGCAGCAATCCTTAGGCTTTAAACAATATTTATAGGTACAAACTTTGTTTTCAGGGACTTGGCATTCCCATTTTGTTCATTGGCCTGTAGAGAATTAGGGAGACATGCTAGAATTTCTAATTGTGTTCAACTGCAAATTGAAACCAAACTTCAAAATAAGGGTAGGGTGTGCAAACTGGCCTGGAGGCTTTGTTTTTCTCATAGCATCTGCTATGCCTCTTGTGATGTGATAAAATATTTTTGTATCTTCAAACAGCCCTTTGCACCATGAATCAGCATGTAAACTGGAACAGCCTTTAGGGAGGACAATTTGGCAGCAATATCAGAAGCTTTAAAGGCATGTTCAGCATTTGAACCAACGGTTGCTCATCTAGGAATTCAGGACAAAGAAACAGAGATGTTCTTGCACTGAGATGTATCATCAAAGAATGTCATCAAAGTAATGGAATTTTTGAGGAATTCAAATGGCCTAGGAATTTGGCTCCACTGGGTAAATTCATGGACCTTCCCTGGATGAAATGCCAGCTCATAGATACAGATAGCCCTGTTTTCTTTTTTTTCAAATGTAAGCTTTCACATATTTATTACTGTGCCCATTCTTAAAGTAACCAAAGAAAAATCAGTTTAAAATGCCCAACTGTCAGTCCAGGCAGTATTGATGTTCCGGCTTGACTGGTTCATGGAAGAGCATAAATATGTGGGCATCTGGTGCAATTCCTTACAGACCCAGCTTGGTTTTCCTCCAGTGTCTTCTCTTGGAGTTGTACCTGATTTTGTTACCAATTTTCATCTGAATCCACTGGGGAATGGGGCGATTTTGCTTTTGTTTCTTGGTCAGAAACCACTTGATTCTGAAAGTCTTGTGAGAAGACATGATTAGAAGCACAGATAGGCGCAGTTACCACGATGGCGAACAAAAGCTGAAGAGCGACAGCCCTGTTTTCAAAGACCATGTAGTGATGTGAGACACTTCTCATGTTCCTTCCAGTGAAAACATAGCTTACAAAATATGCTCAGTGATTCCCATTTCTAGTGAAAAAAATCAAGCCACATATATGCATAGATAAGCCATCACTGGTGCATCTCTCCAGGTATTAGAACAATGTTTCATTTTTATCATTTAGTGGGTTTCATTAAGCTATTTTCACACATGCACATAACTCCATGGCACAGGTGCTACTATTACCTCTGTTTTACAGATGAGTGTTGAACTCAGAGGAAAATAGGTCATTTCCCCATTATGTATTGAGCTGAAAGGGGTGGAGATGGAGGACTATGGGCCAGGTAGACAATACTGAACATGTTCTAGCTTCCCAAGGAACTGTTCAAATATGACTTTTCTAAGCTTAATAGATATAGGATGTGTCTTGATAAGTGTAGCTGAAGGACATTGATCAGGAAAATAAGCTTTTGAATTTGAAGACAGGCCTTCACAAGTCAGTGAATGCAGTCCGCAGTGACACACCAAGCCAGCCCCTCTTACTGTAAAAAGCTGTTTCCTTGCAGTGTGAAAAGTGCTTCCCTTGTTTGCTTCTCAGTTTAGGCTGCTTTTCTGCCTTGGTCCTGTCAACCTACATGGTCTGACAAAACACAGCCTTGGCCTTTTACCAATGGGTAGGACTTTGACTAAATCTGTAGCTTTAAAAACCAAAGAAACCTCTGTACATCATCTCTCTGGGACTCATTTCAACAAACCCTCTTCTATTATGAATTCACTGAAGATAAAGACTTAGTGAAGCTTTAGTTTTATTATTTCACAATACAAGCATCAAGGTGGAATCTTTGAAGGCATTATAAGCCACGTTTGCCTGGTATTAGTGCGCAGAGCTACTGTTGTTTTTGTAATAGTGGAAAATAATAAACTAGAACAAAAAGGATAATGCTACCAGCCGCTATGATAACATCTAGGCTTTTAAAACAGACTCACTTTTTCAAACTCAGCAAAAAATCAAGGTGATTTTTATATGCAAGTATTACTCTTATGAGCCTAAAGAGTTTCAGAATGGAAACTAAAGTGTGGCTTTAAAAGGAACACCATAAGTGAACTGAACACCTCAGGGCGGGACAGGGGGAGGGGGGAGGGGGGTATGAGGGACAAGGTAACAAACAGTACAAGAAATGTATCCAATGCCTAACGTATGAAACTGTAACCTCTCTGTACATCAGTTTTATAATAAAAATTTTAAAAAAATAAAAATAAAAGGAACACCATCTGCACTAGCAGGTAATAATGCTTTATTTATATGATTTTTGCCTAATCTAAAATAATAAGTATTTATTTCATTCTATGTGTGAGTAAGACACAACTTCTGCTTTTTGTATGAGTATGAGTCAACTCTACAACTGGGGACATTTTCTCCCATCCTGCTGACCATTGTCCGTATTTAAATACACACATGTGAGAGCCAGTTGGAGTCCAGTATGGTTCCCCCATTAGCAGGTTCATACACAGGGGTTTGAGTATCAGTTATTTATTTGGGTGGAGGCCCCAGAGAACACAGTGTTTGCTATCAAGCAAATTTTTACCATCACAAACTGTAATTATGCCACACAAAACACCTGCATAGAACAAGTTCCTCATAGTTACCCCCACCTGAAGAGCAAGGAAGCTGAGGTATTGGTATGCCAGCTCCCATCAGTCATTGGTCCAAGGAGGCTCCCTAGAGCTAGTCCCAGTTGCTGATGCACAGCTATACCATCCCTGGCAACCAGAGAATGGCCTCACACAAAAACGTCTGTTAGCAGTTGGGGGCTGGCTGGTTGGCTGCATTTCATGGAGCTGGTAAGAGTAAGGGGCTACTGGTGAGTGTTTACAGCTTCTGCCACAGACTTATTTACCAAATTAGTATCTGGATCCAAAACGATTTTTTCCCACTGCTCTTTGAAACTAGGAAGCACACCCTGGAAAAACTTGGAGAGCTGTTTGGAGCAGGACCATGTTTAAGAGCAGTTTGTTTTCTAGAAACATGGAAAGGAGGCCTAGCCTAGGACTTATTTACTATTCTGTGCTAGTTTAGGGAAAGTGTCTTGCATGTGCAAAGATGGAGAACAAATTTTTATTGCAGTATGTTTAGTAATGGGGAAAATAGCATTAACTGTGTGTTCTTTAAAGAAAAGATTATATACAAAAAGGAAAGTGTTGAATGATGGATTCAGAATATCTTGTTTAAAGCATGCAAAACAGCTTTCTCTGCTGTTTGTTTATGAATGCCTGCACGTGTTTTAAAACCACGGGTATGCCTGAGAACCATAAAAGCCCAGTCCCAAAAGGAAATGATTTCTCAGTTGGGTGGGAAGCAGATGGAATGAGGGAGGAGGGACACAAAGGTCTTGAACTGCATCAAATTTATTTATTTTTTTATATCCATTATCTGGATCAAATATGGCAAAAGTTTAAAATATGGCAGGCATTTTTTGTTGATGCACACACACACAAAAGTGAAACCACAAAAGAGATTTTACTTTGTGTAGCATTTATATTTTTGCTATCTTTTGGAAACAAAATTAGGCATTTTAGTAGTAGAATCTATTTTGTTTTCTCTAACAGAATTGCAGTTTCAGTTTGACATTTACACTGTGAATTTTGAAGGTGTTTGCTTGCTATGTGATTGCACCCACTTAGAATCTGTTGCCTTTCTGGGCTCAAGCTTTGTGGACATGGAACTCATTTAGCAAGGTGTGTGGGTCTATTAGCTGGTAGTGTTTCCAGTTGAAGCTGTCGGTCAGTAGCAGCAAAATAAAACACAGGTCCTAGGTAAAAGAAAAGAAGAGAATTTCTGCGTTTGAAGACTTTGCTTCTGGAATTTTGTATGTTTGAGTGTGCATCGAATTCCTGTCAAAACACAACCATCTGTGACATTCCAAATTGGTGGGTGAAGAACAATAAAACGAAGAGCTGGTAGATTCCATGTTAGTTACCTGACAAAGTCAGGAGGCAGATTACATGGCAAATAAATCAGCATACCCTTACCCAGGCTCTTTTGGACAACCTGCCTTCCAGATTTCTCTACACTCCCACTCTGCTTGAAGTGAGAACAGCCGTAGGCAAAACCAAAAAATTAAGCAACGTTTGTCATCAGCACATCTTCTTCAACACTTCTACAGAAGGCCAGCCACAAGTTGACAAACTCTTTTAAACATAGACAATATACTCACGCCATTTACAATTTGAAAAGTATGAGTCTGATGTTGGTGGCTCATGCCTGCAATCCTAAACTGCTCAGGAAGCTGAGGTCTGAGGATTGCATTTCAAAGCCAGTATGGACAGAAAAATCCATGACACTCTTATCTCCAATTCACCAGCAAAAAGCCAGAAGTGGAGCTGTGGCTCTAGTGGCAGAGCACCAGCCTTGAGCAAAAAGCCAAAGAGACAGTGCTCAAGTTCTGAGTTTAAGCCCAAGTGGTGGCACAGAAAAGAAAGAGTTTACAGTAGTAAGTCTCATTTTTGCCTCCTTCTTCAGACACCCATATCCTCCTTAGCTTGGTGGCTACCAACATTGGCAGATGCTTGTGTATCATTCTAAAAGTATGTGAGAGCTATGCATAGAAATATGTGTCTAATTTTTAAAAATACAGAGAATAATATGCACACATTTCTACACCTTATGTTTTTAATTGAATATGTCTTCAATATTGCATCATGTCAGTATATTAAACTTTTCTCATTTGTAAAAATAATACATACTATTCTATTGTATGAATATACTCTAAGTTATTTAAATAGTTTCTTCTTAATAGGCTTAAAAGTTATTTCAAATATTTGGCTATTACAAGTAATGCTGGAATGAATAACCTTCACATATGCTAGTATTTGTAGAATAAATTCCCCAAAGTGAAATTGTTGGGCCAAAAGGTATGTGTATTTATGATAATAACAAAAATGACTAGATTGTGCTCCATAAAAGTGGTACTCATTTATATTCCCACCAGATATGTCTGGGAGCAGTTATTTCCTTGAATTCTCATCAGTAGTCCATTATCAAACTTAATTTTGTATTTCTTGAATTCATATGTGAGAAATGGTATCTCAATATATTTACTGTGCATTTCTCTTGTTACTTTTTAATTTTTAAAAGCCATTTTTGATATGGAAAATCTGCTTTCTATGTTTCCAGAAGCTCTTAAGAAGTCCTGTTGCTAACATCCAAAATCTGGGTAAATTATGCCGTATTTTTTAATCTGACACTGAGTCTCCAAAAAGTGAAAACTATCAATGCAAAATGTATCATGATTATAACAATAATAATAGAAACAATAAGAATGATCAGATCAGTAAAGTGGGAAGGAAGCCAGCAGAAGTTCTAGTGTTGAGTTCTAGTCTTGAGAATGAACACTGCTGTTTTGTTAGGCAAGGCTCTGTAAGGGAAGAAAGTTGGATGGGAAAAATAGAGCTTCTAGAAAGTAAAGATGGTGGCCTGAAGTTTCCCAGAGCCAGGAACAATGAATATAATTAAAAAATTAAAAATGTGAGGAAAAAGCTAATATTAGTGGGTCAGCAAAATAATAAGAGAGGTGGATTCTCAGAACCAAAGATTATCAGGTAAGGATTATGTTGTAACTTATGCCTATTACACGTTTAAAGATGGAAACCCAATGAGCCAGGGACAGGAGATGATAAAAACCTAGCCAGATTTCTTTTTGCTTTTGGTCAGTCATGAGGCTTGAACTCAGGGCCTGGGTACTGTCCCTGAACTTGAGGCTAGTGTTCTACTACTTGGAGCCACAACTCTACTTCTGGTTTTCTGGTGGTTAATTGGAGATGAGAGTCTCACAGACTTTCCTGCCTGGGCTGGCTTTGAACCGTGATCCTCAGATCTCGGCCTTCTGAGTAGCTAGGTGTGAACCACCAGTGCCCGGGTCTAGGCATATTTTTTTAAGAATCAAATTTAACTTTTGGAAATGGGGGAAAAAATCACTGAAATGTGAGGGAGGAGGTAACAAGTTGTACAAAAATGTACCCACTGCCTTGCGGACGAAACTGAAACCCTTCTGTACATCACTTTGACAATAAATAAATAAATATTCAGAAAAAATCACTGAAATGGGAAATTCTTTCTCTGTGCATGGATAGGTAATAGGTAATAAAACTATAAAGAAAAACAAGGAGGAATTTCCAGGCTATATCAAGGAAGTGGTTTGTGTAGTGGGGAAGAAGTAAAAATGGCATTGAATAACAATAGGTGGAGATTTCTGGAGTACTTGTAGTGTCTTAACTCTTCACCCCAGTGAGGATTGCATAGATGATTCTTGGATTTGTGGTTCTTTAATTTGGATTTGAAAGCCAGTTAAGCAGTTGTTAGGTACAAATAGATCTTACTAAAAAACGCAGTGACCAGAAAATTACTGTACTATTTACAAATAAGTTTGTGTGAACAGGAGCAAAAAAATGACACCTGAATTGAGAAAGAAGGAAGAGGGAAGAAAGGAAAACTAACTGAATTCATCATAACGATGTAACAATTAACCAAGTGATCACTTGGGCCACTAGTAGAATTGACTCAAATTTAATTTTTTGTTCACATTAACATATTACAATTGTTGTGAGGGATATGCATCATAGTTATGACCCGCTATCATCTTTTGAAAATGAAATCACTTTTTTACTATCTTTAAGTATTTGTACGATGGAGTTTTGATTCAACACGTCAATTTATATATACACTTTCTGTATGCGGAGGGAATTCC
This sequence comes from Perognathus longimembris pacificus, assembly GCF_023159225.1. Lineage (NCBI taxonomy): Eukaryota > Metazoa > Chordata > Mammalia > Rodentia > Heteromyidae > Perognathus > Perognathus longimembris. Next base: position 108,994,093 of record NC_063188.1, on the reverse strand, counting down.
TAGATTATGACTGCCCAGAACACTGACCAGTTGTACTTGTTTGCTGGAGACTAGAGGATCCTGGTTGTGAAACTTGCTGAGAACAAGAAGCCGTACCAATTCAGACAGGTTGGTCGTGTGTAAAGGTAAAATTCAGTTTACCTCCTAGATGGAGAATCAGACCTCAAATTCGCAGCTCTTTTGGTGGTACCCAGGTCCTGCCATTTAGAATCTAAAAGCCACCTAAGAGTGGCGCTAGGAAAGAAACAGACTGTAGTGAGCCTCCTTCTCACTGGCAGGGCAACAGTCCAGCTGGCTGGGACTTTGAGTTCCTGATGCAGACGAGCTGGGGGGCTAGAATCCCTATCGTTCGCAATCAAGCTGAGGTCCTGGCACTGGGGCTTGGTGGTGGCAGCAGTGGAAACAGTGGTGGCATCTCCCTCCAAGTCAGCCTAATTGGCAGCATGACTTTGGCATTTTTCCTGGAAGTTATGTCTTAGATTTGTTTCGTCAGCCCTCCCATTGATTCTGGAGCTACTGAGGGTCTTCCAACAAATCCCTTTCCTACTGAAACTCATCAGAGAATGGAGTCCATTGAGTGACAGGGAGAATCCTGACCATAAAACAAAAACCAACTATTTCATATACAGGATGGTAGATACAGCTCCTTTTAGGCATATAGATTTTTCACATGGAATTTTTTGTAGAGATTTTGAGGGAGAGGCAAGTCAAGCTGCTAAAGGGAGGTACTGTCTTAATTTCATCATCCAACATATAGTTATCAGATTAGGATTTTTTTTGTCAGTCATGGGGCTTGAACTTGGGGCCTGACATTATCCCTGAGCTGCTGCTGCTTTTGTTTTTAAATTGTAAAGGTGATGTATAGAGGGGTTCGATTTATGTAAGTGAGGTAATGAGTACATATCTTCTTGAACAGTGTTACCACCGTCCCTCTTTTTCTCCTATTTTCCCCAACTCCCTTCCACCCCAAGCTGTAGAGTTCATTTTCAGCATAGTGTCTAGTGAGTATCACTGTTGCATTGGTTCACCCTTTGTCCCGCCGTTCCTGATTTCCCTTCCCTTCCACAAATCAGATAAACTCATATACAAGACAACGGGTACAGAAATCAAAAACTAACTACAGGGCATAAACCAAAGGGGGAAAAAAGAAAGAAAAAATAAATAACTGCCAACAATATAAAAACCTCTTGTTTCCATTTCTTGGAGTTCATTTTGGTAAGCTTCATTTTATGTGGTCATATGCATCTAGCTATTGAGCTATTGTGATCCCTTGAGCTCTTTTTACTCAAGGCGAGTGCTCTACTACTTTGAGCCCCAGCTTTACTTCCAGTTTTTTGATGGTTAATTGGAGACAAGAATCTCACAGACTTGCCTGCTCATGCTGGCCTTGAACAGCCATCCTCAGAGCCTAGCCTCCTAAATAGCTAGGATTATAGATGTGAGCCACCAGTGCCCAGCTCAGATTTGTATTTCACACACTACATTTATGATTCTCCCTCCCTCCCTCCCTTCCTCCCTCCCTCCCTCCCTCCCTTCCTCCCTCCTTTCCTTTCTTCAGTCCTTCCTTCTAGAATGGTCTTTGTTTTGCTGTCCTGTCTGAGAGTGTGTTGGAGGCAAACAGGAGGAAATGAAGTATGAAACCCTCTTGTGTAACTAATTGCTCCTAAAAATGTGGAAATAGAAGAACTTACTCAGTGCCTAAAGTGGTGATGGTTGTTATTCTTGTACTGTCTTTCAGAAACTGTTCCAATCCGTGTGGCTTTTAGATCCTAACATGACCAGGACATTGGATGTGAGGTAGCCTGGCACATAATTATGCAGACTATGCACAGTACAATGAAGAGCTACTGTTACAATAGCCATGCAGATTACCTCGCCCAATTATCTCTGGTATCAATATTATTCTCAATAAGAATATTTTGCGGGCTGGGGATATGGCCTAGTGGCAAGAGTGCTTGCCTCCTATACATGAGGCCCTGGGTTCAATTCCCCAGCACCACATATACAGAAAATGGCCAGAGGGGGCGCTGTGGCTCAAGTGGCAGAGTGCTAGCCTTGAGCAAAAAGAAGCCAGGGACAGTGCTCAGGCCCTGAGTCCAAGCCCCAGGACAGGCAAAAAAAAAAAAAAAAGAATATTTTGCATATCAACGTGTCCCTTTACATACAACTCCAGCTGAGCTTGGGAGCTACTCGTAGACATATGTAGGGCAGGTTACTATCTTGACTATACAGATGAGAAAACCGAGGCCGAGAGGGTTTCTATAACTTGTTCAGCTTGAAGAATAGGGCTATGGCTCGAAGTCAAGGCCAGAGACTTTCCTGAAAAGTCTCACTTTACGATGGGGTTGGAATTTTGTTTTCTCTTCTCGTTCCTGAGCTTTTCTTCAAGTAATTCAGGGACATCTATACAGTCTTCAAAGTATGTTCCTTCTACTTATATTGGACTCTCTCTGCCTGTTAAAAAATTTTCAGTGAACCCTACTCCAGAAACAGTGCTTGGGAAACAACATCACTCTTTCCAATGGAGTGCGTCGGCTTCACCCTTACATGTCTTTAATGATGCCGCATTCACCTCTGAGTGCCTGGCAGATTTGTGGACAATGATCTTTATGGAATGAGTTTCCTTTTGATCCCTTAGAATTTGGATGTTGACATCTTGAGCAGAATCTAGTGATTTGGTGTCAACAAATACTTATTGAGCACACTGTGCCTGCCACTGAGCCAAGGAAAGGCTAAGCAAATAAGTTGTTTTCTGTCCCCTAGAGTGTGATGATGTTGTCCTTAGTCCTGTAATGATTCCATGATAGGCACATGATTAATAAGAAGATATTTTTCTTTGGGGTTTTTGCCACTTGTACTGATGGAAATTTAAAGAAATTTTCTTTAAAAAATTCATTAGGAGACAAAAATATTTGGTCAGCTTTTAAACATGAGAATAATCATGAGGGAAATGCTGCAACAGGTATTTCCCTTGTTTTTTAAAAATTCATATTGCATATGTTCTTTAGAAATAGAACCAGAAAAGAAGTGTGTACGGAAATTCTTGTCTAGAATCTATCGCATGACTATGTAAAGAATGACAAAAATTGTCTAAAAGTTGACTGGTGCTCTATTGAAGTATCTGTAGTTCTCATTTGGTTACTATTGTTGACCTAATAGAATTTAATTGCAGTCAGTACATGGAATGGTCTTAGTGGGTGGGTTTAGGTATTTTCTCAGTGTAATATATAGGACGTTTTTTATCAGTAGCTATTTTCTTATCTTTCTTCCCCCACAACTTTACTGTCTCTTCATTGGGTGTGATTACGTGATCAGTTTGGACCAATGAACTGAGGGAAGTGAAGATGAAACCTTAGAGTCAACTCTATGGAAGCTTCTAGCTTTAGCCAAGAGAAATGTATACTCAAGTGGGTGCTGCTCATTCAGTCTGAGTCCCAGAATACTATTGCAGAGCACTTGGACTCACCCTGCTATCTGAAAGCACTGCTTTCCTCCTGCAGATGGGGTGAGCTAGCTGTGAGTGAGAAAGAACTGAGTGTTGTTTCATGCCACTTAGATCTGGTGGCAGCATATTCCATAGCTAATGTAACACATCTGGTGATAGCAAGATCATAAAAGTTTTAAGGTCATTCCAGTTAATCTTCACCAGCAATTCTCAGCCTTATGCTCTCATCAGAATCACGGAGAGGATTTGTGAAACATAGATTCTTGAGCCCGTAGCCAGGGTATCTTGAGTCAGATGGTCTGGGTTAAAGCCCAAGAATTTGCACTTGTCACAAACTTCTCAGTGATGTTAGTGCTGCAGGTCCAAGGATTCACCCACTTTGAGAATCACCCCTGGTTACTAATTGGATTAACCATTTTTAGCAGGCCATGCTACACCGATGAATGGTTGAACACTAGATTGGGTTCCAAGTGGATCAGACTTCTAATCCTAGTAATCCTAGCTACTTGGAAGATGGAGACTGAGAGGATCACAGTTGAAGGCCATCCTGAGCAAAAAGAAAATGTTAGGAAGACTCTCTCAGTGGAAAAAGTGGGGAATGGTGGCATGCACCTGTCATTCTAGCAAGAAGCACGAAATAGGAGTATTGTGATCCAGGCTAACCCAGGCAAAAAGGTGAGATCTTATCTTAAAAATAACCACAGTGGCTGGGCATTTGTGTCTCATACCTATAATCCTAGCTACTCAAGAGGCTGAGATCTGAGCATCATGGTTTGAAACCAACCCAAGAAGGAAACTTTGTGAGAGTCTGACCTCCAATTAATCACCTAGAAACTGGTAACAGAGCTATGGCTCAAAGTGGTAGAACACTAGCTTTGAGCAACAAAGCTCAGGGACAGTGCCCAGGACCTAAGTTCAAGCCCCACAAGCAACAAAATAAATAGTAATAATCACAGTGCCCATGCACTGGAAGTTCACACCTGTCATCTTAGATACTGAGGAGAATAAGATCCAGAGGATCACAGTTAGAAACCAGTCTGAGCAGAAAAATCTGCACAGCTCCATCTCCAAAAAATAACCAGCAAAAACCAAGCTAGAGTCATGTCTCAAGTAGCAGAGCACCAGCCAAATAAACACAAGCACACCAAGTAGGTGGGAGTTTCTAAGTTCAAACCCCAGTACCAGCAAAATAAATCAAATGTGGAAAATGAACCTAAAAAATGAAGGAAAGGCTCTGAATTCAGTAGTCTAGTAGCCCACACAGATCCAGGTACTATGATTCTGGTGGTGGTGTGATGGGGGTGTAGACTAGCATGTGAGTCTTGTTGATAAATGTTTGTGTGTCTTCTACTCTGATCCAAAGATATAGAAACTAGGATTGGAACACTTAGATTTATTGAAACACTTTCCAAGTATACAATAAAGACTATGAACATAGGCATCATTACATTAGAATGAAGCACAAAAACTTAAAGAACCATCTGGAAATTTTCAAACATCTGCAGACTTGGCCTCATGTTGATTTGCCTCAATACAATAGGCGTGTAATTTGGAAATGGGAAGAGACAAGTCTAAAACATTAACTGTTGGAATGTCGTTCACATTCTGCTCGGAGTACAGATGAGGTCCCAGTGGCCTGATGCTGACATATTTATTGATACACTGAGAGGCAGGGAGCTGGTCATACAACCTGGCCAGGCACAATTCCCAAGAAAAAGGGTAAAGAAATCAGATCACTTATTTGCAAAATGCGTCCCGCTTTGAGTTGCGATGGAGTCCCCTTGGTAGCCCAAATTAGTTAGGTAATGTAGAACATTTTGTGGAAATTAGGTAGACAATCCGAGTTTTTAATTCATATCAGCCTCATTTATATCTGTTAATAATCTCTTTTTAAATTAGTCACTGGTAATCCAGCATCAGTGCTTACCTCCTGAGCTTCACAATGTTTCTCAAATTTGACAATGTACTAGAGTCACCAATGGGGTTTCCACCATCTGGATGGCAGGTTGTACTGCAGGCCCAGTCCATCAGGTACTCTAGGGTAAAGCTTTGGCATCAGGACTTTTTTTACATCGCCCAAAGGGATTTCTAAGAGCAGCTTTGTTTGGGATTCAGTGTCCACCTCACCATTCAAAGAATGGTGCTCGCTCAGACAGTGTTTGTTTCTCATAAGAATTAGGATGTTTCTAGCTTTACGCTAAATCAAAATCTACTTCTTTGGAGTAGGTTCCAAGTGATATACTTGAACATGCAGTTGTGGATGGAAGCCACGCAGGACAGTGTCTGGTTTCCATTTACCATGCAGTGCAGACCTTTTCCTAACTTGCAAGCAAAGCAGATCTAGTGCCACTTCTGCACTCAGCAATGAGCAGAGCACTGACGCTCACACTTCTGTCTCCCTTTATTTACTAAGGGAAGATCTGAAAGCTTTAAAGAGTCAAGAAGAGAGAGAATGTAGGGGAGGGAGAATAGAAGGAACTGTCACCAACCTGAGCTCTTTATATGCTAACTCAAAACCTATCACATTTGGTCTTGGCCATCAAAGATGAACAGAAAACCATTTCCTGCCTCTGTTTGAAGGATGAGGAGAAAAGTAACATAGAGCATGCATCAAATCAAGGTCTGAAAGATGAGGAGGGGTTTCTTCTAGTCTAAGAATCAGCAACCTTTCTTTTTTCAGTTTTTATTGCATATGTTAAATTGAACATAGTAAAGGAGTTCATTACAGTATTTCCATACATGCATAAAATATACTTTGATAATATTCTCTCCCTCTATTGCTTTTTGTATAAAAGGGGCTAAAAGTAAATCTTTTTGTTCATGTGGTCATATGGTCCCTGTCACAACTACTGAACTTTGCTATTTCAGGATGAAAGAAGCCCTTGACAACATGGGCATGACTATGCTCCAATAAAACTCATTTTCCAAAATAGACAGCAGTTCTATTTCCAGGTATATGCCTGAAAAGAACCGAAAATAAGTACTCAGACAAATCCTTGCATGCAGATATTCATAGTAGCACTATTCACAATGGCACCACAGTGAAAACAATATAAATGCATATTAGTAGATAAAGAAAGAACCAAATTGTGGTGTCGTCATTCAGTGAAGAAAAGGAAATGAAATGCTGATCCATGCTACAGATAAATGAACTTCAAAACCATTAGATTGAGTGAAGAAGCAGACACACAATGTATAATTCTACCTACATGAAAAGTCCAGAACAGGTAAATCTATAAAGACAGGGTTTTACCCCTGACATTACTATCTAATAGTAATGTCTTGGGTATTGTATATATGTTTATTGGGACTAGGGAAGGGAAGGGGAACATGAAAGTGAAGAGGCAAAGGGTAAAAGGTGAACCAATGCAACAACAATACTTACAGGGCTGGGAATATGGCCTAGTGGCAAGAGTGCTTGCCTCGTATACATGAGGCCCTGGGTTCAATTCCCCAGTACCACATATATAGGAAACAGCCAGAAGTGGCGCTGTGGCTCAAGTGGCAGAGTGCTAGCCTTGAGCAAGAAGTCAGGGACAGTGCTCAGGCCCTGAGTCCAAGGCCCAGGACTGGCAAAAAAAACAAAACAAAACAAAAAAACAATACTTAGAAAACTATATGCTGTAAACCAACTGTACAACTCACGGGGGGGGGGGGGGAGGGAATTGGAGAGGGGAGAAAGTGGGAGAAAATGAGGGAGGAGGTAACAAGTTTGATAGGAAATGTACTCACTGCCTTACTTATGAAACTGTAACCCCTCTCTACATCACTTTGACAATAAAGAAATAAATAATATTAATAATTTTTTTAAAGATAAAGAAAAAAGAAAATGTTAAAAAAAAAAAAAAAAGAAACTAGATCGGTAGTTGCCGGAGGCTGGAGGTGGGGGATGGGGATAGCAGCTTATCAGGTAAAAACTTTCTTCTGAAGTAACAACATTTGTTTTGGAACGATAGAAGTGGATATTACACAGCATATGAATGTGTTAGATGGGATTTTCTTCTTTAAAGTGGTTTACTTTGAGTTAGGTGAATTTTATCTAAATACAAAAAAAAGTTTGAAATAACTAAGCATTTGCTAGACTTGGTCCATGGACCATAGCTTGTCGGCTCCTGTTCTTCTCCATTTAAACCCTGCTTTTGGTAACTGACAGATTTAAGTCTGCCAAAACCTGATTCTGCATCTTGGCCAGGGGCAGATGTCAGAGCCACATGGTGAAATTCTAGTCTACCCATCTGGTTTCATCTCTACAGCTCCGTGGGTTGTAACTGGGTCCTGGCTCCTCCAGTTGGGAAGAAGGCCCCTCATCTACTTACAGCCACTTCACTGGATTTTGAAAAATTGTAAGCTGGGTTTTCAGGAGGATCCTTTCTTATCATGGCTTCTTCATGTCTGACATACTTTCCTAGTCTAGTGTGACTTGGTACCTCACTTTGGTGAAGCTCAGCATCTTTGCCACAGACAACTTTCAGGCTTGGACTCTGTCAGCCTTGAAGGCAGACACAGTCCTCTGGGGACTGTGCTATTACAAACAGCTCCCCTATTATTTTTATTCCAAAGGGGCCATTGGTACAACAGAGAATTCTGTTGCTGCCTGGCCTACCTTATGTACAAGGACTGAAGCAGACTGGGGAGGCTGTTACAATAAAGGGCAGGAAATCCAGACTTCAGCGTCAGCTCTGGTGATTCTGCTTTTGATTTTAATTCTGCATCATGAGTCACTTCACAATCTGAATTTTCTTTGTCCCTAAAGATCATCTATTTCCTTATTTGGGACTTGAACTAAATGAGTTAGTGCATATATAACAACCATAGAAATGTTAAAACTCTATCCTAATATAAGCATTAGCACTTAAGGGAATTTTACAGGTCCAAGAAAAGCTGTTATTGTTTTGCTTTAAGGTGAGTAAGAATGTTGAAAGAGGTGACATTGGTCAAGATATAGTATATCCATAAATTGATTTGTTAGATGACAACTCCATTGTACAACTACTTAAGTATAATAAAAATAAATTAAATTCAACAAAATTTTTATTCTAGTAATAAAATAAGAATAGTAGTAATAGACATAGTATTTAATTAAAAATAATAGTAGTAATAAACATATTTCCCTTACTTGAAAGAAGGGTTATTATTCCCATATTGTTTGAGATAACCCTATAAGTTATCCTCTGTTCACAAATTCATATTGAAATATTAGTGACTAATAGTGATTAATACAATAGCATCTTATTTCTCACTGATATCATAGACTGATGATGGTTACAACACTCTGGAAAATGAGGAATCCGAGCTAGCTCCATCTTGCTGCTTCACAAACTGGAACATAGCCCCAGTCTTAGATTGCTGCAGTAATAACTCCCCAGTGAATTATATATCTTCTTGTAAACTCTCTCCATCCCATCATCCATCATTTCTAGTCTCCTGTACATTCCTTCCGGAATCTACCCTATGAAGAAGCCCTGTCCAGCCTGCTGAAGTGTGAGGTCACATAGAACAGAGATGAACTACTAGAGCCGAGACCTGTTCATCAACCTACCCGTCAGCAAACCGCAGCTGAGCATAGCCACGTGAATTCTTCTGAACACAGTCAACAGAACTGCCTGGCTGAGCCCTTCTCAGAATTCAGAGCTCTATAGTCATGAGCAAGTACAATAGGTGGTTTTGTTTCAAGCCACTAAGTGTTAGGGTGACTTCTTATGCAACTGAGATGGACTAATGTATAAGGCTTCCAAGAATTTTTATATTATTAGCAAGGAGAAGACTAAAAGGTTTGTGAGATTTTTAATAGCATAGATCTAATAGCAGCAAGGCATTTTAATTTTTAATATTTTAATTATTTTATTTTTATGATTTATTTAATGACTTTTTGTTTTCATGCGGTAGTGAGGAATGGAACCCAGGGCCTCATGCATGCTAGGCCAGCACTCTGCCACTAAGCCACATTCCCACTCCTGTGAGATGATTTTTAAAGACTAGGAAGAAAATGGCTTTCATCGCTTTCTGTTACATTTTATTGGCATAAATTTAGTTGAATGATCCATTTCATTGCAAAGAAGTGTGAGAACCATAGTCTTGGTGTACGCAGGGAAAGGATACAGTATGCTGGGCCCAGAATTGCTTCTACTGTATATTTCCCACCATACTTGTCTATATCACTTCTCCATATCAACATACTATAGCAAACCCCATAGGAATGGTGTAGCCTTTGATATGGAAGAACAAATAGAAATATGTAAAACAGCTCTCACTCTCCAGAAAGTTTAAGCATAATGTAGAGATAAGACACATATGTGAATAATTGTAGTGGAAGATGGAGTGTGAAAAAACTGCAGGGAGCATGCAAACAAGAGTTGGAAAAGGGCAAAGTTTAAAAGACAAACGTATGGTATAACTGGCTGGGTCAATAAGAAAATGATTAATGGAATTTATCACATCTGCATGAGCTCATATTAAATTAAATAAACACAATGACAGATAAGTATTCATGTTTGCCTTAAGGTACTAAGGGCCATTATATACCCCCTTCTCTTTGGTGTTTTGATATGAAGCTTTTCTTCTCTCCTAACAGAGAGAACACACTTCTCCTACTAGTCCTATAAAACAGATGCTCTCTGGTTTCCCCAAAGAACTAGTAAAGATGCACCTCAAAGTGACTTGGAGGTTGTTAGGTTTGATACTCAGCATCAATGGAGGAGATGATACAGCCCATCATAACCCAACTCCAAGGACTACGTGATGACCAGCATAACATAGATGTATTTCTTTCTGCCATATAATTTGTGTTCTTATCCCTGCTCAAGTCCAATCACTGTAGCAATCCATATTCTTTCATTAGTTGGGGTCTTGCATCTATCAAGATATGAGGAATAAGTCAGGAAATAATCATTTCACCTCCAATTCAAGAGTTCCTAGGGGTCCTAAGTTTGTACGACCAGTAAGTGATGAATTAGATATTTGATTTATCATAGCCTGGCTCCAACAGTTTATGTCATCGACCTCTGCACTGTGCAAGAATAGGACCATGGATCACAAATTACCATAGTGTAATGTTTAAACCAAAAGCCCATTAAAAAAGCACAGCTGAGACAAGAGATACCAGAGTCATGTGAGTAAAAATAATAGCCCGTGTGAGTCCAAGCTATTTCCACATCATCTGTGATCATTAAGAATATCTTGTCCACTGTACAAGAGCTGAAACTGCACAATAGGTTGGACATATGCTATTTTCAGGAGGATTAAACCTGCATGGGTGGGCTGGGGATATGGCCTAGTGGCAAGAGTGCTTGCCTCGTATACATGAGGCCCTGGGTTCAATTCCCCAGCACCACATATACAGAAAACGGCCAGAAGTGGCGCTGTGGCTCAAGTGGCAGAGTGCTAGCCTTGAGCAAAAAGAGGCCAGGGACAGTGCTCAGGCCCTGAGTCCAAGGCCCAGGACTGGCCAAAAAAAAACAAAAACAAAAAAAAAACAAACCTGCATGGGTAACTTTAGGCACCTGCTCTATGTCTATAGACCACAAAGGACAATATTTCATCTCTTCACAAGTCAATTCCTTAGGTCTCAAAAAGTATCTCAACAATGCAAGTAGAAGAAGAAGTGAAAGCTGATTCTTGTCTTTTGGCATGTGAATCAAACCTTTTCAAAGGCAATTTCAAGCATATAGCAAATAAAATTGCATAGTCTGTTAGGTAAACACTAATCCAGGGCTCTATGGCCAAATCCTTCCTGCCACTTCTTTTTTTTTTTTTTTTGGCCAGTCCTGGGCCTTGGACTCAGGGCCTGAGCACTGTCCCTGGCTTCTTCCCGCTCAAGGCTAGCACTCTGCCACTTGAGCCACAGCGCCACTTCTGTATATGTGGTGCTGGGGAATCGAACCTAGGGCCTCGTGTATCCGAGGCAGGCACTCTTGACACTAGGCTATATCCCCAGCCCCTGCCACTTCTTTTTGTAACATTAATCAAGTTTTATTGGTATATAGCCATAATGATTTATTCATGGATTCTCTCTTGCCTTTTGCACTTCAGTTGCAGAACTGAGTAGCTATGACTTGCAAAGCCTAAAATATTTTTACTATCTGGTCCTTCACAGAAAGAGTTGGCCAATGCTTGCTCTGAGCCAATGACAATTTCATGATACTCACACAAAGATAAATTCATTTCATGTTCAGCATCATTTTAAAGGAAAATAGGGGCCCTTTTACCTCCTTTGGGAGGTGAAAATTTTTTCACTGTGTTAAATGTCCTCATGTTCAATGAACCCAAGAGTTGAACGTGACAATTTTGAACATTGGTTGTTTTTTTTTTTTAAATAAATATGAAAATTCCTTTATGTCTTTTTCTCATTTCTTTATTGTCAGAGTGATGTACAGAGGGGTTATGGTTTCATATATAGGCCAGTGTGTACATTTCTTATCCAACTTGTTATCTTCTCCCCCCCCCCGAAATTAAAATTCTTGACTTCTGGTTTGCTTGTGTCCTGAATTCAATCATTTTCAAAATTGAACCTGATCAAACAACTTTGTAAGTAGTAGGTAAAAGACAAAGTTTCTCCCCTATAATAATGACTCAGTTCCCTAGCATGTACAGGTTTCTCCAGACTATGGGGTCATTTTCTACACAGGAGATGAATGAAAACCACAGGTATGTCTTTGTAAGGTCAGACCATAAGGAATCATAAAATCAATATTTCCAACATTTATGGATTTGCTCCCATTAATTTTTGGCAATCTATGACTTCTTGATTTTAGAAAGAGGTTTACAAAATGGTGCAGAATACTTATGGGACATACATTTTTAAATATATATATATTATAATTTTAGTGTAAACAAATTCCAAACATATGGATTACATTTCCTTTTAAAAATATAGGGTTTTAGCACTTATGGGAAAAGTGATTTGCAAAATATACTTTGGATTTCGCCAAAACCAAAATCACTGAAAATGTGCAATTAATTTTAAAGGAAACAAAATTCAACTGTCCTGGCTTGCAATAACTAAAAAAGACATCTCTCGTGGCTGATTATGCCTTTCAGTTCCTGAATCATGGAATGAAAGTCAGGATGTGATAGGTACTCTGCGATATTCCATTAAGTCTTGGGGCAAAATGAAGCTGAGCAAAGTATATCCCCAAGGGATGCATGTGACCTTCTCAACCCGTGTAAACCAACTGCACAACTCTTGGGAGGAGAGGGGAAGGAGGAGGGGGAGGGGGAAATGAGGGAGGAGATAACAAGTAGAACAAGAAATGTACTCACTGCCTTTCATATGAATCTGTAACCCCTCTGTATCACACAATAAAGAAAAAAAGTTTTAAAAAAGTGTGTATTTGGTTTGACTAGTTAGCATGTTCAAAAGGAGTTATAGAGAGGAAATGATGTGTTTCCTGGTATGTGGCTATTTTGTTCATTTCTACCAACTGTGAAATGCTTCCTTTTGTCCTGAGAGCTAAATCATCTGACAAAGGTCTTCTATAATTTAACACAACCTTTTATGTTTGTAATGAGAACAGGAAAGTGGTAATAAATGCACCTTGAAGTGCACTTTTTTTTAAAAGAAGGCTTTTTCCCTTAAATCACATCTACCTACAGAAACAAACACTGCTATTTTAGAATCAAGTGGGACTGGTTAATTGTTAGGGTGATACACCCAGGAGTGCTTTGCTACTTGCAATTTCCAATTACTCTCAGCCCTAGGAATCAAGCCCATACCAGGAGCCCAAGGCTTCTCCACGAGCTTGTGTCTACAAGTCTTTGCTCTGCTCTTGAATACTTACGTGGGCCTTCTTTGAGGAAACTTAAAATTATGAATTAGGAATGTCTTGGACTATGTATGTGATTCTCAAATGCAGTGAAAATTTTAATATACATCCTACAAAATTTAAGAAAAATGAGGGAATGGTTAAGTTGAAAGGGATAGATAAGAATGACATGAATCAAGACACACTGTATTATTCATAAACTGCTTTGTCGAATGGTAACGCCTTTGTGCAACTAAAGATAAGAAAAATATTATTTTAAAAAAGAGAACTTCAAATTTAAATGGAAGTTATGGTAGGAGAAGATCCACAAGACATTTGCAAAGAATTGAAGATGGTAATAAATTGAGTACCTTATAATGATGCAAATAAATTCTTAGTTCTGGATAGTACCGGGAAAACAAAGAAACATTATTTAAATATTGAACTTAAGAAGCATAATTAGAATAGATGTAAATGTGCTATATGCACAGAAGCTCGTATGCAGAAGAATAAACAAAATTAATTAATACTCATGTGTAAGAGCACAGGAAAATAGATGAATGCAGCTTGCTTCCTTCCATCTTTGTATACCATATGAAAGTATTCATTCCATTGCCTCAATGTTTATTTTTCACAGAACTATCTAGGAAAGAGGAGAACTCTATATTTTCATATATATATATTTCTCCAACTCTTAGATGCCACTAAAAATTATAGCAAAAGGATATATATATATGTACATTATACACACACATACACACTCGTGGCAGCTCAAAGGTCAACTTCTTTTATATTCCAATAACTTTGTGTATTGGCACTTTGAGAATTCAGTGTGACTGGCCATTCTTCCTATGATATGAAAATTTTTAATTTGTATATTTCTTACAAGCATCACTTGTTCTATTCATATTTAGGCTTTTTATTTTTAGTTCCTGCCAAAATCAATCTCAGTCTCAATGCAATATCTACACTCCTTTTGACTTGAGCAGCGAGCGCAAGGGGGCATTGACCACCACTTGCAAATCAAATGCTTTTGCACATCAAGCAGTCGCATCGTTAGTTCTCGAGATGCCCATTATGTGGTTAAATTTTACATAAATATTAGGCACACTCAGACCCTTCCCTGTGGGTTTTCCAGAAGGATCACATTCCTGTATATTTTTATGCCACTTTTAAGGTTTTTTGTTGTTAGAACTTGTAGAAAGGAGAAAGTTAAATTCAAAGAAGTTTTAGATTTGTATAAATCATGCTGCGTTCACAGCATTCTAAAGTGTATGAATAACTGAGTTCTAGAAGGCAGGCAGGGGGTGAAAATCACCTTCCCATTTGTCTTTCTGAAGTACATTCTGTGTTGTCCCTCTCTGGTCATTTCACCCCCTCTGCTTTTATTTGTGGGAATTGCTTTCCCTCCTGATGTTATAGGTGATGCGATGTTATAGATCACGTGATGCTTTGCTACTTCCTATCAGAGTCTTCTACTTCTATTTCTTAATTTAACTTCTTTTTGTTTTCTCCCATTTCTATCTTAGAGAAAATCACTGCTTACTTTTCCCTGATTGTCTTAGTCCTCCATTTCTGGGGCTTCTGGAGGAAGGCAGTGAAAGTTGCACTTAACTGTTTCCATCTCTTCCTAGGGCTTCAGGGAAACAGTGTGGAATAGACATAGGCTGGTGTCCACAGGATGAATTGAGGGCCTCATACTGTTCATTCTTTGTAGATCTGGCCTTTTAAAATTATTTTTTTTCCAAAACAAAGATTTGGTTTTGATTTTATCACGTGGCTAACTATATGATTTTAGACAAGCTATTTGACCTTTTAAAATAGTTTTAACCCTGTGTTCTACCTTTTCTGTGCACTACGCTTACACTCGACACTATGTGGAAAATGAAGTGTACAGCTTTACATCTTGCAGGTGGGGACATGAGGGGAAAACTGGGAGACAGTGAGGGAAGGGGTGACATGCTTCAAAAAGAATTGTACCGGGGCTAGGGATATGGCCTATACATGAGGCCCTGGGTTCAATTCCCCAGCACCACATATACAGAAAATGGCCAGAAGGGGCGCTGTGGCTCAAGTGGCAGAGTGCTAGCCTTGAGCCAAAAAGAAGCCAGGGACAGTGCTCAGGCCCTGAGTCCAAGCCCCAGGACTGGCCAAAAAAAAAGAAAAGAATTGTACCCATTACTAATTTATGTAACTATAACCCTTCTATATATCACCTCTACAATAACAATTAAAAATAAGGGTAGTTAGAATATAAACTCTAAACCTCCACTTGCCAGCTTTCTGTTATAAAATATATAAGTAAGTGCCAAATTTAGCAGAGACTCCTTTTTTGGTTTTGTCAGGATCATGTATAATTGTTATGCCATTATTGAATTTTTTCTGTGTATTTACTTATCTACTGTGTATATGAGCATAATCTTAAGTATAGTAGAGGAAACAGAGTATAAATAATCCCTGTATTATACCGAACAGTTACTCAGTATTAATAAAAATGATTTTTAAAATAATCATTACTTATAATAAAAATGAAAAAATGACCCCAAAATAAATAAAAATTTAAATTGTTATTATAAAAGTGATCTACAGAGGGGTTATAGTTTCATAAATCAAGTAATGAGTCTATTTCTTTTTGGACAATTTCACCCCTTCCTTTGCTCCCTCTTGAAATTCTTCAAGAATCTTTGACCATCACATACTCACCTCAATTATCATCTCCTCCATGGAGCCTACCTTCTTATGGGCTTCTGTAACACATTAGTTTGTTAAAAAGGCACACTTATTCAATAATATGAGTGGCTGGCTCTTCTTTCTTAAAGATGGTGACCTTGCTTTCTAGTGCCTACTGCAGTGCTTGATACAAAGGACCAAGACCCTCCCTCCTTAAAAAGAATGCTTCATACATGGAAGAAATTCAGGTATTGTGACCCTTGGGCATGGGATGGGGTTAATTTGTCTAAAAAGGTCCTACTTTAGGCAAATGTATCAAAACAGAAAACCAGTTTTTTCTTTTTTAAAAACTGCTTTACCATATATATGAATAAGGTAGTAACTCCTCATACAATTTCTTTATATAACAAACTTCCCTTGGACATTCAACATCTGATTTAATTTTCTAATTGAGTTATACTATTTTTCAAAAATGCAGACTCAAAGGACGTGGGGGACATACGTATAGATGAAAAGAGGCGGGGGAAGAAATCTGGGACAAGTAAACATTTTTCAGTAAAAAGAAAGCTTGAGCAGTAACTGCCTCAAAGCAAACTTAATACTTGAAAGGAATTATTTGTAAGAAGTAGAAAATGAATTTAAAGGAATCTGCAATGGTTTTCTTTCAAATGAATTGCATAAATAGATCATTGCATTCAGTAACTGCTAAACTGAATGAAAGACTTGGTCTCTGTCCTAAAGAGTGTTTAAACATCCGAAAAGAAGAAAAATAACACAGTGAAGAGGGAAAATTATACAATGTGTGATCCCTGTAGGTAGATAATAACGCCCTTACAAATTAACAGTAGTACATAGAATGCCAGCAATATGCCAGGGTATGGAGGTGTGTTTTATTCGTATGAGCAATGAATCATAAAAGGAGGGGGGCATTTAAATGAGAAAGTCACATGTACAAAAGGGTAAAGATAGACATGTAGTAGTTAGACCAGGTAAATAATGATAGAAGGTCTACACAGAGTGAAATTCAGAGGCAAATAGGGGGCAGATAGTGAATAGAATAACATAAGGTTAAGACTTGAGGTCACCATCTGTGGTGATATGTCTATTTAAGGTCATTGTCATTCTTTTATCACTTAGATTTGAATGGCCAGGTTGGAGTGTTTGACACTTACAAAACATTTTCTTAATAACAAATGACTTTCTCAAATCAGTCACAGATAATACTGAAGAGAAGAAGATGATATGAGCTTTGGAAAAAGCTACACGAATAGAATTGCTTCATTGATGGCAGCTGTTTCAGCAATTAAATTCAGCACAATGATTAAGTTTAGTTTAACAAACTCAGGTCATACATTCAGCTTCTTAATAGCTTCTACTCCTTCAGTGAGCCAAGAAAGCTTGATTTGGGCATATGACACTGCCAGTCTTGTTTAGTCAACATTAAGACAATACACTAGAAGGTGAAATGTCCCTTGCACACCTGCTGAAATAAACAAGTCACTAATGAGTTAATTCTAGCAAGTGAGAAAGTGGACACAGCCAATATGTTCATTGACAATAGTAATTGTTATTGGGGGACAAATCTTAAGTTTTCAACAACCTTTTGGAATCTCACTAAAATAAACATACAAAATTCTTCGCTTCTCCAAAGTTTTTATAGAAAAGGATATTTGCTCACATGAATGCATTTTATTCAATAGATGCTTATTCGTGTCCAGATGAGACCACTCCGCCTCCATTGTCTGTTAAAGACAAAAGACTACTGACAACACTGGATCCCTGGCATAATGATGGCTTAAAGTCTCTCTTCTGTAGGCACAGGTGTTTTCAGAGACAAGGATTTGGTCTAAAAGCATTTTGTTCTCAGATTTACCTTCTGGATTCCTTCATAGAAAACTGGCTTTATGAAACAGAAGAAGCACAAAGGCAGGGGCAGGTTAAAAGGCCTGATACCATCTGCAGCACCATAAAATGATCAGAGCAGGAAAATTTGAATATTTATCCTGATTGTCACCAAAAGGGTTGAACTTTGGCTGAGTACTTAATTTGCCTTTTGGGGGCAAACTGAGGAAACAAATGTACTAGCTCTTTCATTTCCATTGATGTTTGAAGTATTGACATGTTACGAATCCTTCTCTCAGGTTTTCCTAGAGAATTGCTTGTTATATGGGAACCCTCCCCTACATATGTGTTATCAGAAATGTTGAGTGGCTATATGTGAGTAGGGTATAGGACACATTGTTTTTTCTATATTTCTACATTTACAAACGTACCCAGTATCTGTTTGCAGAAGCCCAAATTCTTTAATTTTTTTTCCAAATGAAAAAAAACAATCTTCAGAAAAGAACATTCTTAATTAATATGATGAAATCGATATTGTGGATTTATAAGGTTAGGGCATACGGTGCCTTTCCAGGTGGCCTTGAACCTTTTGCTCTAGGGAAGACTGCCACCACTCTGTGAGGAGCTGCCCATGAAGACAGATGCCAACAATTTCAGCAATCTCACACATCCTAAATACCATATCTGTGCAAGAATGAAGTACAACACCTACTGATGACAACCCTCTGAGACTCCGAGCCAGACCGTTATCAGCTGGGCCTACTGTGTCCACAAATCCATAGAGGGAGCACACAGATTTTTCAAAGCCAGCAAGCATCACATAAGTTGTTGTACAGTGACAAATAATGAGAGTAAGCCCTGAATAATTTGACTGCATGCATTTGGTACCAGGGGAAGAAGAGAGCCACAGTGTTTGCTAAGCTGCCCCAGGTTGACTCCTTAGGTTCAAATCTTGACCGTACCAGGATGGGTAATTACTCTAAAAACCTCATCTTCCTGCTTGCAAAACAGGTATAATGATACTAATAGTTGGAGTGGTGGATGTGAGGCACAAATTCATGTAAAATAGCCAGTAAGCTGCTTGTCCAAGTGTAAGAACTAAACAAATCTCATGTGTTTTATTAGTAAATAAACTGGCCCAGAGAAACTTAAAGACTTTTTAGGTGGAGACTTTTATTTATTTGTTTAGATAAATAAACATTTGGACAATTTATTCTGCTAGTTGCAGCAGGCTGACATACTTTATGCAAACAAACCATCTTTAAGAGGTAAAATGTGGAAAAAGAGCGGGCACAGTCAAAGATTGTTCTGGGGGACTGAGATGCTTATGTGAATGAAAACCTTAATGTTTCTTCTAAAAGTCAAGGAACAGAAAAGCAAATACAGAAATGACTCTTAAGGTATCTGTGGCAAAGTTAACTCCACTGTGTGCTGGGTAATGTATACTGTACATTCCAGGAATGGTGCTGCCTTGGAAATTTATTATGTGTAACATTTAATAAAGGGAAGAGCTTAACAAAACACCCTGGAGACCTACATTCTAATTGAGTATCTGCTTTGATGTCTGACTTAGGGCAAGTCACTGGAGTTCTGTCTCTTATTTCCAACTACTATAAAACAGGATTACAGGCACATTCATAGCACCTTCAAACTCTAAAAAAATAACCCTATCATATTGGGGGAGCATAGAGTATTTGAAAACATGGATGCATAGAAAAGGATAACCAAAAGTATACTTGGCAACACTGTCAACAACAGGACAGTCTACAGTCTCCCTCTCAAGAGCATACTGGGGGATGGAAGACAATGTGCTAAAGATGTAGGCCCCTTTCCAGCCTGTCACTTATTAGTGCCAGAATGTTTAGAGACCAGAAAGGATCACCTTCTTGTCTGTGGAATGAAGTAGTATATACTATATGATCCACACACCACATATATAGTATATACCATATGGTCTATATGCATATCCAGGTACATAGACACAGGGGTATCATTTAGAAAACTCCAGCTGAAATCATACCCACCTGGCTTTGATCAAACCAAGCCTTTAAAATCAGTGGAGCCTGTGGTTGACACCTTCTATAGGTCTTTGAAAATGCACCCAATAAAAAGTTAAGAGACTGGAGAATGTTCCAATGGCTAAGAAAGGTATGTCCGTTGGATATAGTAATGAGAAATGGTCAGCACAGAGAGCAGTTGTCATATTTCACATAAAGAATCCCTTCTACTTTAAGAGACATGTGATTCTGAAACATTGCTAATGAATATTTTTATTTTCTTCTGTTTGGATTTAGATTCCTATCACATTGGTCTTGGTTTGTTGCCCAAGCCTTATTAGTAATGTAGTTCATTCCAAGTTTGGTATAGTCTTTTGTTGACTTCTATAAACATCCCTCTCCTCAAATCTTATGTGACTTTAAAAGAAATAGAGATCAGCTTTATGGAGCAGTAGTGAAAAAAAAAGCTACCTCCATTTAAATATTTTGTGGAGGAGATCATTGGAACCCCAAATGGCCTCTGAGACTACTAAATAGACCCAGAAACCAGATCAATGAAAGCAGATCTAATCGCTTTGGCCTAGACACAGCAGAAATTCTAGCACTTAGTGCTTAACATATAGTAGATGATCCATAAATACTTGTTGAAAGGATGGTTATTTAAAGCAGGTAGTAGGCCAAAGTAGCAGTTGTTTGGTGACAGGAAGAAATATTAATGACGTGTGACCTTTAGAGGTCTTTCAGAAACAACAAATGACCAAAGAGAAAAAGAAGCAGCTTCTATAGGGTTTCTGCTTGGCTCTTTGGATTGAGGAACCATGAACTTGTGTGGACAGACTGCCTGAGCAGAGTTCTGATGTTATGTGGAACGTTTCATCCTGAAGTCAAGAAATAAGGGATATTGCTACTTCTGTAACATGAGTGTTGGGCTTAGGAGCCAATGACTATAGAGACCTAATGCATATTTTACTGAGCCCAGGGACAAGAGCAAGACTCAAGAATAAGAGCCTTTGTTTTCAAAATGTCTGGGTAAGAAAGGAAATTAGAGAGAAAGACAGTAATAAGAGAAGATATTCAGGGCAATCATGTTTATTGAGTTGATATCTTGGTTGAGCCACCAAGACACCTATAACTTTGAAGAAGAAATATATATTTATCTATCATAGCAATAGTAATAATTATAATCTCCTTACCTTCTGCTAGAGCTAAGGGGAATCTTGTAGTTGATTATTGAGCCCACATTCGATAGTGTTTGTAAAGTAAGTCTTCTGAGTTAATTGCCTTTTCTTTTATCAAATCTTTCTAAAACTATGGAAGTTTGAGGTTGCAGAACCTTGCCATGCAATCAACATAAGGCTCTTTATGGATTTCAAAACATTTCCACATCATCACTACATCAGATGCTCAACAGATTTATATGAGCATATAACTGGGTTATTCAACACGCTAGTAAAAAAATGGCAAATTTTTTCTCTAAAGAGCCTGATTATAAATATTTTCAGTTTTGTGGGTTTTGCAGTCTGTTTTGTTACCACTCAGCTCTACTTTATAGCATGAAAATCACCACTGACACACACATAATAGGATGAATGAGACTGTGTTTCAATAAAACTTTAGTTTTAAAAAAACTGCCAGATTGGTCCATGGGCTAGAGTTTTCTGATTTTTTATCTATATTCTTGCTATTCAGTATGTGCTCCACAGATAACATAATTAAGTGACAGGTACAGGTTTTCTTCAACTAGTAAGGTGAAAAACAAAGACTAAAACTGTGAGTCTGGGCTCTTCCCTTCCCAAAATTGATCTTACAGCATCCCCGGGGAGTTTCACAGAAACGCAGACTCCCCATTTCAGACTTCCTAGATCTGAATTTTCATTTTAACAAGACTCAAGTACTAAATTTTTTTTGTTTTTTTGTTTTGTTTTGTTTTGTTTTTGCCAGTCCTGGGGCTTGGACTCAGGGGCTGAACACTGTCCCTGGCTTCTTTTTGCTCAAGGCTAACACTCTGCCACTTGAGCCACAGCGCCACTTCTGGCCATTTTCTGTATATGTGGTGCTGGGGAATCGAACCCAGGGCCTCATGTATATGAGGCAGGCACTCTTGCCACTAGGCCATATCCCCAGCCCCTCAAGTACTAAATTTTGAGCAGCACTAACTGAATAGTTTCATAGGAAAATGATCCCATTTTTGCTCCCAAGCTTGTCTGATGTATAGACAAATGGTAGGCAAGGAGTGAAGGTCTACTTAATCCTTCGTAGTAAGGCTAGCATCATCTATTGTCTTCAGCTACAGAATCAGGCCAATGCAGAAGTTCTAGAAAGGAAAATTACTACACAATAGCCCTTTAAATTGAGTAAAGTCCAGCACTTTTACACAAAAGTGAACACTGGTAAATAGTCAAGTCAAATGACTGGTACAAAGTCACTTAGCTAGTAAGAGGAAAACCAAAGATTTAAACCTGGGACTCCAAAGTTAGATTTTTTTTTCTCCTTTCCAATAGACAGCTTCTTCCAATTTTCCCAATTGCTTAGGCCACAGACAAAACTGAGGTTGATTCATTTTCAAGTAAGAAAATACCACTTTGAGGTTTTTCTGAGCAGAAAATTAATATCACAATCAGATAAAGCTAAAGAGAAAAAAATAAATTCAATCGCTTTCCTTCATTTATTTTCTGTGTCAAAAAAACAAGGAATGAATTGAGGGAGGAAAGTGTTTACTCTGTGAGAAGAAAAAAGTTTCTGGAAGGAACACATTAAAGGAGTCCAGTTTTGTTATAAAATTATGCCCACATGCATATAGATGAGCCTGGGACAGGATACCATGTGTTTCTAGTTCTTGTTGGTCTCTCAAATGTACTTTATGTGCTCTTCTCCATTTCTACCTATTTCATGCTCTTGTAGTGCTGGATATTTATTTCAATGTTCATGTTACTCTTAGAATATAAATTAAAGCACATATTTATTTTGACCAAATATAGGGAGGGCTGTTTCTTTGTTTTAGCTTTCATTTCCATTGTCTATAATCTCAGCATCAACTTAGAGAAGCCTGTAAAAATTTGGAAATCTATGGCATGTGAAAAAAACTACAAGTTTGACCAAGTATCATTTCAAGAAAAATAATTCACTTAAAATCATTTCATAGAGAAACAGCTCCATGTAGGTTAGATGAATATAAAACATGTATTAATTCTGTGATGAATAGTGCCTCAGGATTAGAATCTTCCATGTATAAAATGATGTAGGCAGGAGGGTGTGTAGACATCAAGATCAAGACTGGAAATTGGTTGATACTCCTGCTGTATTTGTTATTGTTTTCTTCAACTCTTGTTTTCTTTTGGGGTGTGGTGGTGGCAGTGGTCAGGATTAAACCTGGGACCTTGCCCATGCTAAGTACATGCTTCTCTACTGAGCTACAGGCCTTCATTTATTTCTTGGTTTCCTGATGGCCAATTTGAAAATCACCAACTTAGTCTCAAAGCCCACAAGCTCAATACAATGTCTCACTGAATGCTTTTAGGTTACATTCTCAAGTTGCTCATGATGAACTTGAGATGTGTGAATGTCTACAATGTTGAATGGAAAGGACATTCATCTAAGTGTCCTTCTATGCCATGCTTCCCTCATGTACATGCCTTTCATTTGTTCTTCATGCCAGCTTGAGAAAATTTAACTGATCATTTCCTCTAAAACATGCCTCTTCTACATAGCCATAGACTTTACTCTCAACCTCCCTGCTGAATAAGAAGTTGTTCCTACTTTCTTTCTGCTTATTCTTCATTTCCACATCTTATTTCCTTTGGGATGTAAACTGTGTGAGTTTAGAGACTTTCCTCTATCCTGGAAGTGCTCATGCTGTGGTAACTGGTCAGATTGCAGTTCTGACTTATTGATATCTGGAGGTAGAGATACTGCTGACAGATGAACCCTCTCAATTGTTCTCTCTAGAAATGGAAATGGTGCTTTCAAACATACAAATGAGCTCTTTATTCATTACCCTGATTGCACTTTTATTATTATTATTATAATCAAACATCTCAGAACATATCTGTTCTAGCCTGCTGAGAAAAAGTCCCCAGAGCTTCTGCCTGCACTGTCTCTTACCTCTCTGTCTCCTGTCTTCAGTAGTGCTGAGATTCCCTGCATCTCTCACCTTGGCTCTCCTAGTTACACTGTGTTCTTTCTGATTTACAGCTCATTGGATGAAGTTCATTCCCAGGATCATTCCTGAGAATGGAAGCATGGGATATAGATAATCCAACATACTGTGTGAGTGATGCTATTTTTGTCCTTTATCGATAGCATTGTCTTTCTATGCAATTTCATGCTGTATATCCCTTCTCTCAGAAATTTGAAGGCCTTACTTCAGTTTCTTTTCCCTCTGGTGCTGTTGTTGAGAAGCTCAATGTCATTGAGTGAAATCATTGCTCCTCCTCTCTCTGAGTGCTTTGCCAATCTTGTTGTTGTTGCTTTGTTTTTTGCCTTGGACTCAGGGCCTGAGCACTGTCCCTGGCTTCTTTTTGCTCAAGGCTAGCACTCTACCTCTTGAGCCACAGCGTCACTTCTGGCTTTTTTCTGTGTATGTGGTGCTGAGGAATCGAACCCAGGGCTTCATGCATGCTAGACAAGCACTCTACTGCTAAGCCACATTCCCTGCCCTGCTTTGCCAATCTTCTCATGGTACTTAGAACCTCCCATTTTATGGAAAGCTACAACCCAGGACAGCACCTTGGCCTAGCAAGCCAAAACCTGATGCGAAGGAGATATTGTTTCAAAACACCTTGTCTTTGCCCCTTCTTAGCCCTTCTGGTTTCAATAACCTTCTCATGACCCTGGGGAGAGTATTTGTAGAAGGAATCTAATTAGGAATTAACAAGCAAACAGAACATTGTGGGACCTGACCAATAAAAAGTAACCTTCCAGAACAACTAATTAAAATACAGTCAACCAATCAGATATTAGCCTGAGGTATTCAAACCCCTAAATTTATCCTGAGGATATACACAGACATAGAGCAATAGTGGCCTTCAAAAAGTTACTTCTCTTCTGAATGCAGTTTTTTGCACTTACCCTCCATAATCTGGACTTCATTCCCTGAATTCCTGAGACAAGAATGCAAGATGGCTGGAGCTCCACACTAGCAGGCGTTGTCTGCTGCAAGGCTGCAACTCTAGCAGTCTCTGTTGATTGCAGAATGAGAAGGGGATATGTGGGCTGTACCCACCACAAACACTGGAAAAACCCCATATCATTTCCAGAGATTGTACTGGTGCAATGTCGGATAAGCCTTTCAAACTGGAAAATTACCCTTTTGTTTCTGGGGAATTTTCCTGAATTACTTAATTGGTAATTCCCAACTCCTTGTTTACATTGTTCTCTACTTTTGCAACCCTGTTTTGAATTTTATATTTATTTTGAACTCGCCCCTCCCTCATTCTTAATTTTTTTTCAATTTCCTTACCTGGTAAGACTATTTCATGGTAGATTTTCTTATTTCCTTGTGATACTTCAAGTCTTTCATTTCTGCTGTTCTATTTTTTTATTTCTAAACACTTTCTCTAAGTATTCTTTTTTCTATTATCTGCCTTTGTTCCATGCTTGTGATAGCATCTGTTATTTCTCTTAGGATATTAATATTGAACTTTTCTTCTTGAATACTTTCCTTTTGCTCCAAACTGCTTTTGAGAGTTCTGTGCTTTACATTATTTGCCACATCCCTCTAAGGTTTGGCAATCTTTGACTGCTTGTGTGTTAGGATTGGAGCTCTAGGGCTGATAGAAAGCTCTGCACACATGGTGTAGCTGTTTATTGTGGGCTTGTCTTATTGGAATGTTCTGGTACTGGTCTCTTTGCATGTCTTTCTCTCAAGCTGGTAAGATTTCCCTGAAAGGTCTCCCCTCCTGCTGGTATGGGCCATGCTGGTATGGGCATGCCAATGTGTCAGCATTTGGGGATCTGTGTGTGGGAAGCTGATCCAAGTTGCCATGCTATTGTCTCAGTCTTTAAAAGACATGTTTATTGATTGGATTCTTTTCAATGCAGAATCCTTGCTCAAATGTAGTTCCTCAGTCTTGGTGCTAATGGCATTTGGAGCTGAATGATTTTTGTTGGGATGGGAGGGTGTTGTACTTTGGAGCATGGTTAGCAGCATGCTGGACCTATCTACTAGATGCAAGTAGCATCCATTCCTCTAGTTGTCACAACCAAAAATATCTCCATTGTTAAATGTCCCTGAAAGGCAAATTGCCCTGTGTTGAGAACTACTGGGTTAGAGATTCTTTGTCCCTTTTTTATAATAAACATCCATTCTTACTTTTAATTTTATTGATTCCTAGTTGCTCAGAGGATCTGACATTTACCTGTTTCTTAAACAAACGGACCCTGAACTCTTCTATCATTAACTCCACATTTGCACTTTTTTTTTTTTGCAGCAGTACCTGGGCCAATCACTTCCTGAGCTTTGGGGAATTCCATAAGACTGAGATTTCCCTTCGCTTTTTCCATCACTGCTTTTGGTTCCCACTTCTTGAGCCTGAGAAATCAATTAGCATATCCAT
Organism: Perognathus longimembris pacificus; assembly: GCF_023159225.1. NCBI lineage: Eukaryota > Metazoa > Chordata > Mammalia > Rodentia > Heteromyidae > Perognathus > Perognathus longimembris. The sequence goes on along the minus strand of NC_063188.1, from coordinate 108,967,845 downwards.
CTGCCTCACCAGCTGCTGAAACTCTGTCCCTATTATCTCCTCTCCTTTTCTTTGTTGTCCTGGGTTTCAGCCTTTTGTTTTGCAAATGTTTTACAGCCCTGAGAGTTAAGGAAGAGGTTTGGGGGAAAGGGAAGAGTACTTGTGTGTTCTACTTCACTATCTTTAATGGGAAGCTGAGTCAATGATTTCCAAGTTGTAGAAATGTAGTGTATAACCATGTTTTTTATAGTAGGAAGAGGACAGGAAATGGGAGCTGCTCCATTAATATGTCCATTCCACTCACCCTGTTTAAATGCTCTGTCTTCTCACTGAATGTGTATTGAATGAATAGAGGAAAGAAAGTGGTTGTTTTGCATAACGTTTT